>NC_058146.1:2759090-3098885 GCF_011075055.1 Mangifera indica
TTGTTCAACAGCCCTCTTTGCTTCACCCATCTGTGTTATACTCAGGAAACTTTGCTCCAGCTTTGACTGCATCTCTTGCCTATTGTTCTGTGCTTCTTCAACTTCTTCTTGTAGAAGCTCAGCCTCAACTTTCTTTAACTCTGCATCTACCATGGAGATGATGATTACTTCCTTTAAGTTATCAAAGATGGCACCACAACTGATATTAATTCTCTCTGCTTCAAGTTTTAGGAGAGCCGTCTCTTCTAATTGTGATGCCAAAACAAGTGACTCAAGCTCTTTTGAGCACAAATCAATCAGGAGGAACTCAGCCTCAGATTTCATAACCTCCTCTTTATATTGTAGCAGTTTCTCATGATCTCTAAAGGACGCCACAATGTTTGTGTTACTCAAGTCCATTTCCTTCATTAGAATAGTAAGCTGAGATCCCATATGGTTAGACCTTTGAAACATCAATTCTTCTTGAAGCTGCAGGTCTAATATCTTTTTCTCAAAAGTGATCAACTTGCCACTGAGTTCCCCAGCTTCTTCTTCTTTCCTGGAGATCTGATTGAAACTTCTCTTGAGGTCAGCCAATAGTTTCCCCTTAAGAACTCTACACATTTCAAGTTCTCTTCTTGACCTGAAATTGTGCTCTCTCAAATCAGCTATAACAGAGTTTGATTCACTGAGGCCATGGTGAAGCAAAGCATTTTCAGCATTCAGCCCTGTCACAGTTTCCAATAAAACTCCCATATGGCAAAGATGTAGCACAGCCATGGCACTGTCCTTCACAATAATCTCAGCCCAGACATCTTCCAGCCATGACCGCACCAACTTTTTCGAGTCTGAGAGTAAGGATTTTATTGATTGGAAATCACAAGCTAAAGGCATAAACTTCTCCAGAAAAGTATTCTGCGTATCTGCAATAATATGCTCCAACTCCGCAATCAGATTCCTCATTTCTATCAGGACTGAGCCAAAATGCTTTTCAAGAATTTCAAATTGCTGATCCTTCTGACTATTGATGGATTGCAAGCTATAGACCTCATTCATTAGTGTATCTCTCTCATTGTTCAATGTGACCTCTGTTTGTTTCAGCCTTTGTATATCCAGCTTCATCGTCTCATTAGCTATCATAAGACCATTGATCATAATATCTGCTTCTCTAATGATATATTGGGCCTCCTCAAATTTAGAAAAAAAGCAAGAAGCCTCTGCAGCATTCTGAGCTGCAGCTATCTTTGCATCACCAACTTCGACTTCAAGAATCTACAAAAAGAATTGAGGAAACAACTGGAGTTATTGTATGCTCATAACATATATGAATTGGACAGTGGTATGATGTCCTACTGTATAAAATAGTAACATGTTACCTCTTTTGTTTTGTTCCAATGAGATCCAGCTTCTTGCACAATCTGTTCAAATGCCTGGAGCTTGTGGTTTACAGCTTGTACCTTGAGTTCTGATTGCTTCTCAAAGTTACTCATAGCTGCTTGAAGGGTAAGTACCTGACTTCTGAGACATTTCATGCTTGTTTCAGTCTGTTTTTCAGACATCAGCATCTCTTCTTTCTCCTTATTTAGTTTGGCCATCTCAGCTTTAACCTCTTTTAAGCTTTGAAGAGCAGATTCTATTTCCTTTTTCAGAAGTACGATGGTAATATCATTTTTATGAACATCCCTACAAGATTTTCTGGAATCCATCTGCTTCTGGTCATATGAGTTGCCACACGAACTCTTTATTGCATTAGAAGAACACTCGGAGTTGTATATTCTCATATCCTCAACAATATGGACATCTACACCATCTTTACACGTCTCAACATCTGACTGCAACAATACGAGCATATGACAGAAAGTGAGTTATCAAGAACGACTAAGCTTCTACTGGAAAGCAAGAACTTAGCTTACCCGTCCTTCACCAGCGCCATCAAAAGATGTACAATCCCTTTGAGCATCATATCTTTCAAGGCTTCCACTGTGTTCCAAATGCAAGCCCATGCATGACCTGACTGCGGATACACCAGCTGTTAGCTCTGTTAATTTCTCCCTTGTCATTGATATGTCATTGTTTTCAATATCTTCAAGCTTCTGTTCCATAGCACAAGCACGTTGCTTCTCGTCAGAGAGCTTCTGCACAAGCTGAGCACAGGTTTCCTCCATCTCAGCTACTTCCTTTCTCAGTGACTGAACCTGTTTCTCGGCCTCTTCAATTGCAACAGCCTGATCACTTAGAAGAGCATCCTTCTTCAGGTTCATCTCTGCAGACTCCTGAAGCTTGATATCCTTATTCTTTAATGCATTAAGATGATTTTCACCAGTTTCTGACAATCTATTAACTAATACAAAAGCCACTGTAGCACAATTGGACATTTTACTGATGTATTTTTCTGCCAGCTTCATTCTATCCTCCAGCTCTATTATGGTATATGTTTTCTCAGTCAATTCTGACTTCAACAGGAGAATTTCTTCCTCTTTTTCATGGCATTCTTGTTGGTGCGCTTCATTAATAATTAATGCTGCTCCTTGCAAGGACTTCAACATGCACTCAATTTCGCTTCTCTTACTATTTGCATCTTCTAAACATCTTCTAAGTTTTTCAACCAACAGGTCTTTTTCAGAGATAATTCTTACCAACTGACCAACTTGTTCTGAAATCCAAATCCTTTTCTGTGGAAAGGAACTGGAAATAAGGTCAAGCTGATCAGAAGCATCAATCAATGTCTCGTTCCCATGAGCCAAAACTTCTTCAACTTCACTAGCCAAAAGTTCCCATTCCTTGGACAATGCTCTCAGATCCCCATCTTTCTCCTCGAGCTTCCCAAGTAAACATTCATTATTTGCACTTGTCAGATCTAGTTTCTCTTTAAGTTCCTTCATTTCAGTTTCCAATAACATCATATTTTTTTTAGTCTCCATTTCTTTCAAGTTAAAATCGTGGACCTGCTGCTGAAGAGAAGCAAGCTCTTCCTGCATACAGACAATGACCTCAGCAGTTTCAGCTTCAGCCTGCCGACGAATCTCATCCATTTCTTCTTCATTAGACACATGAAAATCACGATCTCTTTGGTACCACAAATTTAGTCTCTTAGCCTTGTCAAGAGAATCATGCATCCTATTCAGCTTTGCCTGTAAAGTATCTTCACTTTTCAAATGTTGAGAGGATGAGTGATCTCCTAACTTTTTGCAAGAAAGTTGATCCTTCAAAGCATTAATTTCAAGTTCTTGTTCACTAAGACATTTCAAATAATGGCTCTTACTTCTCCGTAGGTCATCCATCTCACTGATTGATAGAATCTGTTGTGACTCCAAAGCTTCAATCACAGACTTTGCTTCTTTCAGTTCCCTGTTTGCATCTTCATATTGTTTACACATTAACAAAAGTTGGTCTCTTGCTAGCTCAAAGTCTCTGATCAAGCATGTCTCCCTTTCCTCTATTTCAGCTAGAGAAGACCTCTCCTCTTTGAGAATAATTTTTAGTATATCTGATTCCAGCTGCAAATCCATGATTTTTTCAACATGTTTCATGACCAGAGTATCATGCATCCCCTTCAACTCATTCTGAACTGACTCAAGCTTGTGAATCTCAGAAGTCGGAGCTCCCAATGAACCCTGAGAAAAACATTTATTATTGCTCATTGAACATATATGGGCCTCAGTCTAGAATAAAGGAAAAGAATAAACAAAAATTAGAGGACTTTTTTGTCTCTTCTTCTTTGACAGTACTTAACCACTAATCCAGTAAATAGGAATTTCTAAAAGATTAAAGTACCTTTGAGTTGTCAGTGTTGTTATCTTGGCTATAGGAGGCAGATTGGAGATTGTTTAACATAGCCTGTAGATCATTCATTTCTCTGCAAGATATGGGAAGAAAAGAATATGAATGACAACTGAAGACTAAAGGTTGTGTCTATGAATATGCAGCCAAAGGAACTCGAAAATTGGATTAGATCTCCTTACCTGCTAAGTTTTGCATTTTCCTCTAAGCAAGCGTTCAGTTTATGCTTACATGACTCCAACTCATTAACAGTGTTTTTCAACTGAAATGATGAAAACCAAATGTCAAACGAATAATAAATTTTTAGTATAAAAAATATGTTCCTTAGAAAGACCATAAGAAGCAACCTCTAGTTGAAGAGTATTGTTTTCTCTGCTAATGCGCACAGCTTCCTGCAGTCAATGAAAATAATTACAGAAACTAAACATAATACTTAGAGACAAATCTGAATTCTTATCCCTATTTTTCATTATGAGGTTAGAAAGGAAGATGCACAAAAAGCTAAGAAGCTGAAAATTTTTTTCCTCTTTTTTTTTTTCGTCTCCAGTGATCCAAAAACAGAATGCGCATTGTTGGAAAGGCAGAACTCGAAATATTAAAGAAGGGAATTATTTTAACTGACCTGTGTTTGAATTTCCATGTTTATATCATTCCGTTGCTTAGAGTTATCATCCAAAAACTGAAGCAGCTGCAAACAAAGAAATTTTTCTTTTTTTTTAATACGAGCTTCAAAGAACAAATAAATTATAAAAATATCATATTCTAGAATTAGATTTTACAAACACCTGATTGCGCAGATTGGAAACTTCAGCCAACAGTATCTCCCTCTCACCTTCCTCATAGAACTCTCGAAATCTATTCAGTCCCAATGACAAGACAAGTTAGGATAGGAAAAGCATCTGGAAAAATTTGCTAATTTCAAAAAGAAACTACCTTCTGAGTTGATCTAACAGCCTTATGTTCTCTGAAGCAAAGCGAGTTACTTCAGGATGCCTATCAACTTTAGCTTGAAGCAGCTGAATCTCTTCAGAGAGACCTCTGTTCTCTTCAAATAGAAAAGAGTCAGCAGGCAATGACCCCCCAAGAAAAGACTCCATTCTTTGAATCTTGTCCTCCCGAAACTTGAGCATCATTTTACTGCTCCTGGTGTCTTCCTCTCTTTGACGAACCTGAGAAGTATGAAATGAGTTGGCGATTCCAAATTAATAGAACTCTTTCTCTCTTTCCATTCCAGAGTTGGCAAATCAGTTGAAAGATAAAAACATGGTCCATACCAAACGGTTCAATTGTTCAATTTCAGCTTCAAGCTTTTTAATAGAAGTTTCGGCCATCTGCTCCCTTCTTAAGGCACCGGCTAGTGTTGTCTCCAACGATTTTAACTGAGATAAACATCATTTTAACAGCTTGTGATTATGAAAAATATGAACATGGAGAGCATCATGTACATTTTCATAATTCATATTTTGTTCTGACATTAACTTGACATGCTTACAGTAGGATAATAGGAAAATCACTATCAAGTACATGAGAGTTCTGCTTTCAGTTTGGGATCCCATATATGAAGGATCACATATGGTATGTATACTTGACTGGTTATTGAAAGAAGATAGTCAATAATTACTTATAATCCTGAAGACAAACTGATAAAAATGCACACGCACATGCACAACTAACGTAAGTTTTAGCTGTAAATCCTTGTTATTAAAGCATAGATATACTCACCATATCAAAATAGCTAACTTTCAGAACTGCATCATACCTGCTTCATAGACAATCTGACAATGCCTTTGGGTTCATATCCAAGAAAATGATCAGCCTGATGCTGATCCACTTCATCTGTGTTATCCATGCAAGCATCTTCTCGTCCATGCGCTGCATCTACAGTTATTGAACCAAATGACAAAGACCTGGAAACGTTCTGGCGTTTGAGGAGAGAAAGCTCCTCCTGTTTCCAAAGAAACCCGTTTTACATCATAACTTTTTTAGGCATAAAAGAATTCATGCTTAATCGCTTATAAGATCATATAGAACACCTTTAGAAGCCTGATCTGGTGCTGTAGTGCAATGATATCTCCAGTTGAATCTTCATTCACCACAGCCTATGCCATGAACAATAAAAGCCGATTAACACATCATTAAGTTTACACAAAGCACTAAACATAGAAATAATCTTACATTGTTCTGAATAAGTTTTGCTCGTTGAGCAAACTTTAGTGTGTTCAGTGTTTCTGCTGCACAGCTGCAGAATAATAAGAAAATAAAAAATAAAAATACAAAATTAAGAGTGATTTAATGATTATGTTTAGTAATTGGAATGAGAATTGTGGTCTGCAGACATATTACAGTATGAAGTTTGAACCAACCAGATAGAAGGGCTGACATTAGCAATGATCATTGTTTTTGAGTTTCCACCAAGAGAATCCTATGTTGTATTGTGCAACAAACATCACATCAGGGACCAATAAAATTAAGAAATAATTGAGGCAGACATAAGGATTTGATTTATACCTGAAGAAGAAAGGTCAGCCTTGAATCTCTATACGGGATATGCTTTTGCCTCCCATGTGCCACATCCACTAGAATCATGATTACATGACTGGAAATAATAATTTTTTCAACATCAATGTTGAGAATGACCAGAATAAAGAGAGCATACATAATGATATCATAAATAAATGAAGAGCTGGTAATGAATATTATATCTGTCATATTACCCTAGTGTAGACAATGATTTGTTAATATTAGCAGCTTCCTTCAAACGATCGCCCTCGGCCCCTGATGTTTTCTGCCTGTGATAGAAGAGAATAAGGACATTGTTAGCATGACCAAAATACAAGTTGATGTATTAGTGGCTTAACAATCTCATGTGCAACACCTTACCTCTCAGAACCAGCAAGATCAACTAGGTTAAGTCTTGCAAATCTTAGGTTAGTAGTGGAGTCCTTTTCCCATTTACTCTCAATTACACAGGTGAAAACACTATGCGAACGACTGCTCTCTCGATTCATATTTGTGGCTGCAACTTTCCTATTTAAAGAACCCTATTCACAACAAACAAAAACGTATTGTAAAGACAGATATACTCCATCAGATATAGTGGTTCCATCTGGAAAAGAAAACTATTAAACATTACTAACCTGAGTTAGGAGCTTCAATATATCACCCACTGTTTGAACTTCAAATTCAGAGAGATTTTCTACATACACTCCTTTCTTGACATCCTCACGAAGCTACAATCAGAAAAATAATGTAATGAATAACAACTCAATGCCATCCAAGCAAGATGTCTACCTAGAAAAGAACTTGTCTCACCATCAAATTGGTAGATGAGGGATCAAGGAGGTCTGTGATTTGCTCGTTGTATATCTCTAAGAATGAACACTTGCAGTTATATGTTAATTTCTCATCACTTCGGCTTTCTTCTTCCTGCAAAAAGGAAGATGTAAGTGGAACATGTAATTGTCATACCTCATTTTTCTATGACAAACCAAACGGTATAGAAGGATCAGCAGAGAATGTGAAATGTACAGCTTGGATCCTCGCAAACAAGAACTCAAATATCCGTGGTGTCATTCCCCGATGTGGACTTGGCCTAAATTCTAAATCTTCAATCTCTCCAAGCATCGTATATGTCTTTCCGCTTCCTGTCTGCATGACAAAATTCACTTGTCAAATTATGCTGATGTTTAATTTGGTCCAGAGTAACTAAAATAAGCATAACTTCTTACAACATAAACCGCATCATTGTTAGTACTATGAAAAAAATAAGCTTCTTCTTAACTTTCATAACAACAATTTTAAACATAGCAAAAGGCTGCAGATATTTTTATATAAATCAACTCAAGTTGATAGATGCAAAAAATTAAACTCTATCAAAGTCTTCCCTTACTAGCCAACATGATGTTGAGATTGTGCCAGAATATTTAGGGGATTCTCCTAACTTAGTGCATGTAATTGGATGACCAAAACAAAGGGGTAAAAGAAGTTATTACACTACGTTAATTTCATGAAGGAATTTAGGGAAATACCTGGCCATAGGCAAACATACAGCTATTGTAACCAGACAAGCAATTCTCCACCATTGGCAGACCGGCCATCCTGAAAAGCATGTCCTGCGATATCCAATTCTCATATTATCTTCCAAACTTGAAATCAATACAATTTGTAACATAACTGTTTTCTTGTCTCTAGCCACACCTGGTCCACCGTTTCACATGCTACATGGTCAAAAGTAAACCGATTTTCTGGTTGCCCAATCCAAGTGATGCTCTGAGCACTTTCTTGCTTCAAGCACCTACTGTAACCATGTGTACTCTTCTCCATAGCATTGAGAGGACGCACACGTATAAGAACCTATGCAAATTTTAACCCCTGTCAGCAACCTATATCTAGCAACCAACCAAAAACACTACCAAATTTTAAACACATATATTTATTTTCCTCTATTGTCAAAGGAAAAACATCAATTAAACCTCTAACAATCACTGCATAACATTCAATTTTCACACAATCAGATATCATTTTCCGTGCAATAATACCAGCACACATTCAGATTCATTCAATTCAAATGTCATATAATTAAAAAGACATAAAGTCACTCAATCAAAACATGATTTATCATGTCCAATAAACAATATACCTGTACATTGTGATCCATCCAGAAAGACGGATCTTCCTTAAGATCAAAATGAGGAACTTCAACGGTATTAACAACAGTGGGCGGTAGCCCACCAGTAACGGGAATTCCCTTATACAATGCACCAAAATTCCCAGCAACCTTACTCCTAAACGCCGAATTAGGAGGCTTACTCACACTCTTCGTAGGCGTACTCTGCGTGGAATTACTCTCACTATATCCCGAACCTGTCTTCCCCACTGCCCTACTCACCCTTGGAGTCATACTCTTCGAATCATCGCGCAAGTCACTAGGTCCATTTGAAGTATCATTCTTGTTGGCCCACCCAAATCTATGCTTTGACGTAAACCCCATTCCATGCTTATCTGGAGTGCGAAGGGACAGCCCTTGATCCGCATTTCGGGGCTTGACTGGCTTGGTTGGCGTCTTATCAATTCTAGTTCGAGAACTCATACTTGTAGGTTCTTGTTCAAGTTTAGGGTTTAGTGTGTTCAGGGGGGGCCTGAACAAGTCCGTACTACTTGTTGATTGTGAACTCAGAGAGTCTCTAGGGTTTACCGGAACGTTCTCGATTTCGTCATTCTTAGAAGATGAATTTCGACGCATGAATTTGAAGTCTCTCAACATTCTGTGAACAAATTGTGAAGAAATTGTAAGTTCAAGTACTCAAATCAAACTTGTAATGTGAATTTAAATATATAAATTTGAATCCATCATTGTTTGATACCTGAAAGAACCAGTGAAGAACAAAAGGCCGATTCGGGTTCCTGCAATGCTTGAATAATATTAAAGCTGAGCTGAAATTCAGCTGAAATGGAAAAAGAAGAAGAAAGAAATTTTAAATAATGAAGAACATACTTTGAGTTATGTAGTGGTTTGCTCAGGTTTTGTTTGAATTTGAGACGAAATGTTTGCAGAAATGGACGGCTGAGATTCGATGAAGATTTAAAATTAAAGACTGAAATGTTACCGCGGCATTGGGATTTGAATTTGGAAGGGCTTTTTAGTCAAAAGAGATAATGATAAAGGAGTATTTTGTAATTATGGCGAATTTCAAATTTCAACGGCTATGTGAGCTTTTTGTGATGTGTGCCTAAGGGGAATTAAATAAAGTTTATTTGAGTTCAAATTTATGATATAAAAATTAAATAATATTTAAAATAATTTTACTTATTGAATCAAATGATTTATTCTCACCCAAGATTTGTTGAAACCCTGAGTTAATACTAGTTAAATGTTAAAAACTCAAAGTTGTCAGAATTAATAGAATTAATTAATTTTAAATATAAAATCGTCATTTATTTATAATATATTAAAAATAATAAAATTTTATCTTTTTAATTTAAAAAATAATAATTTTTCTCCAAAATTAAACTTTGAAACTTAATATATTTTTTTAGGGTTTTATTTTTAACCTATCTCTTCCAGTAACAAGAATTTAGTTGTGACTTGGTTTTCTCTATTATTGATAGTCTCCTTTTGATACAATTTCATTGAGTTAATTTTTCTTTGATCCAATATTTTTGTCTGTAAAAACAGAGAGACGTCAAACTAAAGGACAAAAGAGTTGTTAAAATTAATAAAATTTATTAGTATTAAGACTTGACAATTTGGAAGATTGGATGTGATTCACTTTATACAAAGTAATTCAACATGAAATTCTAGACCTACATAAAAGGATATGATTTACTTCAATCAATTAAGGAGAGTAAATCCGGTTAAAATGGAAGGAAACAATCCTTATCTGTTTTCAGAGTTAAAAATCAAAGAAAATAGAGGGGGAGATTATACCAAGAGCATCATCAAGTCAAAAGAGGTTGAAGATCGATAGAGAAATGGCGATTCAGAGATTAAAGACGTGCATAGAGCTGGTGAGGTTGGCTATAGAACTTGTGATCGTTCTTGCAGATGCAGTTGAGATAGTTACTGAGGAGAATATACCTCCATACCTTCAACTTCCTTAGATACTCCTCTTCCCTGCTTTCCATGAAAGAAACCTTTCTTCTTCTGCAATTAATGTTTTGGAGACCGGTTTGTGTACAAAAAGAGGCTGCCGCAGGAATATTAATGGTGTATGATAACAGACAACGAGAGAGACAGAGCTTTCAATAACGCTGTCTATTTGTAGAATATATGTCACAGGCTGAATTTTTCCCAACCTGCCTGTGCGGTATTTCTAATATGTCGTCTTGAGTATCAGTCTTGTATATGCTAACATTTTAGCTTTTAAGTTATTGGTTTCATCATGTCTCAGACTCATTCGAAAAAGTTTCAACTTTCAATCAATTTATACAGGGTTGGCTTAGTTTCTTTTTTAATGTGTTACCACAGCAACATTATGCATGTCCTGTAGTTAGAGCACTCCTAACTACAAATATTATATCCATGAATCTATTGACCACGTATATTCACTCTTAAATGTCCCATCACTCTAAAGCCCTATTATGACTCCCAATCTGAGTCTCTGAAATATGGGTAATTAATTAAAATAAGCAAAATTTTAAGCGTTTATACGTTTTTAGGCCACCCTAGAAAAGTTTTACCAAAATAAGCAAACCGTATTTTTTTTACCCTTTTTACCCTTATGTTGAAAAACCAAGTAAAAATATTTTTTCTTAGAATGTGCGTCGGTTTATGGCGGTTACGATGGTGGCTAGGGATTTTACACTGAAACCCTAAATATGTCGAATTATGTATATGGAAGTTTTTGAATGTTTCGAACGCTTAAAATGATGTAGTTTCAATGTTAATGGATGTCTGGAAGTGTAGCCGTTGAGAGACAAAAGCACGCAAATTTACAGTGTTACGCAAACTGCGCAAATTTACAGTGCTGCGCAAATTGCGCAAATCGCGCAAATACTGTTTACACCGCGCAAACCTGTTCACATCGCGCAAACATTGTTTACATCGCGCAAAAGTAGATATCATAGTCTGTGAACAGTATTTTTTGCGCGATTTTGCAAGCAGTTTGCGCGATGTGAAGAGTATTTGCGTGGTTTGCGCAGTTTGCGTGACACTGTTTACAGTTTGCGTGACACTGTTCACAGTTTGCGTGACACTGTTCACAGTTTGCGCGCACTGTTCACTTTTTGCGTGACACTGTTCACAGTTTGCGTTTTTGTCTCTCAACAGCTACACTTTTAGACATCCATTAACATCGAAACTACATCATTTTAAGCGTTCGAAACATTCAAAAACATCCATATACATTTGACATTTTTAGGGTTTCACTGTAAAATCCGTAGCTACCATCGTAACCGCCATAAACCGACGCACATTATCAGAAAAAATATTTTTACTTGGTTTTTCAACATAAGGGTAAAAAGGGTAAAAAAAATACGGTTTGCTTATTTTGGTAAAACTTTTCTAGGGTGGCCTAAAAACGTATAAACGCTTAAAATTTTGCTTATTTTAATTAATTACCCCTGAAATATATTCAATGTTGAATTTTTATTGATGGTTACAAATTCCTTGCAGTTGTGTTTATCAGTCTTATTACAACAGGGGCTAAAATTCTTCTTGCTTCAACTGTGGATTAATCCTTCTTGCTTTCTAAAAATTCACATTTTGGTAAGTGTATTAAAAGACTAACTAATTGTATCTAATACTTCTCATCCAATATGATATACATATTTTAAATATCAATAAAATCATGTATACCCATTTTGGGTATATTAATAGGTACATATTATATATATATTATAATATGATTGATTGATTTTAAATTAAGAATAAAGTAACATTCAATAATGTGATGACACACATATTTGTATACGTATATGTTTACCTAAAATAGATATGTATATTATTACTCTTTATATATATTACATTAATGCATACATAGTTTACCAATCAACAGTAAAATTAATTAATAGGAATTAGAATTTAAATGAAGGTCATATGAAAATTTGACTTATTAGAACAACACAAAATAATTCTATTATTATCAAATTTAGAGAGAGGGTAAAATATAAGAGCAATATTATATGTATCTATTTTAAGTATATAAATAAGTGTATATTTATATATATCATCGCATAATTATATGTTATTTTATCTTTATTTTATTTTATGGTAATGTACTTGTATACTTATTATGGATATGGAGAAAGCATCAAAATTATTATTTATGCGTTAAATGAAGTAACTATCACATTGGTGTTATAAGTGGATCCGTGGCGCAATGGTAGCGCGTCTGACTCCAGATCAGAAGGTTGCGTGTTCGATTCACGTCGGGTTCAATTTCCGTTTTACCTTTTTTATATGTTTCCCGTTCCTTTTTTGTTACAAAAAGGAAATGTTTAAAAAGAATAGAGCCTGAGAAAAGGATATTCAATACAATTGACGACAAACACTGATAACTTTATTACATACATTATTGTATAAACAGTACATATAAGATACAGGAAACAACATCACTTCACAAGGGAGGTGAGAGGCACAACAACTAAGATGTGGATTCCAGGCTGAAAGGTGATGTAGAAATCTAAGCAACAGTCAGTTTCTGAATTCTCCACAACCAGGCAGCTACATGATCCCACAAGACATGGTCTATCAAAATTCTCTCTCCCCCACAAACACTCCCCCTGCCTGCCCGCCCGCGTTCACAGGTCTTGCAATAGTCACATAGCATAGACAATCTCCCCACTGCTATCGATGTTGAGAGATCGGGATCGATTTCCATGTCCTCCTCTATATCATCCATCTATGTAAGGCTACCTGTCAAATAATGGTTGAGACTATGCGTTCCAGCCGCTGGAATAGTGGCTTCAGCAATGATTTGCATTATCTCATCAATGCTTTGCATGGGCTGGTCAGGCTCTTCAAACTGGTTGTTCAATGTGTTTTCAACTATGAGATCAGCTGGAAGGTTCTTTAAGAACCACTCATGGTTTCTAATCTCAGGAATAGCTATCCTCTGCCCCAGTTAAAATGAGAATCAAACAAAAGTTTGACACTTGTGTCTTAGAAAACAGAATGCACCATTACAACCAAAGAAAAGAAAAAAATTGAAGCATACACAAACATAACAGCTCTTTACCCTCTCAAGAATTTCTTTTGCTACATATAAAGTGGGGAGGAAGGGTAAGGAATATGTTGAGAAAACAAAACGCAAGGCAGGAAGAAAGAGCACACTCACCCTTGCAGGATCAGCAACAAAAATCCTGGAGATCAGATGGCAGCACTCAGGAGATATATGAACATAATCTGGAATTGAGTACTGAACACTCAGAATTCACTGCAAGAGAAAATCAAATATGTCACTCAAAAACATTAGTAAAGATGTCATTCACTGATGGAAAGGCCTAAAAAGTTACTTCAATAGTTGCTAAAATGGAATGATTTACTTGTATTGTCTTGCGGAAGTTCTTTGGCTCCTCAGGATCCTCAAAAGTATATGCTCCCACCAACTTAACATACAAGGTTACTCCACAAGACCAGACATCTGCGATCTGAATAGTATATTCAATTGCTATAACATTAGCATCAAACTCTTAATAAATGCGAGTGTGCAGGGTGTTATTTATGAGATCCTTGCTCCAATGATAGTGTGTTGTTACAAAGAATTTATAATTTCAGTTATTATCTTTCAACCTTTCAAAGTACTTCATTGGGTGCATGTCTTGTAAATCATCAAATAATTGGATGCATAATGATTCCAGACAGTCAAAAACCAAGCTCCATAAAGTAATACTATAGAAGTCCTTTCTCTTAATATTACCTTGCCATCATATTCTTTCTTAAGTAAGACTTCAGGGGCAATGTGTGCTGGAGTACCAACAGTTGATTTTGGTTGTGAGTGCAGTACTGAAGACTGGGAGAACCAGATTATATCAAAATGATAGTATATGAAGCTTCAAAGTATAACAAACAGTAAAAGAAGAGAAAATTGTAAGATATCACCAAATGAAAGAGCAGATCAAGAAAATTCAACTCTCACTAAAAGGAAAAAAGAGAAAAAGTAAACACCATACAACCAAGTAATCATGCAATTAATCACCTTAAGGTGCATTTATAGACAACTTTCGATCTTAGTACTAAACATCAAATATTCAGCCTCATATATAAGGTTGGATTCAAGCCAAGTTGACTTGAGCTTGATTGCCAGCTCGGCTCGACCAAGCTTAAAATGGTACTGTAGCCAAACACAAGTTTGGTTTGAGGGGAATTTAACTCTTTCAAGTCAAACCAAGTTCAAGTTTGACCCATCTCAAATCTAGCTTTACTCATATATAAGCAAAAGACCAGACAAAGATAGCCTCAAAACCGAAAAGAGCATCTTGTACCTTGGAGTATCCAAAATCACAAATCTTTGAACGGGGAGCTGGGCTTCCATCCAATAATCTATTCTCCAATTTCAAGTCCCGATGGCATACTTGCTTCAAAAATAATAAATAATAAATAATAATAATAATAAAAAAAAACAAAGGAATGCAAACATGTCAGGCAGATACATATTCTAGGTATGGTGGAAAACTAGTCAAATGTGATTCGCAGGAGAAAATTATTACCATTGAGTGACAGTAGCTCACTCCTGCTATAAGTTGTTCGAAGAAAAAGCATGCCTGCAACATGAGGAAGAGTATTTAAAGAATAAAATCTCAAGCGATTGAAGAATGAGTTGGATAAGAACTTCATCCTCACTAAACCATCCAGCATTGCATATGCGCTCAGATAGCTCTCCTCCGGCCCCATATTGCATCACAATAGCCAGATGGGTTGGTCCTAAGATAACCTATATTGACAACATAAAATTGCTTAAGTGTGACGGGTTCCTCCAAGGGGAAAGAACTGTAATAATGTTGTAGTGAACGAACAAAATACAAGTCCAAAGGCAGGGTAAGAAAGGGTTTAGTTAATGGAGATATCAACTCTTCCGGCATCCGGTAACGCGTAAACCATGTCAAACCAAGACCGATCAATATCCGAACGGAACGGATTCGAACTTCTCCTAGAAGAGTTTCCGGTGCGAAGTGAAATTCAAAGGAAATATGAGTAATTCAAAAGTCTAAAATCATCATATCCAACAAGCTAAACTTAATTCATTTACTCTGTACCAAAAAAGATAATGATAAAACATTAATAACCACTGAAGAAAACAGCTCAAAATCTAAATTACTCTTCAATATATAACCCACCAAAAAGTATCCATTAACCAATGCCAGCACTGAACCAAAATACAAAGAAAGGAGCAGCTAGGCTCCCATCAAAAAACATTAATTCTCAACGAGCCTGGACGGAACTTAAACTCACTCAATCACCGACAAAACCCAAGAAATGAGTCAGTAAACTAAAAACCCATTAACAAAACATTCTAAATTCAAACACCCATTAATGGTAAGAATATTATTTTATTTAAATAAAATAATATATTTTTATTATTTTTAATTAAACATAATAATAATTTTTAATTTTTATCTAATTTTATTAAATATAATAATAATTTATATTTAATGATTTTTTAATTAATTTATTTTTATAATAATTTTTAATTTTTGAAAATAAAAAATTACATAAATCATCTACTTTATTTTACTTAAAAAAAAATCTATAATAACATTTAATAAATTAATAATTATAATAAAATAATAATATTTATTGATCCAGAATTGAGGAGTCGGCTTGAGACAGGCAAGCCTGGCCGTGAGCCCCAAGCCCCCAAGCAAGAGGAAGTTTGACTGACAAATTAAAGGAGCCACACGAAGATGCTCACACCCCCGCCAAAGCCATTAAACCCTACTCAAACCCTTACTTGGCCTATGGTATGCGCACCTCTCTTTCTCTCCTCCGTTCACTCTCTTTCTCTCTCCACCGCCTTCCCTCCACCAGACCCCACCACTTTTCTGGCCCCTCTGCAGTAGCCTCTTCTTCTCACAGTACTTTCGTAGAACACCTGTCGACCAGCCAAAAAACTTCTGAAGAAGACGACGCGTTTGGCTGCTTCAATGAAAATCACAGTAAAGGGTATTTGGATTTTTATTTTGGAAATGAAATGAAGCTCTTGGGTAAGTCCGCTGCGGAGGTGAAGGAGCTGGAGGAGTTGCCTGAACAGTGGAGAAGGGCCAAGTTGGCATGGTTGTGTAAAGAATTGCCTGCTCATAAAGCGGGGACGCTTGTTAGGATTTTGAACGCGCAGAAGTGGTTGAGGCAAGAGGATGCCACTTACGTGGCTTTTCATTGTTTGCGGATTCGCGAAAATGATACTGGCTTCAGGGTATAAAATAATTTATTGCTTATGATGAGTTCCTGTTATGAATTGATATGTTTGTAAGCATGTAAATGCTTGTTTTTCATGTTCACAAAGTTCTGAATTGTGAATTGTATGAGTCTGCTGTTGAGGCTCAGTGATATTGTATTGCTTGTTATGTTGGTGATATGATTTTTGAATCACGGTATAGTTTTCTGTCATGGTAATTGAGTTAATACGCCTAAGTTTATGGATTTTTATTGGGGTTTAGATTGAAAGGGATTTCGGCTTGTTAATTTTGAATAACTAATGTATCTGTTTCTAATATTCACAATCCTCATAGGAAACATTGGCATGTGCAGAAGAATTTTATGCTCAAAACTATGAAGTCATCTACCTGTCTTGTTTACCACCAGTGTATGACATGTTTGTTTGACGAATGTATTGTCTATTAGTTGCTGCTTTGCTTGTTATTCTATTGTTTTAAGTGAGAAATCAAATACTTTTTCTCTTTTTTTGTTTTCTATAACTGTGTGCTAGGGTTCTTGTTGAAATACTGTTGGTTATATGTTTCAGGTGTACAAATGGATGATGCAGCAACATTGGTATCAATATGATTTTGCCCTTGCTACTCAGCTGGCAGACTATATGGGTAAGGAGCGAAAGTTTTCCAAATGTAGGGATATATTTGATGACATAATTAATCATGGACGTGTGCCTTCTGAATCTACATTTCATATTTTAGTTGTTGCATATCTGAGTGCATCAGTTCAGGGTTGCTTGGATGAAGCATGCAGCATCTATAATCGTATGATTCAGATGGGAGGTTACCAACCGCGCCTTGGTTTGCACAATTCTCTCTTCAGAGCTCTTGTGAGCATACCTGGAGGCCTGTCAAAACATTACCTCAAGCAAGCTGAGTTCATTTTTCACAATCTGAAGATATCAGGACTTGAGATACAGAAGTTTATTTATGGTGGATTAATTTGGCTACATAGCTATCAAGACACCATAGATAAAGAAAGGATAGAATCACTAAGGGAAGAAATGCAGCAAGCAGGAATTGAGGAAGGCAGTGAAGTGCTATTGTCTACCCTGAGAGTTTGCTCAAAAGAGGGTGATGTGGAGAAAGCAGAAAGAATTTGGGTCAAACTAGTTGAATGTGAAATTGACATCCTTGCTCAAGCTTTTGTTTATAAAATGGAAGCTTATGCAAAGATTGGGGACTTCATGAAATCTTTGGATATATTCAGAGAGATGAAGAAGCATCTAGGTTCCGCAAGTGTTCCAGCATATCATAAAATCATAGAGGTGTTATGCAAAGCTCAGGAAACAGATCTTGCAGAATCCCTCATGAAAGAGTTTGAAAAGAGTGGTATGAAGCCACTTATGCCTTCTTACATTGAGCTGACAAATATGTACCTCAATTTGGGAATGCATGACAGATTACACTTGGCCTTCTTAGATTGTCTTGAGAGATGTCGACCTAACCAAACTATTTACAACATTTACTTGGAATCTTTGATGGCATCTGGTTATCCAAACAAAGGTGAGGAGATTTTTAACCAAATGCTTAAGGATGAGATGATTGGTGTCAATGCTAGATCATGCAACACCATTTTACGTGGATACCTCTCTTCTGGAGATTATAAGAAGGCAGAAAAAATATATGATCTGATGTGCCAGAAGAAGTATGAAATTGAGTCCACGTCAATGGAAAAAATTGACTTTGTCTTGAGCTCAACCAGGAAAGTTGTTAAGAAACCTTTAAGCATAAAGTTGAGTAAAGAGCAACGAGAGATTTTAATTGGTTTGCTTTTAGGTGGTCTGCGTATTGAATCAGATGAAGAGAGGAAGAATCACATGATCCGGTTTGAGTTCAGTGAGAATTCTGTTGTGCATTTAATTTTGAGAAGACATTTGTATCATCAGTACCACGACTGGTTACATCCTTCTTGTAAGTTGAGTGATGATGGTTGTGGGGATATACCGTACAGATTTTCCACTATATCACACTCGTACTTTGGTTTTTATGCAGACCAGTTTTGGCCAAAAGGTCAATCAATGATTCCCAAGCTAATCCATCGTTGGCTATCTCCACGTGTGTTGGCATACTGGTATATGTATGGGGGACACAGAACTTCTTTAGGAGATATAATATTAATGCTGAAGGGAAGCAGCGAGGGTGTTGAGAAGGTTGTCAGAGCTTTAAAATCTCAATCTCTTGACTGCAGGGTAAAGAAGAAAGGGGAAGTGTTTTGGATAGGATTCCTGGGAAATAATTCTTTGTGGTTTTGGAAACTGATAGAACCTTATGTTTTGGATGACTTGAAAGAGAGTGATCGCAGACCGGGCGATGAAACCTCAGTTAATAGAACAGATGAAACAGAAGATATCAACTTCCATAGTGGATCTGATTCTGATAGTAGTGTTTCCAACGGCAGTGATGAAGACAACTTGTAGAGTTTGTATTTATGTATTATCTTTGATCAGTTTCATTTATGAAGATTGGCTCATAGACTGCCGAATGCCAGATCAATTTGTTCATGAAATTTGAAGACTTCTGAACCAAACTCATCCTGAGCAGCTTCTCAAGTTATACGTACAAATACTATACGGCATTCAGAGTCAACTCTTATATGTTCTCAAACTAGTTAGTCAACAATTTTCCTATACAAATCATAGCTTTTTCACTTGTGTAAACTCGTTTAATCTATGATGGAGGTTCAATTTTATAATCAGAAAGGACTACTGTTATCATGTAATATAGACTTCCATTCTTGTGCTTTGACACCCATAAATTTTTTTGTGACACGTGTAAAAAATCAATTAATATATATTTGTTTTGGTGTAATTTTTATGTAATTTTCTAAATTATATTAAGAAGTCATGGTTTTTATTTTTATATAAAAACATGGCTACCATATAAGTATTGGGCATAGCAATGGGTTAAGACAGACCAGTGACGGTACAGTTCATCGTGTTTAGGAGTTGGGTTATGTCTAGATTTCCAATCGGCTGGCTTAGTAGATTGCATTAGTCCATTAACATGTTAATGCTTGTGACATGGTCTGTCTAAAAACCTCTAAATTGTGTTTTTACAGATCGATTCATAAAATTTTTATTTATTTTTAACAGGCCACGGGCCCCGGGTCCTCTGTCATCGGTCATCGTGTCTAGTAAGTATGTATAAAAATAAAATATTTATTTACCAGATTTTGCAAATTTTTTAACACTAATTGAGTAGACTGTATTAAAAACGGATGAAAATAAATAATTTTTGCAGTTTATTACGGTGTTGTTATGGAGTAAATATCGCTCAGCACCCAGATTTCACTAAAACGGCAGCTTTTGTGACTAAAAACGGCAGTAGAAACGGAAGACGTTATCAAATCCCAATGATACCCTCACGACCATAAAATCATTTCATCTCCATCTTCTCTGCGTCTCTTTGTTTTTCTGTAGCCCGCGAAATATCGAAACCATCGAAACTCGAGAATGGTGTCGGACTCAGACCTTGTGAACCGGCTACGAGAAATACTTGGGAGCTCCGACCTGGATACGGCCACCGCTGCCAGCGTACGGAGGCAGCTAGAGGAAGAGTTTAAAGTGGACTTGTCCGACCGAAAGAATTTTATTAGGGACCAAATTGATAGTTATCTCCAAACTTTAGAGGAAGATGATAAAGAGGACAATGTGGAAAATGAAAACGACGCTGTTGAAGACGAAGAAAGGTAAGCTCGTTATACTTTGTGTTCTTTTGTTTGTTTTTTAATTTCTTTTTCCTGCTGGAAAGAAAATTAGTTGACATTCATTATTGTAATCCTTCTTGTTCATTTTTGTGCTGAAGATTTTACTGCTTCAATGAGATATTATGCTTTGAAGGTATTACTGTATCATTGGTGGTTTTTTTTTTTAATTTTTTTGTTACACAGAGTGCTTGATTATTGTGTAATAGCTTATCGAGGAACTTTTTATGCTATTAGTTCTGAAGCTTAGGGAAAATATTTCTTTTCATCTACTTGACAGTGCACTAAAAAGAAGAACAATTTTAGGTATAGACTCGTCCTAATATGGGTTTTAGTGGTTGGGAAATGAAAGTGGTGTGCAAATGATCAAGTTTGTGGTTCGCCCTATGCTGGACTTGTATGAATATGGTATTGCGATGTAATTCGGTCCATTGCATCAAATTTCAACTGTGTTCATTGTTCAGTAGTATTCCAAATATTAGAGGAGTTGTAGATCTTTCAAAATTGACATTTATGTGTTGCAAGTTTCATGCTTTATGTCCTAGGGTAGTGGCATAATGATAACATTATCTATGCAATCAGTATTATTTTTCTCTACACAAACATATATGTTAAATATAACTGTCGGAGATCTGTTGGGTTGAGAATTTCTCCTTCATCAGTGAATAATTCTGACTGAATTGTTGTGATTGTTTATTATCTATCCAATCGGATGTACATGGGAATAGTGTAATACTATATGTTGTTATACATGCTAGAGTATAGAAAAATGTATTGTATTGATGTTACTGAAAATGTATGTATTATTTCATCTATAAGGTCAAACAATGTGGATAAAGAAGTGAAGAAACAAGGAGGTGGCTTTAACAAATTATGTAGCCTTTCTCCCCAACTTCAGAAGCTTCTTGGAGTTTCTGAATTGGCTAGAACACAGGTAACTCTATTCTACTTATTATGTAAATCCTCCCAGTCTTACACCGGTTGCAATCGAAGGTTTGGATTGACAATTTAACTTTTATTTTTCCTTTTTCTTTGGTTCCAGGTTGTGAAAAAAATTTGGGAATATATCAAGGAAAATAATTTGCAGGATCCAAAGAATAAGAAAAAAATACTATGTGACAAGTCATTGCAAGAAATATTTCGTGTAAACTCTATTGATATGTTTCAAATGAACAAAGCCCTGTCAAAGCATATTTGGCCATTGACTGCAGAAAATGGTACTTGCTTTTAAAGTTGTCCTTTTACATTTTTATCTTATTGAGGCTGTAAATGTGCTTAGTTTCTTTTCTGTTATTGAGGCTGTAAATGAGCTTAGTTTCTTTGTTCACGGCTGACTTATTACCTTGGTGTCTGACTAGATGAGCCCTTTGTGGAGTGTCTCTGTGTACATGTAGTTTACTCTTTTTTTTTCCTTTATTGTTACTTGCGATGTTCCTATCGTCAGGTGAAGAAATGGTTTTTAGAGGTATGAAGTTATTGAAGCTAACAAATGGGTGCCTAGGCATTTTGGTGCTTGCAGTCAGGGGAGTTTATCTTCATCATTTACTGCAATACCACTTAAGCAAGTTAGACATGGGAAAAGACCACACAGATTTAACAAGATAAAATATGAAATATAACAGAAATAACTGCAGGCAATGAAATATGGAGAATGTTTTGGGCTTGCTAGGGTGCACTTGGGAGGCCAACTGAGAGTGGGGTCGAACTATTGAATTGGTTGTATGCTTATTGCTTTTTGGGTGAAAAAATATCTTTGTATAAAAAAAATTTTAGTAAAATAATTATCAATAATAAGAGAAAAAAAAATCTAATGAAATACAGTTGTTGATTATCTGGTGTATGATGCATTTGCACTTAGTAGAATAATAGGGTTGTATATTGGTAAGTAATATTTAATTAATGCACATTTACTTATTTAATGGGTAAAATGAATTGTTTACTATATTGGTATTTGCTTATTATTTGGAAAACACGGTTGTTATTTGATATATGATATATAAATGGCTCATAGAGTTCTGAATATGTGTTTTCTTGTTCATTATTTCTGCCTTTTTTTTTTCCGGATTTGGTATAATACTAACATTTTTTCAGATTTAGACAACCATATGATGTTTACATTTTTCGGCAATTACAACTTCAACTCCCACAACACAAACTGGATTCCTCCATGAACTTCTGATTCATTTCATTACAGTGTATGCTATAGGGTGCTCACTCATTCACCATTAGAGGCATCATACCAAAGTTGCATGCTATAGTTATTTGGTTAATATTAATGCCAAGGTATTGATGAAAATCAGATATTGTAGAGCAGAAGATAGAAGATGAAGATAATCATGATTCTTTGTCAGAAGATAACAAGCCAGAGGAAGAAGAAAAAGAAGTAGAAGAAGATAAAGATGATGAAAACCACAATGATGACAAAGAAGAAGAAAAGAAAGAGGAAAAGAGTAATAAGAAAGGAAGCAAGAAAAAGGGGTCAGTTCTTGCAAGCATTTAATCCTTATGTTTGTTTTTTATTTCTCTTTTTCTCTTCCCCCACCTCATAAAACTCCATGTCTCAGATAAGTAAAACTATTTAAAATGTATTTAAATAGTTGTTATCAATATGAGAATAAATTTATGCATTTGGAATTTATCAAGTCAGAGCCACACACATTCTTGGTCAAATACTTGCAATCTTAAATTTGAATCTTTGAGAGATCCAGATGGCCTTCAAAATTGAACATGATTGATGTTGTTCTTTGAATGTGGATTGGAAAGGGATTCTTCAAATTACTGATCAGCACTCATTTTGACAATTAGAAACCATAGAATAATTTAAGAAATTGAGAACAACTTCTTGTGGTTGTTGGTTTTGCTCTGCATATCAACCTTTAATCTAATGAACAGAGTATTTTGTGAGACACAATATATGTTACAGTGATCTTCAATGTTTATATTCCATCTCTTATTGATATATGCATAGGAATGCCTGAAAAATGAAGCTAATGTTTGAGAAAATGATTAAACTCAACTGGTAAAGGGTGAGACAGGATCAAATATATCTTACATTAAAATCTTACTTATTACGGAAGGAACTCGTTTGGAACATCATTTAGATGCATTTTCCTAAGACTGCTATCTGAAATTGATACCATCATGTTTTTATTTACATTGCTTAAAGCCTGAAAGTACATAGACTTTTCAGTTCAGTCATTTGACTTTTGGGTTTGATTGGTTGCTGCTTGAATTAGTAATTAGTCACTGCATTTTACCATTCATTTATTCTTGCTGTTAATTTCTGATATATACTGAATTAAACTTTAGAACCAATAATTAAGCTATTCTGACAGAGTTGATTTCAAATCCTTCAGGATTGATAATAGTTTATTAGATATGTCTGATGATGTACTACTTAAATATGCTGACATCGGAAATTTAAAGAATAGATGAATGTCTGTTGTCTAATGTTACTCTGATCAGCAGCTTGTTGGTATTGATGTTTCTGAACTAAACTAATCTATTTTGTCTAATAGATCAACTAAGGTGGATAAAGATATCAAGAAAAGAGGAGGTTTTACCAAGTTGTGTAGTCTTTCTCCAGAGCTTCAAACATTGGTTGGAGTATCTGAATTGGCCAGGACAGAAGTATGTAAATAGTACACCAGAAAATTCATGTAATATTTTTTTAGCAAATGCTGCTAGTGGTGGATTTCTTCAAACTGTAAATTTAGAACTTACTCTTTCAGTGTATCTAAATCCCTGCTGTCTTTTGGTTGTAGGTTGTTAAGAAACTCTGGGTTTATATTAAGGACAATCAATTGCAGGATCCGAAGAATAAGCAAAATATATTGTGCGATGAATCTTTACATGCTCTTTTTCGTGTTAGTTCTATCAACATGTTTCAAATGAATAAAGCTCTCTCCAAACACATATGGCCGTTGGACAAGGAAGATGGTATTTTATTTTTTTTAATGTGAGCTTCTTTTATCTTTATAAATCATGAACAATGAGATTAGATATGTGGCATAATTGTCTTTGTTGGGAAACCTTTGCTACATTCATTTCATTCACGTTACATGCCTTATTTTAACATCAAATTAGTCCCTGAATGTATATTGACTTATTGAGTTAAAATGATTATGTATAATTTTTTGCCTGAGATATCTGGCCATGTTTGATTACATCAAGGTAGATTTAAGAACTTTCTCATTTAAGGAAGCCAATCGTTACAATGGATTTAGAAGTCCCTTTGGAATAAACCTTATGCATAGAGATATGGAGTGGGGTTAGACAATTGATTCTAGATCAGACTTAGTAATATTACCCAAAAGCAAACTTATGATGCAAACACTCTGCATCGTATTACCGTGTGTAGTTAGAATGCCTTATACATATACTTCATACCCAAGTCCTTTCTGTGTGTAATTGAAAACTTTGTGTTGGATTACGTGTACAGCTAGAATGCTGTATACATTTACCTCATACCCAAGTCTTTGTTCTGTCTAGTCTAACATTTAGTATTGCATGTCTTATAGTGTTTGTGGTTTATCTAAATGTTCATGGGAATGTTATAGTATCTGATAGAACATCTAGATAATAGGGGCTGCAAGGGTCTTTTTTTTTTTTTTTTTGGTCTTAAAACTTTATGGTTAAGCTTCTACTTGATGTTTGAACTATGTTGTTTTAAAGTTTCCTTACCCAAGAAACAGAAAATTTGTCTTAGCATATCTTTCATTATCTTAAATAAATTGTTTAATTCCTATTGTACAGCTCCTGCTGACTCTAGTCAGAAGGAAAAGCGGTGCAAGCAGGAGGTAGAAGGTGAGATTGGTAACTTAAAAAGTATATGCTTCATCAACATGCTTGTCAGTTATTTTGTTCTACCTCAAATCCTTCCAGACATGTTACTTTAACAATCTGCAACATAAGCAATCAACAAAAACTAGTGTGCTTTTGACCTATTTTGTGTAACATGGGAAAATTTTTTTGCTAGTCAGGTGCAGGTGAGCTACATCAGAAAGAAAAACGACAGAAAAAAGGAGGTATGGTAACACATTAGGCTGATAAACAACATATATTGAGTCTTTGAAGTTAGTTCCATTGTTTAGCCAATCCAATTTTACTGATATTAGACCAAGTTTAAGGCTAAAATCTAGTTACACCCTTGTGCAGCAAGCAAATATAAGCTACAATTAGTTGGCTGGCACTGGCTTTGTCAAAACTATTCTCTGTTTTTTTTTTTTTTTTGGGTTCTTGCTTCTCTCAACTTTTCAAGTTGTGATACAGATGCTTTTAGTGCTTGTTAAGCTTTAGTTTAGTCTCTATTACCTTCTGCTAACTGTATGCATATTGTTTGTTTCTAATTCTTCATGTTCTGGCACCTCAGTTGATCTAACTTTACTCTGTGTTTTCTGTGGTTTTTTTTTTTTTTCTGGTGAAGGACCAAAATGATAGTAGGAGACAGTTGGGGTCATTATAAGCTAAAAGAACTTTGTGAGGGTTACTCTTTCTAGTGCTTCTCAAGCTTAAGGCTTCTGACTAAAATCTTTCAGGACGAGAGAGTGAGTTGCTTGTTTGTATATAATATGAGCCCGGTAGAAGTGGGCAATTTTTGCTCAAAGAGTTCTAATTCTCCTTTTAGGCTGGTCAGCTGTATGCATTCTATACGTTTCAAACAAATGGAACCAAATATCTTTAATTAAGTTATTTCACCATTCCCCATACATGTATTTTTCTTATTGAATAATGTTATGCGTATTTCTGATAAGTATCAATAATGATGTGTCTCATATGATTGGGCAATTCTAAATTAAGGTTTAAGTAATATTCAGTCATATGGGGATATATCATTATTGATATTCAAATTAATACTTATTAAAAGTTCACATAACATTACCCCAGCCATGTGAGAAGCAAATTTGTTGTACTTTATAGTATTGGAGGGACTACAAGGTTAATAAAACTCCCATAGTACTTTGTGAATTTCTGCATTTGAAATTATTTTTTCAGGGCATTGATAATGTACTTTCTGCAGTCCAACTGGTCGGCTTTAAAATATTTGTCAGAACTAAAGATAACATCCTTCTGGGCAGACAAGGGCCAAAGTTCTCCTGTAGGTTTGGTATGCGTGCATGTGAGGTTAACTTGATCAGTTGCATCTTATCAAGCTTCTGTGATGTGTTCATCTTTCATGCCTACCACATTTATTACTTCTTTTGCCAGTCAATGCATGAATCACCATTATTATTGCTTGACAGGTAAAATTGAGATAACAATATCTATTGCTTTACCAGTGAGATGACCTGAATTACTCTTAAGCATGTGTTTTTGAAACCGCTTATTACTATGGTTAGATTCGAATCGAGTCAGTTTGAGTTTCAGTTTGAGCTCAGCTTGATCGAGCCCGAAATGAGTCAACCGTAGCTGAGTTCGAACTCGAGCTACTTGTTAGATTTTTTAATTAAAATTTTTGATATAAAACGATGTTATTTTAATCAATATGTATTAAAACAACATCGTTTTCATAACGGAAAACGAATCGAGTTGTATTCGAGTTTGACTTTTACGAGCTCAAGCTCGAGGCAAGTATATGTGAACTGAATCGAGTTCGAGTTCAATTCGATTCGAATCCAGCCCTACTTATTACCAATGATTTCTCATATTTTGCTGGTATATGTTGCTGCACACAATCATCTTTCACCCTGTTTTTGGTAAGATGGACTATGAATCGGTTTCATAAGTCAAGAGTTTCTCCTGTTATCGATCCGGTAAAGTATTACTCCCCCAGTAATTATAAATTATAATGACTGATCTGCTTGCATTTTCTTTCCTTCTTGGCCAAACGACTATTTCCCACCCAAGGTATGCTGTAATGACAAGTTTCCCCCCTTTAACTATGGAAATACCAAACACCCACCCATGGCCAGTTAAATTTAACAGAACCCTAACGCCTGAAAATTTTATCTCCTTTTGCCCCCCTAAAGTTTGAAAACAAAAATTTCCCCCCAGCCTAAGTTTAAGAAAATGGCAGTTTCACCCTAGGGTTTGGTTTTGAAATCTCCGGCGACCTCTCCGGCTCCGTTGCCGACGGCTTCTCCCTCCCGAAGAATCCTCTCCTTCCGGTGATCGGTTTCCTCCCATTTGGAGGCCCGATCGTCGCCGGAAAAGCGGTGGGAGACGAAGAACTTCGTCGGGGAAGACGAAGTTCTTCGTCTTCCCAGACGAAGACGACGGCTTCGTCTTCGTCTGGGAAGACGAAGAACTTCGTCTTCCCCGACGAAGTTCTTCGTCTCCCACCGCTTTTCCGGCGACGATCGGGCCTCCAAATGGGAGGAAACCGATCACCGGAAGGAGAGGATTCTTCGGGAGGGAGAAGCCGTCGGCAACGGAGCCGGAGAGGTCGCCGGAGATTTCAAAACCAAACCCTAGGGTGAAACTGCCATTTTCTTAAACTTAGGCTGGGGGAAAATTTTTGTTTTCAAACTTTAGGGGGGCAAAAGGAAATTATATTTTAGTTTATTTTTTAATATTATAGAGAAAATGACAATTTTACCCTTAACCCCGTTACTTTTAACTGGCCATGGGTGGGTGTTTGGTATTTCCATAGTTAAAGGGGGGAAACTTGTCATTACAGCATACCTTAGGTGGGAAATAGTCGTTTGGCCTTCCTTCTTTCTATTAGTTGGTAAAAGATCAGATTCCATTTGTTCAGCACATGTGCCACTGAAATGGCATCCTATGGTCCAGCAATGGAGTAGTTTTCACATTGAATGTTCACCATCTTAAAAATCTCATTCAGTTTGGATACAAAAGTCAAAGTAACAGTGATGGTAATGTTACTGGTGGTGGTACAGGTACAAGAATTTAAAGGTTGGGAATTTATTGAAATTGGCTTTTATAATAACCAACGGTTGGAAAAGAGTGGACCATAGGGATTCATTTCTTGAAATAAACTCCACCACAGTTTATTTCAATGGACATACATGTTAAATTCTTAGAGAATCTTTCATACAAGGGTTGTACATCTTGCATTCTAGAGTAAGCATAGGTACGAATTAAGTCAAATCTAAACATCTTTTGGTTCGAGTTTTATTCGAATAAAAAATAGTTCAGTTCGAATTCGTCTAAGTTAATATTAAGGGTAGTTCAAGTTTGACTTGAATTTATGGCTCAAAATCATAGCGTAAATATATGATTCAAATTCATGGTTTATTAACAAAACGATATTGTTTAATAATTGTTTAATATAATTTAAATTGAGTCGTGAGTCAAGTTTGAATCAAATTGAATCATTTATCTAATTCGTTAGTCAAATCGAGGGAAACTTTCTATAGTTTTAGCTCGGTTTTAAAATGAGTCAAATCTCTTAATTCAAACTAGGATCATATTCGAAGCAAACGAATTTGAATCGAGTTAGTTCAATTCAGTTTGGATTTAACCCTAAGAGTGAGTGTTTTCATATAGTGTTCTATTATTAGTCAAATGGTCTAGATGCAATGTTAAAGTTTAGAAAAAAATATATATATTTTTTTTATAAAATTATATATATCTAATTTTAAATATTCAATTGATTAGTCATCTTGTGATATATAAATTTGATAGTTAAAATTAAATGCAATTAACAAAAGTTGATCTCAAGATCACACTTTTCTAGGTACAATAGAGACAAATTGTATCTTAATTTTGTGTACTCATTTTTTTATTATTATTTCTTAAGAAATCAAAATTTTCAAAATTAGATTTCCTTTTTTAGATAACTTTTATTCTCTTTCACTGGTATTTTCTTTTTTAACGAAATTAGATTTCCTTAAGAAATCATAATTAAAAAATTAGAATGGTGGGAGCTTGTGATTCCCCGTAAACTTGAGTGAAAGTTTGATGGGATATGAAGGGTAGAAAGAGAGAGGATGACATGAGTGGACAATTTTAAAAGGTCCATTTTTGTTTTCTTTATTTGTGATTGCAGAAAAATTAGAAAGATGGGAGGAAAAATAAAATAAATTCTAAATCCATATCTATGTATCATCTTAGTTTATGGGAGATTTTGAAGAGACATGAAAAAGAGTATGTGTGGAAATGTCCAAATAGAGAGAATCTTTCTGTAACGGGATCCTCCCTAGGAGCACCGCTCATACGCGGCGAACGGAGCCGAACCCATCTCTGTGCCACGTGTTCCCCACTCCATATTAAACCCTTTCCTTTTTTTTCAAGTCTTCTCCAAATTTGGGCCGAACATTTATAGATTTTCCACCCCCAAGTTGTAGTTAAAACAAGTCCGATTCTATGAGAATAAAAGTTTGAATCTCTTTAAGTGATATTCTACGATAAAATTCTTAATTTACTTATTTTAGTGATTTTAGATCAATCATTAGATTTAAAATTTTACATATTTAGTATAATTAATTTAATCTCAAATGAATAATTTTATTAAAATAAAGTTTTCTCAATAAAAAAAAAATCGGATTTTTCATATATTTTATTTAAGAATGATTAAATAAAAAAATTTTCATTTATTAAAAAAATTTTCATGATAAGATATGATTAAATATAATGATTAATTTTTTTGGTATTTTTACTTTGTGATCAATAACTTTCAATAGATTATAATTCAAAATAAGTTTGTGGGTTATATATTCTCCATTTTTATTTATTTTAAGATTTTTTTTTTTTTTGGGGGTCCATGCTTATTTTGAATAATTAGGACCAAACTAATTCAGTTGAAAATTTGAAACATATTTTGACAAATCCAAACTTTTTTTTTTTAATTCAAGCTTGGTCTAGACCGAACAATAAGCACCACTTTCTCACTTTCTCCTTGAGAATTTATATTGAAACAGGGTTAAGATGTGAAAAAAAGAAAAGGAGAAGAAAAGGGTTGACAAGGGAAAAAAATATTAGAATACAGGCAAGGTCAATAAGTGGAATTCATGTGAATGAGGTTACCAAGCACTAACAACAATAATAATTCCACCCAACAACTCTGAAAAGCAGACAAAGACACCCAAAACTCTAAACATTAAAAATATATGTATAAATAATATACATAATTTTACACATAAATAATGACATGTCATTGTATGATTGGATATTATTTTATCTTTAATTTAAAATTATTTAATCATATAATAATATATTATTGTTTGTGTATAAACAATAATATGCATAAAAACAGACAAAAACACCCAAAACTCTAAATAATAAAACTATATATACAAATAATATACATAATTTTATATACAAATAATGACATGTCATTATATGATTGAGTATTATTTTATCTATAATTTAAAATTATTCCAATCACATAGTAATATATCATTATTTGTGCATAAAGTTGTATACATGGGATTACTCAACTTTAAATGACAAAACTACCCTCTTAGAAAAAAATAACCCTAAGATTCCGATCTTCTTGACAATGTAAAAAAGATATCTTGAGGCAGCAAGCGTCATTCTCTCACACATTCACAAAAATGGGATGAAGAGACGTTGTCATCACGTGAAGGAAGCTTTCTTTTAAAAATGACAAGGATTGGTATTTCATGTCTTCTTTCTTCTTTTCAAAGCATAAAATAAGGTATCTTTTTTTTGGTTGTTTTGGATTCAATCTAGTTGCTTTGTCTCTTTCTTAAAAGTGAAAAGACATGGTCTATCTTTTTCTCTCTTATTCATTGAATAAAATCTTTACCAATAAAATTTTATATATCTAATTTTAAGTATTCAAAATAGATATTCAGATAACGTATCATCATATAATATAATGATTATAAATTAAATATAAAATACTACTCAATCACGTAATAATGCATTATTTAAATACTTAATTGGGTGCACTTAACATTACTTAATATTTATTTATGTTTTGTCATTGGTAAAAAAATATCAAACAATTATAAAGTTTTAAGAAATTACTTTAAAATTATGGTAATTAATATAGTTTTTAATTATTTAAAATGGTAACTAATTAGGGGTGTGTATGATATGATTTAATATGATAAAAATAATTTTAACCAAATTAAAAAATATTTAATAAAATATTAAATCAAACCAAACCATTTTGAACTTCAAACAAAAAAAATTGGATTCTTGATGTGTATAGACAAGAATTTTGTGTTCTTGGTGACTTTGAAAGAGGAAAAAGTTTTATTTGTGGTTTTATTGTGAGTTAAGTAATCAAAATAGAATCTTTTGCCTTTTTTCTTTGTCTTTTCCCTAGGAAAAATCCAATGGGATTATTAGTGAGGAAAGATACATTAAAGAAATTGTGAAAACTATAAACTAAGTTGAACACTTTGGTCAAGCGACATTAGATCATAGTTAGGGTTTATCTTTTTATTCTTAGAAAGGAAACTATAAAGTTTAGATAAATTTAAATAAACACTAAATAAAAAGTGTATGTTTAGCAATTTAAAATAAAATTTCTTTTAAAAAAATTCCATGCAAACAATGTCAATTAAGAATATGAAACATTTTTATTTGTCGAACAATATTCTCCTTTTGTATGGTGTAAATTTAACACTAAACTTGGGTTTTGCGACTCTTGTCCATATTATTAGTAGCACAGTAAGAAGAAAAAATTTAAACATATTATAAAATATCGGTATTTGATATAATTAGTGTAATATTAAGTGATATTGTCTCTCTCTTTATATATATAATATTGCAAAGTCTCAGTACCTATTATCGGTCTGAATTGGACCATAACGGATTTTTGGTCTATGTGGGAACAATAATAACATATTAGGTTAATTTTTTCATTTTGATGAATTATAAAATAAAAATGACATTTTTTAGTAATTTAATCAATTATCTGATTATTTTTTATCCTAAATTTAGTGTTTTGATTACCGTTGATACTAGTATCCGTATCAATCCAAGATTGAATATATAAAATGAATTAAATCTAGATGTAATTTTTAAAGTAAGCTTTTGAAAATGATAATTGAAGAAGATGTTTAAAAATTGATGGGTTATTGTAAAGATAAGAAGGAATAAAAGCAAGTTGGGTGGCAAGAGATACCAAGTCTTGGATTCCAAAGGATGAGAATGTGAAAGAGATGCTCTTTGTTTTTTTTTTTGGGTTTAATTGTTTGGCTGTCTTTCGGTCAACTCAAGCCCTTCTCTTTCTCTTTCTCTTTCTCTTTCTTCCAAGAATAAATTCCACACCTACCCTTTCATTTTTCTTTTCTAGAATTGACCAATTGTTTCTTTTTAAATTTTATATATATATATATACAATAAAACTGTGTACCCATTTTGGGTACATAAATATGTATACATTTATATGTATCATTATATGATTGGATGATTTGGAATTAAGAATAAAACAATAACCAATCATATGATGACACATATGAGTGTGTATATATTTATGTATCAAAAATAGATACACATAGTATTGCTTATATATATATATATATAAAATGTTATATTTTATATTGGGTCCAATTCCATACAATCATTTCCTTCATTACAAGTAGGATTTGGGCCACTTAGACTTGCAGAGGTTTGAGTTGGCCCATGGGCTGGCACGATCTATATTGTTTAGAGATAATTTAGTTTTGATACGATCTATAAATTTGTAGATTGATATAAAGTTTACAAATATGATGATCATATTGGAGTTTCGTAAAAAGAGGTTTATAATATAAATAAATACAATTTTAAATTAAAAAATAATTATTTTACAACAACTTACTCTTTAATACCAAAATAACTTTGGTGTTTATCGGCTACTTTATTTTTTTATTTTTCTATAAATATCACATTAATTTTTTTTTATTTCTTCACATTCCGCCTATTATTTTCAATTCTCTCTCGACCATCAAACTTACTTAATTTTTCTCAATTCCTTATTTATTTTTAATAAAATATTAAATTAAATCAAACTACTTTGTACAACCAACAAAAAATAAAGTTGGATTCTTGATGTGTATTATCAAGAATTTGTGTTCTTGGTGATTTTGAAAGATTAAAAAGTTTTGCGTGTGATTTTATTGTGAGTTAAGTCTCCAATGAAAAGATTCGTTTCAAATTACTTTTCGTACGTTGGCTAACGGTTTATAATAGACGGAGAAGGTTGTTGACATCAAAGATGCTAAGATTTAGAAGGAAAAAAATATAACTTTTCAAAAGTTATAAAACTTTAAATAGAATTAAGAGAAAAATATAATTAATTATATATATATTTTAATATTATTAATAAAATAATAAATTTATTTATATTTTTAACCAACAAAATTTAATTCTAATTAATCTATAAAGTGGATTTTAAATTTTTTTAAATTTTATAAATATAATTTTAAAAATATATCAAAATTTGAGGTAAAAAAATATCCAAAGGCCTAATTTAAAAGGAATCTTCATGTCTACTTAGCTAACAGATGTTTCAATCCAATCCAACCCAAAATCTCAAATGGGTCCCTCAAGATTCCTTCTCTCTCTGTTTATAACCACTTGTCATGTTCATTTGAATCATTTCAGAGAATTTTACGAATCCACTCCACGCGCTTTTTTGGTGCGTGTTTGAGACCATCCAAATTGAGACAGTCACAACATGTCAAATCAAATATTCTTCTGCCTTCAAAGTTCATCTTTATCTGTTTGTACTCTACTTATTTTCAAAGCCTAATTATTTTTTTTTGTTTTCTCATATTAACTAATTTCTTCTTAAATGGAAATTTATTTTTTATTTTATTATAAATGAATTTTATTGGACATTTCTACCCCACATTACTAAAGAACATAAAATTATCTTTTATTTATTAAGTTTTTGGATTAGATACAAGTGGAGATCAAATATGACAGAAAAACATCTTATTTCGCTTAAATCAATTATAAGTTTTTTTCGGTTTTCTTTTTATCATTCATTGTTCTTAATCCAACCTCTTATGAAAGACCAGTACGATCGTATAATTAATTTCTGATGTACAAAATCTCTTAAAAAGATAAATACATAGCATACTCATAATCACAGAATAACAAAGATCATTAAGTTAGAGGAAAATGATAGAATTAAATTATTGTGCCAAGTAAGAGACCGGGATTACTAAGTTAGAAGGGATATAATTAAGTTATTCTGCCGAATAAAAGAGGTTTACTAAGAAAAAGCTGGAAAAAAATATGATAAGGGTTTTTCTATCAAGTCTCATCTTCCTTTGAGAAGAAACGAGCTTATATAGAGAAATCAGTTAGATACAGTACAAAAAAATGTTATTTATAATTATATAATTAAATGTTATATTATCTTTAATTTCAAATTATTAAATTAAATAATAACAAATATATTCAAAAGTATGCATATAATTTTATTGATTGATTCTGAAAGATAAAAAATAACTAATTTTTTAATCGATAGTATAAAATAAGTTTCTGGAATCAACAAAAAGAACCTAATTTTATAGTCTACACTATCCATCAACCCACCTGCTTAGAAAAAAATGGTGCTTTTGATTCCCTTAGAAATTGCCAAATTGTTAGCCCCTTTTGTATTAAAATATTTCTTCCAGGATTTTGACCGGAAAATAGACATGAAAGCGGGTCATGACAGCTCGCAGGTCATGCGAGCTAGGTCATGGGTCTTAAGACGATGCTTGCGACTCATACGTATCATCATATAATTAGATACAATTTTATTTTTAATTTGAAATCATCTCATCACAATGACATCATAACATATATAAGTGTATATATTTATATATCTAAAATGAATATATATAATTTTATTAAAAACTTTAAATTATTAAAAAATAATAAAAATTAAAAAACGTGTAAAAACAGAGAAGTTTTAGGTTATACCACAGGTCTCGATATGTTAATAGATAGTGTCAAAGCTAACTAAATATGACCCATTATTATACATATTATAATACCCATAAAAAATTATTATTAGGTAAGTTAAGATTTGATTAATTCTAGATTTTCTATTCTAAATTACGGAATCTATGTGATCACAAGATAGTAGATTAGTTACTATTTGTTAATGTTTTCAAAGAGTCTATTTTGTCAAAATTTCGTTTGGCATGGGCTAATTAGTCATTCAGAAAGAAGTTGAGGGTAATTTAGGAAATAAGAAAATTGAAATTTAGAAATTTCGCAACATGATATTCTCCCCAAAGGCCTGCTAAAATAGCGGTAAATACCGTCTGCGCGAGAATCTTATGAACTGAAATTTATTAATTAATTGATTTTTTTAATATTAACTTTAAGTATTCTCCACAAATAAATTAAATATAATTTTTTTATAAATATTTTAATGAAACCCTAAATTAATCTCTAAACTTTGTTGATATCTAAGAATTTTTTCGATAATTATAACCATACGTATTTTTTATAATTATAGGTAAATATGGAGTTAAAATGGGTCGATATATAATATTTTCATATAATTATAATTTAAATTATATTTTTATAACAGAAAATGTATAATATTAATTGGTTTTTTAAATTTGTTTTAATTTTATAAGAAAAAAGTGGTGGGTAACCGACTAAGTTACAAGTGAGTCTTAACTGAGTGGACTCAGAGTTATGCATAGAGGACGCGGAGACGCGAAAGTGACTTTTTAAGATAGAAACGAGTAGCAGAATCTTCGCGTTTCCAAAATTTGGTTTCCAAGTACTCTCCTCACAAACAATCTTTTTCCTTTTCCATATTTCTTTCTTTCTTTCTTTCTCCCCAAACAAACAAAAATCAAAAATCAAAAGAAAATACTTCTCTCTTCTCATCTCAATCTCCATCTCTTATCTCATCTCAACAAACACATACACGTATTTTTGTTTTATTTTTTTTTCTCTTTTGAATCCATCTATTTTTCTATGTATTTTCTTCCATCTCTATATATACACCCAGATCTCGGCTTTCAATTTTCCTCTCTTACTTCTCTATCAGCTTCATTGCCCAGACCCTGATCAAACCTAAGACAGAGAAACATTTTTTTGATTGAATTTTGATACGAAAGAAGGGATTTTTCAGATATGGGTTCGGTTCCACCTGAACTCAGCTTGAATTTTAAACCAACTTTTCTACCTAAAACTGTCAATGATTTTCTCCGTGAGGTTTCGATGATCGGAAACGTTTCTGATAAGGTTTCTAAACTTGACGCCTTTGTCAAGGGATTAGAAGAGGAAATGAAAAAGATCGATGCCTTTAAACGAGAGCTTCCTCTTTGCATGCTCCTCTTGAATGATGGTTTGTTTTCTTTTTCTCTGGAGTAATTCGTTGATGCTTTGTTTTATTTGTTTTTCATCTGGTATTTTTATTATATGGTTTTGATTGGTGGGTATTGTATGAAATTTAGTAGTGAAAAAAAAAAGGAAATTCCAAAATTTAATGCTTTTGGTGTTTCTGATGATTTTGTTGTGATTTGGTGGTGGTTGTTGCAGCAATTGTAGCGCTGAAGGAAGAGCTAATGCAATGTATATCATCAAAGAATGTGAAACCAGTTTTGGAGGAATTTATTCCCTTGAAGAAGAGTAGTTCTGATGATGAAGATGAAGAGACTCCAACCGTTAAAAAGGAAAATGATTCTAGTAAAGATAACAAGAAAAATTGGATGAGCTCTGTGCAGCTCTGGAAAACTGATGACCATAAAACTACTGATCCCATTGTTAATCCCAAACAGAATACCGATCTAAAACTTAAGGTAAGTTTTGAAACAAGCAAAAGGAACTTATGAAAGACCGAAATTTTGATGGTTGATTAACTTTTTTTTCTTGTTCCGGCAGAGAAATGATGAAGAGAATCCATTTAAAAGCAGGACTGAAGCAAGGGCATTTATGCCGTTTAAAGCCTATCCTGGTTTTGCAAGGAAGGAAGACATAGAGGAATTCCCTGTTCATGGGTTGTCTCTGGTTACTCCAGGAATCAAGAATCCCAAAGAGGATACAGGTTCTAGTGGTTCAAGAACCAGTTGTAGCAAATCAATTTCCTCGTCTGCCCCTAATGCAACTGGACCACAACCACCACACCAGCAGACTAACAGGAAGCAGAGGAGATGCTGGTCCCCTGAGTTGCATCGGCGGTTTGTTAATGCCTTGCAACAACTTGGAGGCGCAGCAGGTTGGCTAATGATAATGAACTGAATCTCTGAATTATGTTGATGATTTTGTTGTGATGCATGATACTGTAATTGAATTGAATTCCTTCAGTGTTTTTCTTTCCATTGTATGATTAAAGATTGAATGGTAAAAGAGATGGAAACATTAGCACTGACACATTTATGTCGTTTCGTTTCGATGTTGCAATTTATAGACATGGTTAGAAATTAGCCCTCTTTATAATGATTTTCTTTATCTTGGAAATGTAATCTAATTCGATTGCTGAGCACTAATATGATCTTTACTGATCATTTGCAGCTGCCACTCCAAAGCAGATTCGAGAACTTATGCAAGTTGATGGCTTGACGAACGATGAAGTGAAGAGCCATTTGCAGGTGAGTTCTTGCTTTACCACCAGCTTTACTTTAAGAAGAATGAGTAAAATAGTAAACATCTAAAACACATAGGAAAGGAACTCTCTTCTAGATACAATAAACTTTGCAAATTTTTCTCCTTTTAATTTTGAATGAATGAACTGTAACAACAATTTTTTGGTCATTCCAGAAATACCGACTTCATACTCGTAGAGTACCACCTACTACTGCAGCTGCTCCTGCAAACCATTCCGAAGTTGTTTTGGCAAGTTTGTGGATGTCCCAGGATCAGTATGGCGACTCCTCAAAGGGAAGCAGTTCTCAGTCTGGTTCTCCTCAAGGCCCTCTTCAGTTAGCTGGAAACACTGGAGGGACATCCACAACAGGAGGCGATAGCATGGAAGATGATGAAGATGCAAAGTCTGAGGGTCATAGCTGGAAAAGTCAAATGAACAAACCCGGAAAAGATGATGTATAGTGTGCGTCCACCATGAATTTTGCAGATAAAAAGTATACATGGGAGGAATATTATGACTATATAGCTATAATTATATAATATATAAAGGAGAAGGACCTTTTGTGAGACAGAGGCTGTTAAATTTTGCAGGATTAGCTTTCTTTCTGTATATTATGTGAGTTCTGTTTTCCTCGAATTGATATAGGGACTCCAAAATGTTTCATGTTTTCACAGATGAAAGTGAGACCAGCTATTTCCATGTCATAAAACTTCTAGTTGCCTCTTAAATTCTCTGCTATTTTATTATTACTATTTGAACTTCCATTTTTTTCCCCATGAATTTGAGTTTTGGAAGAACGATGAAACTTTTGCTGGAACCCTTATGAGGAAAACCACAATAAATTCTTCCCTGTGCTTTGCCTTGTACACAGGGAAAGACAAGACAGAAAAAAGTTGGATGAAATTATTTCTTATTCTTTCCATCTTTTTGGGGAATTCAACAGTAGGAGTTAGGATTCCTTCTATTACAATGTTATATCACTTTTTAGTAGTCAATAAGATTTGACATTAGAATTGACAAAGAATCTCATAAAACTTGTTACACATTCTCAGAATCAGTTTACTTCTCCAGGAAAAAAGATATTTCTCGCATGAATTGAGGGCCATGATGCCCTTTCAACCTAAGCCAGACCCTTTTAAACCCCACCAAGAAAAAAAGATTGCCAAACCAAATTCCAGCTTTTTACAGTTGAAAATAGAGACAATTCCTTTTTCTCTCACAACTTGTGCTAGGATGCTGTGTACTGTATTTATCAGAGTTAAAATTTCCTGAAATGTTTCAACATTTGAGGTCCATCTGAGCAATGTACTGTTACTGTTGCATTTACCAGGATCAAAAGAATCATGTTGGGAAGAATCGTTATCATTCAATGTTCCATTTGGTGGTTTGAGAGTTGTGTCTCTAGCCTCAAAGAGCAACTTAAATAGCAAAAGTGGAAACTCCTTGTATAAGAGAATATGAATTCAAGTCTCTTTCGACGATAATTCAAGATTAAACTCTTGACTTACTTAATTCAGTAGTTGTGGAGTCAATCATTGAATCCGAGGTTTTACCTACTTGATGTAGTTGGTTTGGCTTAAAAGGGAAGGTTCAATTGGGCGGGTTCCTCGTTATAAAAAAAAAAAAAATGTATTTCTGGTTGTACAAATTGCAAGAACTAGATGTAGACTTTATCTTTGTGATAATATATTTATGCAGAATTCTCTTTATTCCTGTGATATCTTATGCTTATATCCAATTGTAACATCCCTGGTCCAATAACCCGGCCCACTGTCAAGATATTGTCCACTTTGGACACACGGTCCATCATGGGTTTGTTTCTGGGCTTTGCAACCCAAAACGCGTCTTAACAGTTAAAGAGTTCACAGGATATTTAACTAATCAAATTCTCCCACCACTAACCAATGTGGGATACATAGATAGACCCAACATCTCTCTCGTGCTTTGTCGATGTGGGATTTGTCTAAGGGTATCACATACACCCCCTCTCGTCATTTGAATATGTGATACCCTTATGCGAATCCCACATCGACAAAGCATGGGAGAAATGTTGAGTTTGTCTGTACTCTATCTATGTATCCCACATCGGTTAGAGGTGGGAGAATTTGACTGGTTAAATAACTTGTGTGCTCATTAAACTGTTAAGACGCGTTTTGAGTTGCAAAACTCAGAAGCAAAAACCATGATGGACTGTGTGTCCAAAGTAAATAATATCTTGACAGTGGATCGGATTATTGGACCAGGGATGTAACACCAATTTCAATCATTCTAAATGAGATTCCTCATGTCCTTGTTTTATATTTTTTATAATTAAATGATTCTTCAAAGGAGAGAGTCAATGAATCACATTATACCTCATAATTTATCCAACAAACTACTCACTTTACCAGTCTCAATTGAATGACTGCTAGCTAGGGAAACAGAATTCTAACCAAATTCAACTTTGACTTGGAGCCTAATTTATTCTTTTAGTTTAATGATCCAAAAAATTTATGGAACTTGTTTTGAGTTCAAAACTACAGCCCCATTGAACCCTCACAGTTCATTTGATCATGTAAAAGAATCTGGAAAGAAAAAACAATTTAACCTTTTACTATATAAATACCCACAAGGGATTTTGAATTTGTTTTGCAAACTTGTGTTGGAAACTGCAATCACACCCCAGCTTTAGAATCTATTCCTTGATCCAAATTAAAACATTATTGAAGCAAACTATGCAGGACTAACTTCCAGACCTTAGTTCAATACTAGATAACTATGTAACACGGTAATACAGGCATAGAAACGTGGAAACGCGGAAATGAAATATATACACTTAAAAATATAGAAAACAGGAATGCGAAAACGTATAAATATAAAAAAAAAAAAAATGTTTGAATACCAAATTTTATTTTAAAAAATGCAACCTATATTTTTCCTTTAAATAGGGTTTTTGATTTTAACACAATGAAAAAAAAGAGGTTTTATATACTAAAGGGAAGAGGAGACAACATAAAAGTTAGGATTTAAAATTGTAAATATTTAAAATATTTTTAAAACGTTTTATACTAATTTTAGGCATTTAAAATAAAAAACGTGACGAAAACGTAGGAATAGATTTATATGCTTTCTAGCTAGATAATAATAAAGGCATCAAGTCCTGTAAATAAAAGCAATAAGCTTTAATCATGCAAATTAGGACAAAGGTATCAAATGGGTTACATAGTTTAGAAGGAGGACCAATAATTTAGTATGAAGAAAAGCAATGGATTGGCGAAGTTGTTGAAGATCCCCAGATTTTTATCCTTTTCACCTAACCCAGTCATTTCATATTCCACTAAAAAAACACAATCACTTGTTGTTATGTTATGTTTATCTGGATGCATGACAAAACAGTCACAGGCAAAATAATACAGAAAATCTTTTTGACAAGACATCATGAAATGGGTTGAGCCCACTCTTGATAGTTAGTTCCACTTTAGTCTCTTGGTGAAAAATTATGGAGCCTCTGTTTCTAATCTTGGCTTCATTTTTTTCTCTTTTCTAATCAAGATTCTTAATTTCCAATTAGGGATTAGGGAATAGAATATTATGCAGCTAAGCAAAGGTTTTGGTTATTGACATCACATGGGCATTGAAAGCCTTGAATGATGCTTGATTCCTTATTTATTTTATATTATTGCTATGATTATCATATGTTTTCAATGGTAAAAAGAAAATAAATCTACCCAATTGGTTAATTTGATTATGCCAAACAGAACATAGAAAAACACTTTCAACTAACCTCAAATGATAACTTAAATGACGAAAAATAAGACTTTATATATAAAAGAGTATGAGTTTAAGTATCTTTTGATGACATATCAAGATTAAACTTTTTATTTATTTGATTCAATGATTGTGAGATCAGTCACTAGATTTAGAGTTTATTTTACTCGATATAATTGATTTTGATCCAATATAGTGGTTTGACTCTGATGAGGTTTCTCAATATAAAAGAAAGAAGACATTTGTAATTGTTGTTATTAGATGCTCTATTTCACCTAATTTACTTAAGCAATGAGATTAAATTTTGAGTTGTCCTTTAGGGTTTAAGCTAAGCTTTGGAAAATCTTATATGCACAATATTATATACATATACTTTTGAGTATATAAATAATATGTCATTATATGATTTAATATTATTTTATGTTTAATTTAAAATATTTAATTACATGATGACACATTATTTGTATATTTAATTATTATTTTGTAATGATTTTATTCTCATGAATAAAAAATTTCAATTTGAATTGGTTCCCACATAATTTAAGTCTAATATCATAGTTTTTTTTTTTTTCAACCAATCAAAAAAAAAAAAAAAAAATCGAATGGGAAGTTTTATGGCACAAAAGACACAACTTCAACCCAGAAAAGGCTCATTTTGGGTCTCAATGATTGGTCCATTAGTGGCTCATAAGCTCAATATAAGTGGGCCTAAAATCACAAACCAAGCCCTTAACATAATCAATAAGCTTCACTTTCTATTTTTACTTAATTTTTTTCTAATTACACATTTATTCTTAAATTAAATTACTAACTTGCAACTTCTACTTAGTAAAATTAATTTTGACATCTATTTTGAAGTTTATTTATCTATTAAAACTTGTAATTTCTTAATTTTGAAATGATCAAATTACCCTTAGAAAGATTTAAGGGAAAAGTGTTTGAAACTACCCTTTTTGTCAAAATCCAAACCTTAAAATACCGGTCAAACCCACAAGCAACGGTCAAGTGTCAGAAGAGTACCCATATTTTCGCGCGAAACGTGGATTCAATTCAATATCAAGTTTACAGTTACTAAAGTTGAGGGGAGAAAGAGAGAGAAACCAAAATCAATTAAACAACATTTCGCAGACCTGCAAAATCCAAAGAATGGCTCAAGCACAAGCCGTGAGGATTGAAGAAAAGACTACACAAGACAAAGAAGGGATGAAGAGCACAACAAATGGCGGTACTAGTAGTGGGAGTGTGCCCTTCAAATTCAATGCTCAGGCGCCTGAGTTTGTGCCCAGATCGCAAACCCGGATGCCCATTTCTGGATATTACTATCCTTGTTTTCACTATCTTGGTGGGACTGTTGGTGCTTCTGATTGGATCTTTGTTGGGGATCAAGAACCTGTTTATGCCATTTCAAATTCTAATGTCACGCTCCCCAATTCCTCGAAAAATGTCCTCACTGATGATCTCAAGCAAAAGATCATCAAAGAGGTTACCCTTCTTCTGCATTTTGATTATTTCTGTTTCATGTTTTGTTTACCTATGAAAGATCGAATATTGTTTGATGAGGATCGGTTTATGAAATGGGATATGAAAGACTAGTGAGATCACTCTAAACTTAGATGGAATTTCACCTTTAATTTAGATCAAGGGACATTTCCCGGCATTTCAAAGTTACGAGATTTTTAAAGGGTTGTCATGATTTTCTTGACATTAATTCAGACCTTTTCACATATGCTTTCCATTTCTCTTCATCCTCCTCCTCTCTCCTGATTCATTTATGATAGACTTTGAGCACATTAGAGTGGAATTACATTGATATGGTTGGATCCGTATTATGATGAAATGCTTTGCGAGTGTGTGTCACTCTTGAGTTCTGACAGGACTCTCGTTCATTCTATAAGGAGGGCTATTTATACATTTAGTCTTTCGGCATTGGATAGGATAATTTTTCCAGCTCAAAACATTGTGAAACAATATTTTCTAGTTCATAAGTTTCCCAGTTTATTTCCAGGTACCTTTTGGTCTAAGGGTGATTTATGACTTTGTGAACAAAACAGGTGGAATACCAGTTCAGTGCCATGAGTCTTCTTGCAAATGAAACTTTATCAAAACACATGAACAAAGATCCAGAAGGTTTTGGTAAGGATCGTTGCATTTTATTTGTAGAGTCCAATTTCTCAAGTTGCTGTTTCTTATACTTCCAAATGAAACAATTTTGATTTATGATTTTTGGCTCTTCACAAGTGCCCATATCTGTCCTTGCTTCCATGAAGAAGATCAAGTCTCTTGTTGGTAATAACCAGATACTTACCCAAGCACTGTGGTCCTCTTCAAAGCTTGTAAGTTTTTTCCGTTAAATTTACACAATCATAGCTTATTATGACAGTGATCGTAGAAAATTTACTATAATTTCTTCAGATCGCTGTATAAATATTCTCATTTTTTTTAAGGTTCTAAGTGATGATGGAAAGAAGGTGAGGCGTAAACACCCTTTCACGGAGAAAGAGAAAGAGGAATTGCAGGTAAAGACACTTTAATTTTTACAGTACATGGGTTATTCTAAACTTGTTCTTTGAAAACCTTTTGGTGCAATACAATTTGTGTTATGTTTTGCAGTCTTGTACTGTTGTAGCAGAGAACTTACCTGAAGATCACTCTCACCAAAACTTGGAGAAAATATTTAGTGTGGTTGGGAGGTTGGATCTATAAATTAGTCCTAATTTTTCACAAATGCCAAGATTCAAGATTGTCATTGCTGCATACTAATAGTTTATATCATCAACAGAGTAAAAAGCATTCGCATTTGTCATCCTCCTGAATCCAATTCTTCGCGCTCTAAAAGCGATTTCTTTGTGAGTAACAAGGTATACAAAGATAAGATTTAGCTCATTTTGTTTATTAAAGTTAGAGATATGACTTCAAAAAGTTTTTTATGTAACTTTTATTGTTTCTTTTGCTTAAGCTACATGCCCTTGTGGAGTATGAGAATTCTGATATAGTTGAGAAAGCGGTATGCTAACACTAGACTTCCATTGTATTTATGTTCAAATTCTTTTTAACTCAATTTAACAGCATTGAGAGTGTGCTACAGGTTGATAAGTTAAGTGATGAAAGAAATTGGAGGAAAGGGCTTCGAGTAAGGCCACTGATTAGATGCTCGGTATGTGTAATTATATTGTTGCTATTTGATCATAACGTTATCTTTGTTTATTCTGTTCTTATGCTTATGCTCCATACAACATTTATAGTTTCCAATTTACAATTTTGTAGCCAAAATCTGTTCTAAAGAACAGAAAGTCAGACTTTGATGGCATTTTAAACGATGAGGAAGAGGCTGAAGATACATATTGGCCAAACCACCCAGATTTGGTCATAGAGAACAATGTAAGTGTCATAATCACAGAATGGGAAAACTGGCATAATGATAACAACTCTTTTGCTGTTTACTTGAAAAATATGCAGAAAAAACTTATCTAAAAACAAAAAAAATAAGAAAAAAGTGAATGAAAATGTTACAATCTCATGTAAGGTGTTTTGGCAGGCTGAAGAACATTCAATAGGATCAAAGAAGGGATGGGCTAGAGGGCGTGGACGTGGACAAACCCACATTGGACGTGGGTTGTTGGCTCCATCTCTTCAATCGAGCAGTGCAATTCAGTCTGAAACATTTGTTAAACAGACTTCTAAGGGTCCTAGAATGCCAGATGGAACTAGGGGTTTTACCATGGGGCGAGGCAAGCCATCAAGTCCACAAGCTCTAGCCACTTCACCTTAAAGATTCTGCCCCTACTAGGCTGTGCTCTAGCTATTAGTTACTGAAATGGCTCTGCAATCCTGAAAGCAAGAATTGAGCAAAACTAGCAATAATAATATGTAGTAGATGGGTTCATCATTTTATATTTAGTCATTCATTGATTCATGTTCTTCTTAGTTATTCAAGATGTATAGTAATGATATGTCACAATTGTGACAACGTTTATTTACTAAATTTTTTCAAGTAGAAGATCGAAAGTAATTTTATGTGTATGAACAAATACATGTAATGTATGTGTCTTGTTTATGTTTGTTATGTCAGAAGACATAACATATTAATAAAAGCTACTATAAAAGTTTATCATTTACATTAACTATTTCATTGTTCATGGCAAAATTAAATATTATTCTATCTCTTAGACCATTGGTTGTTAAAGAGCAGGAGACAATAATTATTTGCACTGACCGACTGGCCTATTAGCTCAGTTGGTTAGAGCGTCGTGCTAATAACCTGAAGATCTCAAATTTTCATGAATTTTTTGCTGTAAACTCACATGGCTAGTGACTTGATCTGACTCCGGTGTTAAACTCTAGTGGGTTCAGTAAATTTCGTGAAGACAAGGCTTCTCAATTTCATGCAGCTTTAGGGTCTACTGGGGAATTCTTTCTTAATGTTATCTCTTAAATTTCTATACTAGCAGTAATTTCATTATATAATACAAAGTGCACACACAAGTATCTCATAATAACCTACCTTAAACTGACACTTGTATTAGCACTCGAAGAAACTGGTTAAGATTATATAAATGGTGTCTTTTCTTTGGAAGTTGACTAACTATTTCAAGCCCTTCGCATGCCTTTTTGATATGAAATCCTAGTCATGTTTTAGGGTTTGGTTTCACTAAGCACACGTATGAACATACTTTGGAATACTTTAGTTTACTTTTCTGCAATAAATGACTTCAAATGGCTATGTATTTGATGAACATGTGGCTTCTGCATCAATGGTGATAGTTTGCAGTCTTTGACTTGGATGAGTGTAGATTGTTATTAAGAAATAATTTTAGAAACTCGCACGTTATTATCTTCTCATATTATAATTCTGTTTAGATTGGATATATAGCTGTCTCTCTTTGTCACAGTCCACTACAGATTTTAGTGGGAATATAAGCAGAGTGAACATCTAACTTCGATTTAAACTTAGGGGTTAGGTTAAGTGGTTAAATGAAAGAATCTCCTCATAAAGGAGGGGATTCGATTAGCATGATTTCTCCCTTATGTGAAAAACTTGGATTGATTGACTTGAGATCAAATAGTAATGTTCCAGTGCAGTAATTGTGAGTCTAATAACTACATTTCGGAATTTACTTTTTCGACTTTGTCAGAACAAGGTTCTGCGGTCATAATCATATATATATATACACACATATAAACTTCAGATATGTCTTCCCTAGTTAAATTATGTGTAGTTGATATCATCAATATATTCAGAATTTTCTTAAAACTATGAAATAATTGCTGTGGCCACTAGGTACTGATCAGTGATCACCATAGTGGCATGGCCACCTTCCAAGCTTAAACCAATGAAAATCCTTCGACCCTCCATTCATTTTGCTTATAAATTAATCATCATTCCCGTTTGAGTTCATTAGAATCAGTAGTTTTAATCTTCTTCAAGCTATGGGTCATAAACTCTTCTTCTGCACCATTCCCTTCTTTTTCATCTTCTCTTTGCTCTCCCTCGTTTCATCCTTTCCTTCTGGGCAGTTCGGCCAGTACGATAACTTCTATGCTAAATCATGCCCCTATTTGCCAATGATTGTTAAAAATAATGTTCAGGCGGCTATCATGAATGACTCCAGGATGGCTGCATCCCTTCTTCGGCTCCACTTCCATGATTGTTTTGTCAATGTAATTGTTGCTGTAATCAGTGAATGCTTTGTGTTAATACTTTGTTTTGGCCCCCTTGAACCCAAGATGAACACTTGTAAATGTATGCATTCTTAAGAGTGTTTTTGTCTTATTTTATTCTCTTTTCTGCACAGGGTTGTGATGCCTCAATTCTTCTTGATGACACTGATAAATTGGAGGGAGAGAAAAATGCATTACCAAATCGGAATTCTGTTCGTGGGTATGAAGTCATCGACATTATAAAGGCAGACGTTGAAAAAGCCTGCCCATCAACCGTTTCATGTGTTGATATTTTGGCTCTTGCAGCTAGGGAGGCTGTTGTTCAGGTAATCATCAAAGTTCACAGTTAACTTATGAGCTCTTTCTTTCAACTAATTGTTTCTTTTGTTCTTTAATTTCTGGTAACAGTCTGGAGGACCCTTCTGGCCGGTTCAATTAGGCCGACGAGATGGATTAACTGCAAACAAAGCAGCAGCCAATTCAGAACTGCCATCCCCCATTGAGCCTCTGAAAAACATCACTGCCAAATTCATTGCAAAGGGCCTTGACATAAAGGATGTTGCAGTCCTCTCAGGTTTTTTGATTCACTTTCTCTTATTTACTAAATGTAATTGATATGGATTTTGTTGCTTTGCTCTTTTACAGGAGCCCATACCATAGGCTTTGCTCAATGCTTCACCTTCAAGTATAGACTGTTTAACTACAAAGGCTCAGGCAAGCCTGATCCTGCACTTGATTCCTCTGCACTTCAAAATTTACAAAGCTTGTGTTCGAATCAGGATTCATCAAACACCAATGTTGCTCCTCTCGACCCCTTGAGTATTTACAGATTCGACAATGTGTATTACACAAACCTTTTGCAAAACACAGGGCTTCTTGAATCTGATCAAGCATTAATGGGGGACTCAACAACTGCTGCATTGGTTATGGCCTATAGTATGAACCCTTATCTTTACTCCAGTGATTTTGCTGCATCAATGGTGAAGATGGGAAACATTGGTGTACTCACAGGGCAAGATGGGGAGATCAGGAAGGTTTGTAGGTCTGTCAATAACTGAAACCAGCAGATTAGAAGAAACTTGTGTAGTTTAACTAATACTCTAATCTATATGAGGCCACCAGCTATAAATAATCTGGTTCTGGTGTGTGCTAGCTTCTGTTGTAATTGGTAAGTGAAGTTAATGCAAAGCATAATTGCCTCTCAAATTCTGATGTTTATATAGTCTATATGTTTGCTTTCAAGGGTGTTTGATTGCCAATTAAAACTATCATGATTCCTTTTGACATATCACGACTAAATTCTTGATTTATCTTATACAATAATTATAAAGTTGATTATTGTGTTCAAAAATGATACTTTTTTGGTATGATATGTTCAACCTCGAAAGGACAATTTGTCTAAGGGTCTATGTAATATGAGTTGTAGAAATGTGTGTACTCTCCCATCAAGCACACATAATTTTATAAATAAAAGAAGTTGATTTCAGCTTTGAAATAAGAAGGAAAAGTGAAAATTAAGAGAGGGAATTGAATGGCACAATGGTTTGGAGCAGAAGCCGACAAGGAGTGCAAAGTTGGATAAAAAGAAAGAAAAGAAAAGGCGGTAGACGCCTGAGACTGAACCCATTGAGGTCCCAAAAATCACTCATAAAATGCCACCCTTTTATATAATTGGATCTGCAAAAACTATTCTAATTCATGAACATTATCATCATCCTCATTCATACACTCAGACAAATATACTGACTGTAGTTCAAAGTTGGAATCTCCTCCAACCCTGCCAATATTTTTTTGGGATCTCTATTCGAGGCTGGAGGAGTCAAGACTCTGATCTATTCACTACCCAATTGCCTTGCGCTTTTCAACTTCAATTTCAATGGTATACTTTTAGTTTGCAAGTATATCTCCCACAGAGTTGTAGCCGGAGCCTCAGCTTGAATGAGACAAGCCCAATTCATTTATCTCAAAGTCATCAAAGAAGCGTGTGTGTGTAAGTGAGCATGCTAGTAATTCTTAAAAGGAATATAAATAGGAAAGTGACTACTTGAGAAAATCTCATTATTTCCCCTTATAAATGAGACAATATTATTGAATTTGTTTCTAATTTTTTTTATTTTTAGCTCAATTTTAGATGAAATTATGGATGCAAAAATGTTTGTTCGACTAAGATTTACTTAAAAGGTTACAAATGGAGATAAAACATATATTAATTTGGGTTACTGACTATATTCTTATAATCTCTGGAGTATCATATAAATATTTTAATTAATTTCTCTTAATTTCACCTGAAACAGAAGAGAAAATGAGAAGGAAAAATGGATGGATTGTGAAAGTTGGAAAACATTGATGAAAAATTTCTGAATATTGTTTCAAATCTCCAAGCTTTTGCTGGTCAAGCTGTGAACATGTTATTCTTCCATTGCTATTAAGCTATCGCTTTACCGTTTCTAACTTATCCAGAAACAGTTTCTTTCAGTACTGAATGATCAGAAAAGAAACAACTTTCTTTCTTCATTTTAAAAGGTATTCTCTCAAAGTGCTTTTGTTTTTGTTTTACCCTCCAATAACTTGACACACTCTCCCTCTTTTTCTCTTCTTTCCTCTCCACTTTTCACCAAACTCTTCATCAAACTCCATTTTCATTTCTTAACACTGAATATTTCTTCTTTTTCGCCATTTTTGCCAGCCAAACTGACCGATTCAATTTTCAACCTCAAGAGTTTGCATTTAATATACTATTTGGTGGGTGTGTTTTCATTAGTTTCATGTCTACGCCGCCGCTGCTGGATCAACAGCCACCGCCTATGGTGGTGACGCAGCAAGAGTACACAACCCATTCGGGTCACGGGTCGTTCGGGCCTGTTATTGCTGTGCTTGCAGTGATAACGATTCTGGGAGTGATAGCTGGCATGATAGGGAGGCTGTGTTCGGGTCGTCGGGTCATGGGTCGTAGAGAGTACGATTTTGAAAGTTGGGTTGAAAGGAAATGCTCTTCTTGTCTTGATGGTAACATCGACCCGCATCCTACTCGACCTGAAATCCCTGTGGCGGAGCCGGTGGCACAAGAGGCACCACCTCAAGAGATAAAGGAAGAAGAAGAAGAAGAAGAACAGAAGTCTCATGGAGCACAGCCAAAGTAATGAATCTTAATTTGTTCCAATTATTGGCTTTCTGTTTGTAGTTCCCTTTTTTTTTTTTTTAAATTTTCATTTACATTCTTCTGTTTGGGTTCTTCTATGATTAACAAGGGAGGTTATGGCAGAAAGATTACAAAAAGACTAGAATTATTTTATTTGGAAGTGGGATAATCTTATTTATTGGTATTGGTTTCATTGGATTCTTCTGGTTTTGACATATTGAAGAAGAATAAATAATTTGTCTAGCATTCCTTTTTTAGGCAGAAGAAACAACATTAGGGAGTAAGACCGGGGGTTTTGGACTTCCCTAGACGATATTACCATTGCTGCACCTAGAGATGGCAATGGGTCTTATCGGGTCGAATATCCTAATCCAATCTTTGTTTTTGATATAACTATGATGGGTGATTCTCATCTCCCTTTGCGAAAAAATTTCTTTTCCCTTTCCTTCCTATTCCTGTCAGAAAATTTTTCGTATTTAAACCTCTTCTTTATTTTATATTAAATAATAATAAAATATTTATTAAATCTCAAATATATTTATAATAATTCAAAATTTATAAAAATAATTTAATAAATAAGCCTTTAAACAATATATAAGGAGAGGGACAAATATCTCTATTCTCGATTACAAAGATTTTAGTCTGATTAATCGAATTGCCATCTTTAATTGCAATATTATTCAAGTCTTCCGAAATAATTTCAATTTTCTGTACAAATAAATTCAAGTCTTTAATGGCAAGAGGTCTGGATATATCTTTACACTTCTCTGTTTACGACCAAAACAATAAGAGACACACAAGATTCAACTTTTTAGAGGGAAGTGAAAGTATAAAACCCATCATTCTGATAAAAGTATGGAGGAAAACAAGTTCTGGGTTTCAACGGTACTTTGTGACATGTGTCCATATTTACACCGTCAAAATTTTTCATGCGATTCAACGATGGAATCACCAATCAACCACAGAAAGGTTATCTTTTTATTTGTGAAAAGAAGAGAAGAGAAGAAAACCCTGTAGGCAGAAAGATTTAGTAATGGAAAAAAGACTGAATAGAAAAGAAAAGGAGAAAAAGTGGCGGTGGGTTTGGCTTGGCTTGGCTTGGCTTAGCAGCTAGCTCTTGAAACTTTGTCTCTTTGACTCGAAACGTTCATAATTTTCCCCAAGAAAATATAAGCTGAAAGCTACAGAGGCACTATGATGAGTTGATCACATGGGTCTGAGGACCGAGGGGCTAAAGTCTAAATCCGATGAGTTACCTGATACTTGAAAAGCCATGTGAAGTGCGCAGCTTTTGTCAACTCAAACAAAACTGAAAGCCACAAGGTGAATGTCCCTAGAGCTCTGCTTTTGTGGGCAAATTTTGTACTCTTCTTTTAACCTTTTGATTCTTCCGCCAGTCAGCCACTTTGGGGGACATTTTCTTTTCATCCTTAAGGTTTGGGATATGTTCACTTTACCCTAGCATTATTTGTAACTAATACACCAATCTTATCATTTTACCCTATCAAGAAAACTAAATGTATCTAATTTGAGTACTTAATTGATATGTCATTATATAATTTAATAATTTGAATTAAAAATATAAAAATAAAATTATATCTAATCATATGATATATTATCTTAAGTCTACATAGTATTATTTATATGTTGGTAGACTAATTGATATTTAACTTTTCACTTAAAAATTTACAATACCCTTTTGTTTTTTTTCTTCAACCTTAGTAATGATTACCCAAAAAATGCATTTTTGAGAGGCCAAAGGACTATTTCCCACCCAAGGTATACTTTTTCTGCACATTGTCATCTGTTAACTTTGAAAAGCCTATTTACCTATCCATGGGCTATTAAAAAAAACAGATTCAAGGGTAAAATTGTCATTTTATCTGTAAGATTAAAAATAAATTAAAAGTTAATCCTCTTTTCCCCTCATAACCCCGAAAAACTAACCATTTCCCTCTAGGCCAAGTTTTGAAAAATAGCATTCCCCCCCTAGAGTTTAGTTTTCAATCCCCGACACCAAATCCAACGCCATCGCTGACGACAAAGCTTTCCCGATGCACCACCATGCTCCGACGGCCTCTCTTCTCTCCTTTGGAACATCGATCAGCCCAGATCTGGTATCGTCTTCGCTTGAAAATTTGAAGAGCTTTGTTTTCCCAGACGAAGACGACGACCTCGTCTCTATCTGGGAAGACGATCGTCAGGGATTGAAAACTAAACCCTAGGGGATGCTATTTTTCAAAACTTGGCCTAGGGGGAAATGGTTAGTTTTTAGGGGTTAGGAGAGAAAAAGAGATAAAATTTTAAGACGTTAGAGTTCTGTTAAATTTAACTGTTTATGGGTGGATATTTGGTATTTTTATAGTTAAAGGGGGAAAACTTAAGAATGTAGTATACCTTGGGTGGGAAATAGTCCTTTGGCCTTTTTGAGATGACCATGTTCATCCAAACTGCATTTGTATAATGAGGTCACACCATATCATTAAGAAGAAATTAAGAATAAGATATAAGAGAGATAAGATAAAGGAAAAAAACATAAATAATTTCTAAAACATAAAAGTGCTTTAAGTGAATTCTCTTTGACCTTCTTTTATTCCTACATGTCGTATTTGATTTTATCACCTTCATTTATGAAGTTGGAATATGTCTTCCATCACTTCAGCCATTTTGTACCAACTTTGTCTCAGGCGAGACCAACTAATCTTTGACTGTCAATCACTGTGATAATGAGCTGCAGAATCCAGTTCAACTCTGGTTATTTCATTGTTGTCCCTTCATTCTCCTATCAACATTTAAGTGGATTCCAAAACACTTTGGTCAGGCCAGCCCAACTCAAAATATGGGCTGGACTAAATATAGACTCCAAAAACTCCAATGCTCTTGAAGATGGCACCCAAATGCAAGCTTCTTTGAACTAATGCATCTTAACCCACTTTCCATAAATCTAACTCGCCAAGCGGGGTTTAAAGGGATACAATTAATTATATACACCTAATTTTGAAAATCCATTTGAGTTTTTAGATAATATGTTATTATATAAATAAATATACGATTGATGACACATTATACCCAATTGGGTATTCAAATTTAGATGAACGTAGTATTACTCATATAATTATGATAAAATAATAAAATTATATGTATCTATTTTGAGTATATAAATATATAAATATTTAATATATATCATTATATAATTAAATAATTTTGAATTAAAAATAAATAATACTCAATCCTATGAAAATACTTATAAAGATATATATATTTACGTACTTAAAATAAATATACATAATTTTGCTCCTCGTGAAATGTCTCAATCAACTTGGTAGGTTGAATTTGGATTTGTCTATTATCCACCTTTCTAAACAAATCACAAGTAGTAGCAATTGGGATGTCGCAATTGAAAATGCACCCACTTGGCTATATGGGTAGGGCCCGAGTGGTTGTTAGACAAAGCGAATGAATTGATCTATTAGTTCGTCTGTTCAAACAAGATTGGATGAAGAGGCAGTATCTACTTGAAATGGATTGAAATTGAAGTATGGCAAGATTAGACTTGCCCAGCTGTCTTAGCCACAATTGCCCCATTCATGCACGTCTCAACTAAAGAATTCAAAAAAAATCCAATGCAACTAGCTTACTTTTGGTCACAATTGCCTCATCAAACTGCCCCACATTCCCAATTATTTACAAGAGACATTAAACATCGACATTGAAGCTTAGGTAATTTAGCCAATCCAAGTGCCCCCCACTTTTCTCCAAATCACACTATTTATGAGTCAGCTTTTAGTGGGATTCAATATTTTAGGTGGGCATTTTCTATGCTCTCATATGGTATGCAGGTATGGGTTCAATTTCCATTGACGTCGCCCACATAAATTGCTTGGATGCTTTAATTACACCACTACAATTAGATAAACACACAAAGTGAAATAGAGGCAAGCCAATTGGTAAATTCTAATTCCACCATTCAAATATTGTTGCAATTTTTTTTTTTTCCTCTCAATTGAAAGTTTAACCAATTGTTTAAAACCGGACCGGTATCGAACCAATTGTCTCCCTGGTTCATGATGCGACCAGTTTAATTTATTATCAAATTATAATGAATAAATTTTGTTTAAAATTTTGTAAAAAATAAAATCAATCAAAATACTTATACGTATGAAGATTAAAACATATCTGTGTTAAGAAGTAACAATTATTTATTTGATTTCAATAAAATAATTAAAATAAAAAAGTCTCAATCTCAAGATACAAAAAAAAAACATAATTCTGTAAATTATTATTTATAAAAGACATTTCAATTGATATAAGATACTTTTTTTTCATTTTTATTTTATTTTTGAACTTATTTTTCCTTACAAACTTTTAAAAATTTATCTAATCTAATAAAAAATAATCTAATTACTCAAAAATAATTAAAATTAAAAAAATCAACAGTCAAACCCAATCAAACTCGGTTTTAACCGGTTCATCTGATCAAACCTGATTTTTAACCAAATCAATAACAAAACTAGTTTTTTATATTAACCAGATAAAACTTAGAGTTGGTTTTCGGTTCAATCAGTTGAACCAATTGATCTGATCCGATTTTTAAATCATTGAGTTGAACTATAACTTAGCTCAAAACCTATAACACTCTTTGATTGCTCTCCTTTTGAAGATTTTGAAGGCATAGTAACTGTGCACATTTTCAATATTTGTATTACAATTTTCAATTTTCAAATAATTTATTCATTTTTCTTTATATTTCCATGTTTTCAAAATCTTGTAAAATATTAAATACAATAAAGTCATATATATGCATTTTTAATATATTATTTGGTTACATAGATAATATATCATCATGTACAAATAAAATAACGCCCAATAAGATAATAATATATAATTTGTGTACCCAAAATATGTATAAAAAATATATACACATAATATTATTCTATTAAATAATCCCCTATTACTTAAAATAGCTAAAAATTGCTTTTTCTCCTACAAAATGACAAATAACACTTAAGTCCACTAAGGATAAGTTAGAGTCAAATTAAGTTAAGCTACTCCACTTATTTTGAGTAGAACTAAAATTAAACTTAAACTTGTTTCAAAGGTATTCGAGTTTTGGTTTGTTTGAAATGAGTCAAACTTGAGTTTGACTCAAATTTGAGGTCAAATTGAGTTTTTAACGTATTGGTCAAAACAATATTGTTTTAGTTGATTTGTATCGAATTTTTTACCCAAAGCTTAAGTTTGAATTCAAAAATATTGAATTTTTAGACTCAAATTCATTGAGTTGAGTTTGTTTTAGACTCGTTCAAATTAAACTTGAATTCAACCGTTAATTATAGATGAATATTTTTAGTGCGTTTGGTCCACCAATTCACAATTTACATCAATTCTAATTAAAATTCATACGAATCTTTAATAAAAACAAGAAACAATAGACGAAAAAACCAAGTATCTAATTAAACTAAGATGAAATTATCATCAAATTTTGTAATTTTTAAGTGAAATTTTACTAAAATTCTTCATAAACATTGAGAGTAATCGGATGAAAGTGCAATTTGATTTTGTTGGCTTTATCTTTATAATCTCTAAATTATTGATTAAAATTGAATATATGTATGGGTAGTGGTGTCAATAGGCCGGGCTCGAAGCCCAAACAGTCATAGACTTTCGAACTGGGTTGACCTATTAATATATAAATGTCTGACCCATATAAAAATGGGTCTTAAATGGGCTGATTCGGGTTTTAAATATTTAAAAAAATTATTTAAAATTTTTAAATATAAATTATTTTTTAATTATTAAAATCGAAGACAGTATTCAAAATATTTTATTTATAATCTCTCACTTATGACGGAGGAATACCATAGTTATATGATAAAAAATATTATAAATTATAATACAGTATAAATTAATTAATTTACATACTATATCAATTATAAAACATAAATAAATATATACTATGATAATATTCAAATGGATTGAATTCATTTGATACTCGATTAATTTGTAATATTTTGTAATGATAAAATAAAAATAAAATTATAAATACAAAGAATTATTATTTATGAATTTAGATATTTTTTGAAAGATAATTGATGAGAAAAAATGAGATTAAAAATATAATAAAATAATTGAGATTGAGAGATTTATAAATGAAGGTGAAAATGAGAAAAAATTAAAAGGGTTTATATAAAAAAAATAAATTAATTAAAAAATTTAAAAAAAAAAATGAAGGAGGCTAGCAGAAGCATTGCTTCCCTCTGTCTGACAAGGCTTCTGTCTTGCGACAGAAGGCAAAAGGATACACAAGGCAGGAGTAGACTTCTGCTAGTAAAAATAAAAAAAAAAATTTTAAATAATATCGAATTGGTGACATGTTACAGTATCAAATCGGGTTTTCTTATATTTTTTTTTGTACTTTATTTCGAATTTTTATTCGATCCGATTCAATTAACATGTCTACGATCTTTTGCTGATGACGTGTCCTTAACCATATGGCGGTTCTCGCTACCCCCTCTCTTACAACAATTAATCTTCATTAATTTCATAAATTGGGTCACATCAATCTTTTTCTGGGAAAAAAGATAATTGCAGAAAAGTCCCTGGAAAGTTACATATTACAAGGAAGACAATACGACCATAACAAACAAAACTGAGAGCAGGGTCGTTCTAAAGAGGCAAGCGAGCGAGCCTTAATTTCAAACTATAAATAAATAGCGCGACTCGGGACTAGGGTTGTTTTGTTTTCTTGTGTTTCTTCTTCAAAGAAAAGAAACCTCTAGAACCTGTGCAGGGAAGAAGAAAATATCAGAGACGAAGAAAGAAGAAGATGATGAGACCGAGGTGTTTCCTGGACATAAGTATTGGAGAAGAACTCGAGGGAAGAATCGTTGTGGAGCTCTACAACGATGTCGTTCCGAAAACTGTTGAAAACTTCAGGGCTCTGTGTACTGGTGAGAGGGGCATTGGCCCTAACACCTCTGTGCCGCTCCATTTCAAGGTATCTTTTGTTTTATGTCTGTGGTTCTTGGCTATTTGATTTTTGATCTTTTGCTTGCATTTGAAAGATTGTGGAAATGGTGGGTTGATTGTGATGGCTTTTGAGAAGATAATGAAAGGGCATTGCTGTTTTTTTTTTCTTTCAATGAATGTAGTGTTGGTGGGTTGGCTTTTGAATCTTGATCATCGATGGTTTTAATTCTATGACGTATTGTTTTATTGACTGTTTGGTGACTGTGAGCAATTAGTTCTTATTTAGTTCTGCTTTAGTTCGATTTTTTCTTTCCTTTTTTCCTTTCATAGGTTTTTTAGCAATGTTTTGATTGTCTTTTGCTTTAGAAGGGATTTGGAACAGCAATACTTTGGATGAAGAAATGAATGAATGTAACAGCTGTCTTTATGAAATGTTGTTGTATTTTTTGCGGCGTGTATGTCTAATGGTTTGTTCTTTTTTATGGAATTTCAATTAGGATTGTGCGGATACGGGAAGAACTTATGCATATTGATTTATTTAATCAGAAGAGAAATTTAATTTTCTGTATTTGATCATCTGGTACTTGGAAAGCATTGCTTTACCTCATTTATGGTTTTGTGTAAGTTGTCATCATTTGTGTGTTTTTAGTATTAGCATTTATAGGAATAATTTCTTCTTTCCCATAAATTTGTTGCATACTGATATTTCCTCACATGTATTTTGTAGATTTACTATTTATTTTGGGTATTCAGTAATATTAGTTCTTCAATGCCATTCAGAGACTAAACTTCTTTTTTTTTTTTTTTTGTTTCTTTTCTCCATGATAATTATATCTTTGTTTCAGGGAGTATGTTTTCATCGTGTCATTAAAGGTTTTATGATACAAGGAGGAGATATTTCTGCTGGAGATGGCACTGGTGGAGAATCAATCTATGGATTGAAGTTTGAAGATGAAAATTTTGAATTGAAACATGAGCGAAAAGGAATGTTATCTATGGCTAATGCTGGCCCAAACACAAATGGGTCTCAGTTCTTCATCACAACAACTCGCACTTCTCACTTAGATGGGAAACATGTCGTGTTTGGGAAGGTAATTAAAGGAATGGGAGTTGTTCGATCAATTGAGCATGTTACAACTGGTGAAAATGATTGCCCCACTGTTGATGTTATAATAACTGATTGTGGAGAGATCCCTGAAGGGGCTGATGATGGGATATCTAATTTTTTCAAAGATGGTGACATTTATCCTGATTGGCCTGCTGACCTTGATAAGAGTCCCAATGAGCTTGTTTGGTGGATGGATGCTGTTGATTCTATCAAGGCTTTTGGAAATGAACAATACAAGGTAATGAGTGCCATTATGGATCTATCTCGCATCGATTTATTTGGTGAGTCAAATTGTACTTTGTGAAATATGTTATTGTAGGTGGAAGTGAATGTTGGAACATCTTTTGGGGTATTTGAATTACTCTTAAAGTTATTTATTCTAGTACCTTCACGTTTATCTGGCAATTCCTTTTTTTCTTCTCTCTCTAATGCATCATTAATGATAATGCTGATATCCTTTTTCACAGAAACAAGACTATAAGATGGCTCTCAGAAAGTACCGGAAGGCTTTACGTTATTTGGATATCTGCTGGGAGAAAGAAGGAATTGATGAAGGTTAATGAACTGTTTATGGAATTCTGTAGTTTATTGCAAGTTTCGCTTAGTGTAAGTTACACTGACTGTATGTATGCTTGATTCTTGTGTTTCTGCAGAGAAGAGTTCATCTCTAAGAAAGACAAAGTCACAGATTTTCACAAACAGCTCTGTAAGATTTATTTTTTGTTCAAAATATAAGGGACTGTTTGAGCATGGAGCATTTTATACTTTTAGTCATGCAGGTCAACATATCTCCATACACCATTATAGATGTTGAGAGTTTTAATAGGATTTCTAGAAGTCGTAGCAAGTTATGGAATTAGTTTTTCTTTAGTAAATAGAAGCCATTGCCTCAATGCCTCTTCCATATTTGTTTGACTCTTGTTTGGAGTGTTTTTAGTTGATATTTCTTTGCATCATTTCCTCCTTACTAAATTTTTGAGTTCTTGGACTCTGTGGTGGGATTGTATTGAAATTCTGAAACAGTGCAAACCTTTTATCAGCTGATTGTGTTTGCTTCAATTTTTGGCACCATGAAGATCACTTCTGTGAAATTTTTTTTCCTATGCTTAACTTCTTCCAATAATCGATGCTGTGTATCTTGCTGTAGGCTTGTAAACTGAAAATGGGAGATCTTAAAGGGGCATTATTGGATACAGAGTTTGCAATGCGTGATGGAGATAATAATGTCAAAGCATTGTTTCGTCAAGGTCAGGTTAGTATCATCCATCTGTAAGAATTTCAATCGTTGGTATGACAGATTCAATGTGTAGTTGTTGTGGGTGTGGTCAATGTTTCCTGAGGTTTACTCGTTTGACCAAATAGGGCGGGGTTCCCCCGGTTACCCAAAAAGAAAAAAAAATTATATAGTTTCCTGGGTGCCACATAGAAATTGTTCTTGGAAAAGAAAAAATTTCCTTCGGCGTGTAATAGAAGCTCTAATTGTTGTGCAATCTATAGCTTTCAGCTGCTTTGGTTTTTTGCTTGGTGGATTTTGTTGAATTTTATCTAATTATGCTTACAATTCCTTTATATTATGATGTTACCCGTGTAAAAATTTCAACTTTTAACAGTGGAGCAGCTAACTGACATGTTTCTTTATAGTTATCATTTGTTTAAGTTTCCTGCCTTTAGATATGGTTTTTTCTTTCTTTTTTTGGGGGGGGGGGGGTGGTGGTGGGTGGGAGGGAATGTTTACATCTATTTGCAAATTTGTTCTGTTGCATTTTGAGTTTCATGATAAGTTTCAAATTCTTATGTGTTCCTTATCTATCAGGCGCACATGGCCCTTAATGATGTTGATGCGGCGGTTGAAAGCTTTGAGAAGGCACTAAAATTGGAGCCAAACGATGGTGATGTTCTAGATTAACTGTCACATTACAATTGTAGATGTGTAGAGAGTCAATTGAATTTAATTGAATTAGTCATCTGCTAGCATGATGTTTACCTACACAAATGCATTAGTAATCAATTCAACTTTGCTTGTATCTTAACCTCTCATATGGATTCTATCAAAAGCTTCGCATGACTTGTTATCTTGTTCTATTCAGGTGGAATAAAGAAGGAACTTGCTGCTGCCAAGAAGAAGGTTGTTATATTAAACTTTATACTGTAATTTATGTTTCGATGATAGAAAGTTAACAGTCACACGTGTTTTTAATAATTAAACTTTTTACAGATTCATGATAGACGTGAACAGGAGAAAAAGCAATATCGCAAGATGTTTCAATAGCACATTGGCAATTAACTGGTATTTCAATTACCAGCTGAAAGTTGTTGTCTGCCCTTACTGTCGGCCTTACGGGGTTTTCTGATGCAGGCTGCTAATATCTTAATTTTCAAAAACTTTTCATATTTAGAGCAGTCATCTGGTTCAACCTTGTTTCTTTTTCCTATTACAAGCTCCAGCAAATTTGGTGGGAGTATTTTAGGTAAAATAATTTCAGAGTTGACTCTAATTCTTATTTGTTTCTATAGTTGATAATAAATTTTGGTATTGTTATTCTTTCTTTATCAGGTTCTGTTTTACTGCAAATTCAACTGTACAAATTTGAGGCTTGAACCAGTTCTTACCAGGGTTACCATACAAAATTTGGAGTGTAGCTTTTAGTGATATAGAACCGTCAAAAGATGTTGAACTTGTACTAAATTACATTTCCATTTTTTCCATTTGAAGTCAGCTATAAAACGGATAATTTTCATTCGGATTTAGTTTTTATGTTGGATTTATATCCTGCATAGCTTCTGTTATCAGTAGCTTCTTTGATTGTTCCCTTCCAAAATTGATCAAAGCTATGTGTATCTAGACTCTGAATAATTAATTAAGTACCCAGATGAATGCTGGAACACAACAAGAACAATGTCGACCAAAGAGTTATGATGCCAAAAGGTATAGAACCTTATAATAAGGCATGCGTAAGATTACTTTACCAATATACACTCCTATTGCTATAAAGTTTTAGTTCCTGATCACAGTAAAAGAACACACACACAAAGCAACAAAATGTGGTAAATCTAATGTGAAATAAGCTATTTGTTATAGTCATCAAGGCCCAAATCTCTTAATGCATCAGTAGCAGCATCCTTACAGCTTTCATGGTTCTCCTTTGCCTGCCTGATAAGTTTTTCAATGCCATTATTCAGCAGAAGTGTTCTGTCCCAAAAAAAAAAAAAAAAAAAAAATGTGAGACAAACTGTTAATTGTGATTCCATTAAGGATTATATGAAATGGTAATTTATCCCAAAATTAGCCACAGCTCTGCGTTATTTGACACAAATACAGGCTTTTGAATCAGCAGGTTAAAAAAAGGCAGTGCCTTATCAGTGAACTTGCCTGTTTTCTGGGTTTCTTACTACAAGATTGCGGATCATGAAACAGGAATTTCTTTGCAGTTGCTGTGCCTTGGGAAACTTTTGCATGACTTGAATAGCAAGGTCACCAGCTCCAGCTTCAATGGCACGGGCTGCATTGTCTGGAGATCTCAAGGACAGTACAGTAATAATAGACATAACCTGAAAACACAACAAAAATGGTAAGTGACCAAATCATGTATATTTATTTGTGAGAGACTTGCTGGAGGCTTACCTCTTGAAGAACAGAAGGATCATCAGAAAATCTTGCTGAGAGTTTGACGAGCCTCTCCATTCCGCCCTTCTCAATAATTGAACTCTTATTGGAGTCACTTCCTGCCAACTAATTAAAAGAACATTTTAAAAAAGTGCTCAAATGCTTCAAGAAGAAGCAAAAGTGATTTAAAGAAGCCAGGATATTGAATTTTAATTGACGAAAAAAGGGTGAAAGGGAGTGATTTTCAAGTCTACCTTGGATAACAAAGAACAAGAAGTTCTAGCTACAGCTTTGTTGCCTTGTTCGCCACTCTCATCAATACATCGGAGAAGTGCATCAACACCACCACATTCTGCAATGGATGTGCATATCTCATCCTGCAGCAAGAATAAAATAAAATAAAATGTCAATATAAATAACATACCTGCAGATAACTAATATGTGCAATATCTTTTCATATATGACATTAGCAACTCTAATCTTCTGAACTCTATGGGTGAGATTAAGAAACAATCTAGTGATATAATTTGAGATACTTACCATGCTTTACGCATTTGAAGGGGATTATTATTGAACACAACTTTTAAACTTTATGAAATCAGTTCATGTGATTAGTATCAGTTAGTTCCCTAGAACTAACTTTAGCAATACCGCCAGAAATATCAACAAATTGACAATAAGAATGTGTTTATATTAAGAATATGATAGCGGTAATAGTGTTTTTGTCTACACAAATTTACATAAATTCAACAAAAAAAATAAAAGAAAAATTATACACAAAGAGTTAAATTAACCAAAATGAAAAAGGAGCATCGATGCTGATACTTTCAACAAATTGAGCTAGTGCTAATGTATATTATATACATTCTGTAGAGGATTGGCTTTCATAATCACTAGAGTAACAGCCAATAGAATGTTTTAAATTTTTCCGCTGGACAGATATTGCAGACTCAATATCATTGTAACAATCAACAATTTAAAAAAGACAAATTGTTTAGATACATGCAGTTTGTTAGCTTGATTACTGTATCATTAGCAAGTCATACACTGTTAACCCACTAAATTGTGCGTGCAACAGCAAGATTTGGCAAAATACTTCATAAAAAGAACTTTCAAATTCCCCCTAACTTGCTAGCATAAAATGCTTAGACTATTCCAAATATCACTAATCATACTAGTTCACATTAACATAACACTCAACAATTATCGATACCTTATCAGTTTAAAAAACTTACATTGACAGCAATGGCTTTCATCACAGAGCTAGTAGCAACAACATTAGGTGAGGCAAGCCCTTCAGCTAATGAAACTGTAAGAGCTTTTGCAATTCCAATCTTTGCAAATCTACGGGCATAACCATAAACCTGAAAGTTTGCAAATTAGTTCCGAGTATCCTGATTACTTGAGGTAGTCCATTTCTATCACAGAAAAATTGAATTAAAATATATACATAATTACGAAAGAACTACTCCCTCTAACTGATGAGGTTTTGACACCATGACCTGGCTTCAAAACCAGCCTCACAAAAGTTTCACTATCCATCATATTGAGAAAAAGAAAATGTATAAATAAGCATTAAAATGGTCTTAATATCCTGCTTACATGAGGAATCCAGTCTTATAGTCCATTTCTAGCACAGAAAAAATTAAACTAAAAAATATAAATAATTACGAAAGAACTACCCAGTCTAACAGATGAGGTTTAACCGGCCTCACAAAAGTTTCACTATCCACCAAAATGAGAAAAAAGAAAACGTATAAATAAGCATTAAAATGTTTACAACTTCATAATCCGTCATTGAGCTTAATTTTGGTAATGCACAAGTCAACATATATTTCTATTAAGCCTTTACTTACTTGGGAAGCCACAACACGATCATCATCAGCAGTCAACAGAACGCGCATTGCATAATATAAATTTTGAATTCTGTCATTTCTCTGCCTACTCAATACTTCCAAGACAAGCTCATCAATTTTCAATTCCATAAATGATTCTTTGACCACCTCATTACCAGTTGCAGATGCAGTAACAATGGCAAAACAACTATTCAGAATCTCTGAATCTTCGCTGCCATTTCTTAGGATATCAACCACCATTTTTGGTCCACCATTTACCCGGAATGTTTCTGAACTTTGAATATCTGCTAGACAACACATTTAAAAAAACAGCCATAACAATGATTCAAAACAATTCAAGTTGTATTACAACAACTATCTGACATGTAAAATTCAAAACAATTTGGTCCAGCTTTCAGTTTAATTATTTTCTTCAGAGGTTAAAAACACAAATGGTGGTACGGTAAAGTTCAAGATACAATAAAGAACTTCTCTCGCTTCACTTAATCGTTCACTCTAACCCAATATTTCCATGCATCAAAAGATCGAAAAAAAAAAAAAGGAATCATAAACCAACCAAACAAAGGAAACCGAATCAACTACACATCTAAACTATTTACCATGAATGAACAATGCCATCATTTTCAAGCACGATAAGAGTAGTCGTTTTGATCCAGCTGGAATCTTGGAACAAATGGCACAAACCAACTCCACTGCACCATTTCTAGTAGCAATTGGAACATTTCCTGATACTTCATTGTTACACCCACACAACTCTATTAGCTTATCAAACAACTCCCCCATCTCATTTAAATCTTCACTGTTTATTCGATCCTTGGAATTTAATTGCTTCAATCTCTCTAATGATTGTATTACGGGATTGTCTTTAACACTACACTCTCCTGGAACGCATTTCACAATCCCTGTAATATAAGGTAATAAACTAATTAAATAAAACAAAAAAATCCATGAAGCATTTAAAAAGCTTGTAAATGTGATGCCACTCTTTAGTTATATAATGTAAGATAGATCAATGGATGAAATAAGATGGATGCTAGAAACCACATGAAATTGAATGAATGAGCTTCTGATTTGAAGCTTAGAAAATGCGGGAAAACAAAAGAAAGTGATTTCTACTCTTTTTGAAAAAAAAGATAATTACAGAGATATTTTAGGCACTTCCAGTTTGATAAACGAGTATGGAAGCATCCAAAAGAATGTCAGAAAACAGTAGAAGATTTTTCTTTCTATTTTCTGGGGAAACAAACGGAAAGTTAGAAGAAGACCGGAGAGATCAACGCCTTGAAGAGTAAGAGTCTGAATGGCGTCTTCGAGGGCCTCGACGGGCTCCATTCCTAGATCCTCCATGTTCTCCTTCACAACTTCATCGAACGCTTCCTGCGAGATCACACGGCCGGTGTTGGCGGGACCCATGGATGCTATAATCAACCGTTGGATCGGACTGCTCGGAGGATTGTCTTAGGGCGAAGCAACTGAGTGAGAAACAGGAGTGGCTGTTGTCGTGCGAAGATCTGTTTTTAAAATTTGAACAACCGTGTTTTGGATCTGATAGGCTTTCGGCTCGGGCCACTCCGCTACCCGAATCCGGTTTGCACTGGCTCACCCCTATCAAAGTAATATTTTTAACAACACTAAATAATATTTCCCACCCAGGGTTTAATGAGAGACAAAATTCTTACCTTCAAATTTTAAAATACTAAATTCTCACCTATCCTTCATCCACATCTATCGGTAAATTTATTAATTTTTTCTTAAAATAATTATTCTCATCTTTTATTAAAATTATAATACTATTATAAACATTTAATATAAATATCAAATCATTAATATATTTTTATTAATTATATTTTAGTTAATTTTTAAAAGTTGTAACAAAACTGCTATTAAGATTTCTGAAGTAATCATTTGGTTGAAACTTTTCTAAATTATGTGGGTTTTAATTAGAATTAAATTTGAATCAAACTAAACTCACACATGACTTAATTTACATAGAATTAAACTCAAACTCAAACTTCAACTCATCAAACTTGCTTTAAATAAATTTGAACTCAACTTGTTTCAAGAGAGTCAAATTCGAATTCAATTTAAACTCAAATTTTTAACTAGTTCATTATTAAAACAACATCGTTTTAATATATATTAATCAAAACAATGTCATTTTGTGTCAAAATTTTTAGCTTGTGAACTTGACAAATTAAACACTTCAAAGCTCGAACTCGAACTCAAAAATATTGAAGTTTTAAGTTCAAATTTGAGTTTATTTTAGACTCATTTGAACTAAACTCGATTCAAATCCAGCCTTAATTTTAATATTATATTATGAATACCTATTTGCCATTGGAAATGATTAAATAGCTAAACCGGATCTTGGAAACTAAGTAGTCAGAAAATAGATCAACGAATCAAATGCCAATGTGCAAATCCGCGGATAAAAGATACAAACAATGAATGGTCAAGACTAATCAAGGTTTGATGGTAAAATTTTGGTAAAGCTTCAGCAGTACTATAGATCAATAATTTGAATCTGGAGAGAAGAAAAGAAAAGTCCAAGTAGATAATTGGGATGATGTCTCTGTGCACAATATATTGTAACTATAAAGTGGCAGGATCACTTTGGGAACTTGCCTCTTGAAATCCATCTAACTACTTTCGCAGCTGAATGCTCACTTGCTTTAGATATTTGGAGAGTTCCCGCCTCTGGAAAGTGTGTCCGTCGACCGTAGCTGTAGCATTAAAATGAGGGGCATCAGCTCAGTCCTCAGTTATACTACAATACACTGGTGACTCTTGAATTTTGTATCAAGAATAATTCTGCAGTTGGACACTGTATTGGCATTTTGTTTACAGTGACACCCTTCAAAGAGCTCAGCTTTTTGTGTGCCTCAGCGGGAACATCAGCAAAGTATGCATGAATTAAGACACTCAAACGAGGTACTAATGACTCCAGCTCAGAGCACTCATGAGTAAATGCTTGTGGTTGATGAGAATCCAGATTCATCAAAAGATTTGGCTCATCAAACTGAATCCTGGTAGCACCAGCAGCCTTCCAACCCAACCACAACCTCCCTGCCTGGTTTAGTAAAATCAATTGGGACAATCAAGGAAAGAAATATCTACAGAGTACAATCAGCAACATGAGCATACTGACTAAAATCAAGCATATCTAACATTAATAAACATTGTTCCCATATGGCTTTTAGATAGGCAGAATCTGTCTAATAATGGGATTAAGGGAAAAGGATTTCTCCACACTCTGTGCTGGAATAGACAGTAACTACAAGGAGAGGAACAGAATTAACTCAAAACTGCAGTAGAGAAAGGCAAACAACATGAAAATTCGTCGATCAAAAAATTCATAAAAAGTTAAGTAAAGAAATTATAGAACTCAGAATATTAGTCATTTGATGTATATTCGTCAAAAGAAATTCCCTTAATCGAACATCAGCAACACAAACTGGAAAACTCTGTGATACAATCCAAAAGTTTCCTATTATCCTCAATTTACAAATGTTATACTATAAGAGCAAAATCATAAAGTTCAAAATATTGTGGTTAATTATACTGCTCGAAAACATTGAAGATTAATAAGAACCCTTGTATGTTTCATTTGGTTGAGATTATGTATACCCCACAAACAAAACTTTCATTTTAATTTCACAAAATTATAGATGAACTTCTAATTTATTCGTATTTGATCATCTTATAAGTATATCATTCATGTTATAATATAATATCAATAATATCTAAGCAAACTTATGTCTTTAGCCATGGAAATGGCTGTAGTCAAATCATATGTGAATTTACTTTTAACAATTGAGAATCAATAAGATGAAATGCATCCATGTAGTCCAATATTGTGCAAAAGTACAATGCACAACCAATTAGATATATAGCAGACTATTATCAAGTGCATGCTCGAAACAAGAGCTGCTATAAACCTTTCTCTTATCAGAAAAATATTGTCTAAAATTTTGAGACAGTAAGTTAATAAACATTGGATTGAAATGGAAGTAATACAACAGTTAAAATACAATATCAAGCCGAAGATATAAACACTTAAGGGTAAAACTCATTGTGAATCTAATTGGTTTTTGGTACTAATGCAGCAATATATGCATCAATCGCTCAAATATCAGATATTATGTCATTTAAATTTCATCATGAAGATAAAAGAACTGAAAAAAGAGGGCTTACTCAAACTATAATCTCTAGAGTGCAAAAACACACCAAGTCCTCAGTCAAATCCAACCATTGAGTAAATGAAATGCATTTTAACCTCAGCCATGCCCCTTGATCATCAACAATCTTGAGTGAGATTTATCTAAGCTTGCACTCCGCAACATGAGAGATTCAACAACTCAAAGCATAAAATAATAATGATGATGATAATAAATGAAGAGACACTCATATGATCAATCTGCACCTGAGAATAAGGAACCGATTTACTTTTAGGCCACAAGAAATGGGTGGAACAAAGTTGGAGATCTACACACATCAATTTTGCAGCTTCCCATTTATTTCACGCATCAGTAAACTTGAGTTATCAACCATGCATTTGGTTCCATACACTATCTCGCTCCACAGTTCGTGCCTAGGAGCTGGTTTAAGATATCTTAATTGCTTGAGAGGTTCTGAAATAACAGATTTTCTATACACCTCCTTTGCTGGTAGTACATGTTCCCACCAAAAATCAGAGAGTGCAATTTTCAAAACATCCCAGTACTCTGAATCTCTATATAACCTGAATAGACTACTACCTTTAGGTGTCCAAACATAAAAATCCATCCAGTCCCTGTCTAAGATTTCCATTAAGCCCTGAGCTTGTGGGATATAATAAGAGGGCACTCGCTTCCATGGGGAGGCCCTTGTCATATCCCCACCAAAATACGGGCACTTGATCTCAAGCACTCCTCCAGAAGGCAAACCATAAACAATGCCATCAACCAACCCATCTGGTGAAGCCGCCAACCAATCATCTTCTGATTTTTTATGGTCGTAGACCTGAAAATTAGGAAACAAGACAGTATTTCCCGTAATCAGCTTGTATCTTTCGAGAGCTTCCTCTTCTTTGATATTGCTCCAACACGTAGCCAGGTTACCAGAAAATGGTTCAATTGCCCCAATTTTCTCTAACCAGAGCTGAACTCTCCGACAAGGCCAGAAACCAATAGCTCCAGCAAAAGTGCTTGCTGTCAGCTTATGTTTCCTTGATTCTTGCCAGTTTTTGAACCAGTGCTGAAGACTGCTTGACTGGAGAATAGAATAACTCTCACCAGATGCATAATTCAAAGAATGACAATGGCTTGAATATCCTTTAGATGTACTGTTAAAACTTTGAACACCAAGGCCGAGCCCTCTGCTAGCTGATTCTAACAAATTATGAGTGCTATGGGTTCTTTTAAAGCTAAAATCAGTAAGACAAGCACTTATACTACGTCTACTCTTGTAATTGTTATATGAAAGTAGACCAACAAGGGGAAAGCAAGAAGCAAAACTTTCACTGCCAAAAAAAAAACCTTTAGTCAGTGGGATCGAAGGAATTATCTACATTAATATGATAGCATAATAATAGCAAACTCATCAAAACCTAGATATATGAACAAAAAATGGACAATCATAAATATCTGAACGCATAACAATGGAACAACATTGCCAAAGAAATTCTCAAACATGATCAAGATTTAGGGTAAAACCGAATTATGCTTTAACCCGAAGGGGAGAAAATTTCAAACATTTTGGCCTAACGACATTCATATCATTTCTGATTACCAAAAGTACACTCTGCACCTAAACCCAAAGAAGCCGAAACAAACTATTAACAATAAAAATAAACAATTTACAGTTAAAATAAAAAATAAAAAATAAAACCATCCTAGTAAAAACACTTTTCGTGCTTCATATTGCACTTTTCACATAAAAATAATCTCATATGAAGAAAGAAAAATCATTTGAAAGTTAGCACTGACTAACCGTGGGAACTTATAAGAGCCATGATGCATAGAGACTAAAGCAGGAAAAGCAGAGAGTGGATGAAGTAAGTCTTGCGTGTTCGATAAATTTCACTTTATCATTTGTCTCCCTGAAGCCAGTAAGGGTTTTAGGCGAAGGGCTTTAGATGCCTTTAAAAAGGGGTCCGAATCGTGTTTGGAATTTACGGTATGACCCACTGCTTAGTTTCCAATATTTTTTGACCCGAAGGGTATTATAGACAGAAATGCATAAACAAAACAAAAAACTTTTTGGAATTAAAAAACCAAGCAAAGGAACGTTTACGAGACAAGTGAGCACCAACCTCATCCAAGAGTTAGAATTCGAGTCTCTACTCTCCATCCCTAAACTCCAGCTAAATGTCATAAGAAAAGTGATTCTATGTATTGAGTGAGTATGACATAAGATGATTGAAAACAATTACTTTGGAGATGAAGACTGAAAATTAAAGAACGGCGGCGTAGACGGTGATGGATCCGAAGTTATAATAATGTAAAAGTACCTCTCAATATTTCAATATCGAAACTCATGAAGGCATATATACGGTCATCTTCTTTGTGTAAGGCTGCTTTAAAGGTGTGTATATGCCTTACTGATGAGAAAATTTCCTTTTTTATTCCCCTCCGGACTCTCGTTCTGCTTAGATCTAATGAATGGATATGATAATTTCTTTGTTGTTTTTGTTTGTGTGATTTTGGTTTTTTCGGTTCTAGCTAATATGAGATTTGCAATTTTGTTTACTTCTAATTCCCTTGATTACCTCAGTAATCAACTGTTTCACATGTTCGTTTCTTTGGCAGAACTGATGCCAAGTAAACGGTGAAATACTATGTTGAGTTGTTCTTTGCTTGCGTTCATATGACAAGGTTTTGATTACCAGGCAGTGGTCGATAGTCATGTGAATTAGGGATGGCAACGGAAAAGGGCGTGGAGCAATCCCCGTCCCTATCCCGTCTCGTTATGGGAATGAAAATGATTTTTCTTCATTTCTCCATTAAAAAAAATCTGCACCCCATCTCCTTCTCGTATCTACGAGAGAAAATCTCCGTTTTATATCTTATAAATATAGTATAAATATATTAAATAATAAAATTAAGTAAAATTAAAACTGATTTACTATTTTAAATATTACAAAATTAATATATTAATTGTTTTAATATGTATAATAAAAATATAAATAAATTTGAAAAAAATAAATAATCTAAAACTATAAAAATATGTTAATATTTTAAGTAAATATATTAATACAAAGCGATGAGAACGGAGGTATGTCTTTGATTGCGAGAATTTTTTTTATCTCCATCCCCGTCTCCTTTCTTGTTTCTCTCGAAGAATTCCCTTTCCGTTAAAATCAGAGCCCATAAAATTAGACCAAAATTGTCATCTCTAATGTGAATGATATGTCTGCTCATTCCTTTATCCATCTAAAAACTGTTACATGTTGTGAAAACTTGTCCAGCTTTCGTATAATTCTACCATATGTTTAGCATTATAATATTAATCATGAAGGAGAACAGTACTATGGGATAAGCTGACCTTTAAAATGTTCAAGTTGTGGGACTGACAACAATGAAATGGCGGTCTTTTTAGGACTATCCAATGATACATTGTATTCCCAAATAACAATGTATGCTAACCATGTTTGAGGTTTTAGATTATACAAATTCTTGGTTGACGTTTGGTTTGTAGACAGAACTTCTATAAACCTCCATTAATGGATACCTGTTGCCAATGATAGGAATTCAAGTAGGCTTTGGATTTCAACTCATGAAAATATTTTTACATTTCATTTGGTACTGTTTTATTGACATTGTTCAACACATGAGAATATTGTTCATTTGAAAAGATCTGATTTGTTGATTACTTAAACCATTTACTTTTGATCATCTGTCTTGCAGGTCTTGTCTAAGACATTGACTATTGATGAGCTTTTCTATTTGAATCAACAGTTTGCACTGTTAGAGCCAAACAAAAATGGTTGCATAACGTTGAAGAATATAAAGATGGTTGGTGTCATATTTGCCTCTCAGTCTCTCTCCCTATATCAGATAGTTATTTATGCTATTCATAGTTCACGGTTCAAGCCCTGATTAGAAATGCAACAGATGCAATGAAGGATTCGCGCATCCCTGATTTTCTGGCCTCAGTGTGAACTCTATCCCTATTGTTTAAGCATTTTGCAGAATTTTGATAATCTACAGAGTAGTAGCCTCCTAAAATGCTTACTTTTCATCTCCATTGTACAACAGTTAAATGCACTTCAATACAGAAAGATGGAATTTGAAGAATTTTGTGCAGCTGCTTTAAATGTCAATCAGCTGGAGGCACTTGAGAATTGGGAACAGCATGCACACTGTGCATATGAGCTTTTTGAGAAGGATGGGAACAGGGCTATTGTTATCAATGAACTTGCTTCAGTAAGTTAGAAGTTTTAAACAAAATCAAAATTTTCAGATTAGTAGAGCATGTTGCCCTTAGCTAAAATATCTTAAAAATTTTAACCATCAAATTGGGGCTCTGTTTATGTTGTTTGCAAATTGGATGCAGAGGGCACCGAGAGAGGGGAGAATCATGCACTTAACCTATCCCCTTGTTTTTTCATTTTCGGTTAGTCGATATTTTGCTTATTTCCTTCTGAAATTTGTTTCAGGAACTTGGACTTGGTCCCATTCCACTGCATACTGTTCTCAATGACTGGATAAGACACACTGATGGGAAGCTAGCTAAGCTTTCTTGGATTTGTCAAACTGTTGCACAGGTTGTCCAGCCGAACCCTGGTGAAGACACAGTGAAGATCAAAATTTGCGATACATGTGAAAGTAATTTTCTTAAGCTTCGATGCCAAAAAAAATGCACATGATGTGAGCATTCACATCCACAACCAGCAACAACGATTGATTTTTTTCAAGCATCATAAAGTTGCAATAGTTCCCCTAACACTCCACTTCAGCCAGAAGGCTTCTCGCTCATTTCAATTCACCCAGAGGAGTTTTAACCATCCAGAAATTGCATACAGAACCTCAGGTTCAGTTTAAGGCCTCCGAAGAATTTAGTGGCAGTACAGTGTCAAGATACAATTAGTTTCCAAGTTTGTAGGTACCCAATTGATAATGCTGTTGTGTTTTCACATTTGGAAGCCATAACAGTTGAAACATGATTCAGAAGAAAAATCCTCCTCAATTTTGTGAGAACAGAAGGCTTCTAACTGAGATGTTATTGCTGTATGAAAAGCAAAAATTCAAATTTTCGTTCTTAATTGGATTAGAGTTTATTAATTCAAATACTTAAAAATATTTCTTATTGACAAACATCTTATTAGCCAAACCATATAGGAAAAATAATAAAAATATCTATGAAGCTCTGGTTCAAACCTCTGCTAAATACAGAGTATTTTGACAGAGATTAAGCTATGAAGATGATTTGAGAGAAGCATATACAATGGAGAAAATATGTCAAGAAATTGAAGATGCATTGATTAAAATGATTTTCTCATAGAAATCAGCTTCAGAGATAATTGAGCTGACTTGCCAAAAAAAAAGATAATTGAGCTGATTAAGAATCAACATAGAAATACCTTAATAAACATATTAGCTGCATTCCAATAACAATCAAGAATTTTCAGAAATGCTACGAATAACTTAACAAAGTGCACATATGTATCAGGTGCAACAATTCAAATGTGTGCATTTACCTTCAAAATACAAGACATCATCATGCATCACAAACATAGCTCGTTAAGCTTATGAAAATGGACATATTACAAGACTACTCTCAGAGTCCATTACAGCTGAATCACCATGAATTAAGAAAACGACAACTTCAACAAAATTTGAATCAACTATGACAGTACTCACTCAAACCTGGCATAGTTAGTCATATTGTGAAGTCAATATACCATAATATCACAGTTGATCAGTTCCATTAACTTCTTTTCTAACCATGCATGTTTGTCTAACACAATGCAGAAGCAACTTCACGGCGAAACATCCTAGAATCAACTGTCGCAAAGATAGGTGAACTCAATTTAATGAACAAAACCATTATGGCAGTAGATAGTTGTACATCACCACTCCACACAAATCAAGATTAGCTAATTTCAGAATTCGTTATTAGATTAGTTAGCCCCATCACCAACACAATAGTTCTTACAACAAAAGATCTATGAATTTTTCCACAAAATCTACTTCAAATACTTAACAATATGGGATATGACAGAACTGAAATTAATTACACAACATGCTTTTTTGATGACTGATGTTGTATGAGAGATGATGGTTAGACTTAAAAGGGCATATCATTACAAATTCAAGTAGGTCCCTAATTCAAAAACAACATCTACTATCTGGTTGAAAGCCTTTGATGCAAATCATCAGCCAATGCATGCCTCAAGCTCTCCCCAAAATAATAAAACTGTTTCTCGCTCTCAAGCACCCTTGCAGGAGACCCACTCTCATCTGGCTCTTTCCAAGGCTCCGGCTCTGGCTCCCTCGCAATCTGACACAAATTATGCAAAACACAACAAGCAACAATAGTCTGGGGTGCATGATTAATTCCCACATTCAAATCCTGCAAAATCTTCCACCTAGCTTTCAACAACCCAATTGCCTCTACCACCATATTCCTCCCTTTCATCAACATCCCATCAAACAAATTCTGGGCAGGCGTCCCAGCCCCATTTGGTGAAAATGGTGTCATCAAAAATGACAACAAAGGATAACACCAATCCCCTACTACATATGGCCTCACATTGTGACCTCTCACATTGAGAGCCTTATCCCACACAATATCGCCTGAAATCAAACGATTATACAACAAACTATCCCTAAAATGTGTGCTATCATCAGTTCCACCTGACGCCTTAACACACACATCCCAGAAAATCTTTCTATGATCAGCTACAACCTGAAGCAAAACCGAATTAAACCCATATTTACATCTATACTGATTCTGATTCCCTGGAACGTGCTTTACTTGTGCATTAGAAATCTTAACATGACTCCCATCAATAGCCCCGCAAATATTCGGTAAAGATGTTAATTCCTCAAATCCTTGTGTCGTTTCAATTAGACGACGCCTACTAATAGGAATTTTAATAAACTCTGGGTACAATTTCGTGGCTAAAAGGCGAGTGACCATATTAGTAATTTTCGAAATCAAGTAGGGTTCAAGAGAATACCGAGAAGCTAGGGTTTTCGCAGAAAGACCGTGTGCAAGACGCGACAGAACCATCGCAACGGCATAATCGGACGGCAGAGAGAGATTCGAAGCCGCGATGTAGGGTTTTAACTTCTCGACGACGGTGGTGAACACCGGATAAGACAAGCCGTATAAAGACCGCCAGTGAGCTTCGCGAAGCGGAGCCTCTAACGACCAGATGTGTTCCGTGGTAAGAGCTCGGAAGGCCGAGACGGAATAAGCAGAGGAATCCGAGGCTGAAATGGGATCGCTTTTGTTATTAGAAGAAGAAGCCGCGGTGCCCGATTTCCCGGCGGTTTTTTTAACGGTTGAGAGGAAGGAGAGGAGGGAGGAGAGGGTGAAGAAGATAAGGGGTGCGGCGGAGGAAGAGGACAGGAGGGAATTAGCGGAGGTGGAGGCGGTGGACGAGGTGGCTGAAGAGGAGGCTGCGGCTGTGGAGGAGAGGAGGGAAGTCGTGGGGTCGAGGGAGTTATGAAGGTGAAGGAGGTTTGAGAGCATTAACATGAAGGCTTCATCCATGGTGCTTTTGATTCTATTTGAAACAGAATGAACTCTTTTAATGATTTAGGGTTAGGGTTTAACGGAGTGCGGTCGTTGCAGTGGCCAGCGAGGCGTCACTGCGGCTGGAAAGAGCCGAATTTTTTATACAACGAAATGAAGGAATAATTAAGGTATTCGAATATTATATTGGCTGACGCAATTTATAAATGTTTAATGATTGAAATTTATTGCCTTTTCTGTTGGCCTTCATTTCAAGTCCTTTGCTTTGATTTCACATAAGATCAGATTGGTGGAATCTGGATTGGATTGGATTTGATTTATCTACCTGAAGTATGATAAAATGATCATGTAAGTTTGAATTTTTTATTTCAATACAACTATGCATAAAGATTATGAATACAAAAATACATGTATATTTGTAGGCTAACAGAGTTATTTCCACTAGGGATGATAATTTAGGCCCAATTTTAGGGGTTCCAACCCTAACGGAGAGGAGATTCTCCGATAAAAATGGGAAAGGGGATGGGGACGGGGATAAAAAAAATTTTTGTAATTAGGAACAGGCTGGGGATGGAGATACATGTGTACCCTCCCCACCCCGACCCTTCCCCTCCCAGTCTCTTTATATTAATATATTTATTTAAAATATTAATATATTTTTATAGTTTTAAATTATGTATATTTTTCAAATTTATTTAGATTTTTGTTGTGCATATTAAAGTAGTTAATATATTATATTTATGATATTTGAAATAGTAGGTTAATTTTAATTTTGTTTAATTTTGTTATTTAATATATTTATATTGAATTTAGAAAGTATAAAAAAAATATTTTTTTTTTACAAGTACGGGGAGGGGATTTTTTTCCCGCGGGGACGGGGAAGGGATGGGGAGGGATTTTTCTTTGCGAAGAGGGGACAAGGATTCATTTTCATCCCCATAGCTGGGACGGGTCGGGGACGGGGATTGAGATCCCCTCCCCACCCCTCCCTGTTGCCATCCCTAATTTCCACCCACAGTTTGGTTTATTGACAAAGTTTAATCCATTAAATTTGAAAACTTTAAAATGTCACCCATCTACTAGTACTATTAGTGAAATCCGTTAGTAATAAAGGTATTAATGTAATTATATTTCAGGTTAAACTCGAAGAGTATCCCTTCGAGTCACATTAACAAATTTGACGAATCATAATAAACTGAATCCAAAGCAAGTAGAAAAACTATCACCCTAAACACTACACATAGCTTCTTCAAGTTGTTCAAGTTTATGAGAAACTTTTGCTGTGTTTGAAGACTTGATGTTGTAACCCAAAATTGTCAAGAGCTCATCCATCCCTCCATCAGTTGTCGCCATCGAGTCATCCTCCTATATCTTGGCTTTCTCGAGGTTTGATGTTGAATTGCAAGTGAGTTGAGTTGGTTATGCTCTCTCTTCATGATGGGTATAAAAAGGCAAACAAAAACTCAACGAAAATGAAAATTTTTGATTAGGCTGTTAGCAGGGTGAAGAAATGGATGATGGGTAAGTATATGACTTTTCCAAAACTAAGATGACGGGAATGTCCTTTAGCATTTCAATAATTTAGACGGCTTGACGGTGGCTTATGAGTTTTGACAAATCTGAACCCGGTCCGATTCAAAGTCGATTCTTCCATTTGGAACCAATCCCGCTGCATTTTGCAAAGGCAGGGAAAGATTTAGGGTTTGGAGCAAATTATTCAACAATTATCTATCATTTTTCGTAAAATTAACAATATTTTCTTCAAATTCTCGCCATCAGCTTCTCCAAAACTCTAATTGGGAGCCATGACTGAGGTATCATCTTTGTTGCCAATCGTAAACACGATCACTGTTCTCTATTCTCTTTTGTGTACTTCAATGGGTATCACATGTTTTCTTTTGGCTGTTAATGCCTCTCAAACTGATAAAAAATTCAAAATTTATGCGCTTAAGATTCTGATTCGGCGAGAGTAGTATTGGTTATTATTGTCATTCAATTGTTAAGGCAAATTTTGGTTACCAATTGGGAAAGTAGAGACTAACAGTTTGAGCTTTGTTTGATTTCCGAGTATTTATAAGTGCTTTTGGTCTGATTTGAAGCTCGCTAGTTTTTAGACAATTACGATTCTCTTTTCTTATATTTGATTGATGTTAATGTATTTTGGTGTGTTTTAAGCTGTGAATATGACTCGCTTTGACTAAAACTTGTTTGGAATTCTAGGATTCTTGTCATTGTTGTTCTGTAAGAATTTTCTTTACTTTGATGTCTATTATGAGCTAATGAGCATTAGTTTTTTAGGTTAATGAATTCAATTCTTTTTCCAATTTCCTTACAGATTTTCTTTGTTTTGGTTCTATATATTGTTAGTTTCATCATTTCAATTATAATTTTACTATTACACCATTTTAAGAGATGGAATGAACTGATTCGGTTCTCATTCTTTTTTCTTTATATAGTATTGGGTCAGCCAGGGTAACAAATGGTGTGACTTTTGCAAAATCTACATATCAAATAATCCTTCAAGCATTAGAAACCATGAGCTTGGTCAACGTCATAGGGAAAATGTTCGCAAGAAGCTTGCTGATATGAGGAAAGAGAATGCTGCCAAGGAGAAGGAGCAAAAGGAAGCAGCCCGTGCTCTTGAACAGATTGAAGCGGTAAGTGATTATTAGGAGCATTTCATTACATAAATTATTAGATCTATAAATTTCTTTGAAAGATGGTGGTTCTAGCTTTGAACATGGATCAAGTTAACTCAACTTTGATAGGCTTATCTGTGGATGGATAGAATATATGGTACTTTAATGTATAAAAGTATACATGTTGAGTTGAAGAGTTTGGCTTATTGTTGTTTATTTCATGTCCTGAGACATTAATTCATAGAATAGTTATACCACCCAAATCCATGCAGTTCTTGAGGCAGGATAACAAAGAATGTTTTAAAAGCAATTTGACAATTGATTGAGATATAGCTTGCACAAGACTGGTCAGAGAATTCCTTTGAATATAAACTTGTACTAAAGTAAATGTGTGCCGTTACTTTTTATTTTTAAAATTGATTGTGTTATTTTCTTTGGTCTTTAACATCTGCCAGAAAGCCAAGCGGAGCTATCAGAAGGATGTTGCTAATCTTCAGTCCAGACATTCCAATGCCGATGCTCTAGATGATCAAGAGAGTAAGTATCAAGTATCTATAATATCAGCAAGATGTTTAATCATTAGCTCTGGTATCAAGACAAGAATTGACAATATAGAATATTTTGATTATGTTTCATACATGGTAGGGACTCTTCTCTTCTCATGTAAAGTTTTATATAAAAGGTCTGGCGATGAGTTTTTGTGATCCTGGATACCATTTGGGTGTACTGTGCACAAAAGGCAATTTTTGGTTGAACTGAGCTTTGTGCAACTTAACTGCTCAAGCTTGATTTAATAGGCCACTTGCTCAGGCTTGAGAAAGACTCTTGCATTTTGTTGAGGTTCAAGTATAGTTTAGTCTGATTCCATGTGATTCTGGCAGCATGATCCCATAAATCATTACATCACAGAGCTTTAAAAGTAGAAAAGCTGTCATAGGATTGTGTTTTTTTATTTGCATTTGTAGGTTTTTGACTTTCGCTAATAGCACATACTTAATTATGAGAAGCTTTTTCTTTTTCATGCTTTAGGCTTGTGATTAAGCTTTATTTGGGTTTTGACAAATTTGAACTTGAAAAGCTCAACAGTCTGTTTCCCTTTCTCATTTGCAATCTGGTGGTAGTAATATTTTTTATCCCTCTGGTTGATTAACCATGTTAGGTTAACAGTTTACCTTGTGTTTTTAGGTTTGACTACTATTACTATATAATAGGACAGCAAAGTCCTCCTTTGCTTCATTCAATGCAGCCGGTATCTTGTAAAAGAGTCAGGCAGTGAACCAAATGGACTTTGAATATATCAGTTCCAACATCAGTTAATAAGTAATATATGTGTCTGATTTAATTTTAAATGTTTCGATAAGCATGATTATGCAAGTGTTTTTGCAATTATTTTTTTCTTGATCATGTTAGTTTCAAACTGATACAGCTCACTGATGACAGAATGGGATATCGACAGCACTTCAGGCTATTACTTCAATTCCAGCAACAGCCTTTACTATGACCCAAAATCAGGCTTTTACTATTCTGATGCTATAGGTATGGGATCGTATAATTAAACTTTTGACCTCCTTAAAATTAAACTTTTTGATCTGGAGCTCTTTTTGTTGTTTTTGTAAATTTACTCGAAAAATGAAACAGGCAAGTGGGTGACCCAGGAAGAGGCATATGCCACAGCTCAGAGTTCTGGGGATCCCAAACATAAACCCACAATGAAAGGTCCATTACCTGCTGCAGGAGCAGGACCAATTAAGGAAGATAAAGATTCTGCTAAAAGACAAAGTGGTCCTGCACCAGGGCCAGTAGTTCCAGCTTCACTGAAACCATTGAGATCTGTCAAAGGTGCTCCGTCATCACTAACTGTCAGCAAGAGAAAAAGGGAAGATAATAAGCCAAAGCAGAAAACCAAGACTGTAACTGCAGAAGAAGCAGCAGCACTTAAGGCTAGGGAGGCTGCAAGAAAGAGAGTTGAAGAGAGAGAGAAGTCATTGCACGGTCTGTACCAGTCTCGTTGATACAGCACTGCTCCAGAATCCTTTATTTCTCTCACTGACGTGGGAAGGCTTTGCTTGAATGTGGTAATAATCACATTCTATGCTTGAGTGAAACCATTTTCTCTTATAATGATTTTACTTTCACAACCATAATCCAATAACTGTTTGTCTGATTAGTAACTCTCAAAAATGAAAGTGCTCTTTCTGTTGGATCAAGTAAAAGTAATTTCCCTGCTTAGAGTTTGTACATTACAATCTAGAGAATACTAGAACAAACCTTGTAGTTGTGGAATCATTTAATAGCCTTAATTCTTTCTGAAGTTTGCATCTTGAACAGGAAAACGAACACTCTTCTATGGATGCATTTGGTTATCCTAATTGCTTGAAAGTGTCAAAAAGGCTTGTTTCTTTACATGTTTATATTAAATATTGTAAGGCCTATGCTTCCGCCTAGACGGTGATGCAGCATTGGACCTGGACTCAGACACAGACTCGAGAATTTGATCAGAATCGTTGACATCTCTAATTATATAGTTTTTTTTGTTTTTGTATGTTAATATGTAATTTTTGAGGAAATAAATGTTTCTTTTATCACAACTTAGTTAAGTAACCTTTTCTTCTTCACCAAACTAGATAAGATTCAAATTGAGTTTAAGTTTGGGTCAGTTTAAATTCAGTTTGATTTTAAAAAGCCAAAGTCAAGTCTAGGTTCAAGTTTGACGAATTCCTATTATACAATCGTTTTTATCTTTGTTTAAGATGTATGTGGCATGTAAAAAAATACTAGCCTTCTAAACTTATTCAAAAGGGTTGTCTTTGTTTCCAAATGCTTTCTACTAGTACAGCCATTATAAGTGTTGGCAACTCGATTCATTAATTTGCGTATCTCTTAAACAAATGCAGTCAAAAGTTTGCATTCCAAATCAATGGAAGAAATATTTGATGATGAAGAAGCTCTAAATATGCATAGAAGTAAAGCAACATCATATATCATGATTGAACCAAAAACATGTACAATTAGTTCATTACAAAAAGGGTTCAAACATGAGAGTAAGAGTTTAAAGGGTTACAAAAGATAGTTTGAATGATAAAAGAAGCCGATATTTCAAGATTAAACTTTTGACTATAGTTTTACAGTTGCTTTACAAAATAAAACCATGAATAAATACACTTTCTTTTAGCTTTTTTATTACCTAAAAGATGCTAATGAGAAGTTGTTAGTATAAATGATGAAGATCAACAACTTTGAAGCAACTGAGATGAACTGATGATAATCAATAATCAGTGGTACTCCATTTCATACTATAGATTTTTGATCACACTCATCAAAATCATGAAATGCGCAGCTATTATTGTCACCAACAATCACGCAATTGAGGCTGACAAATGTACACAAAATTGCTCAACAACACCCAATGGCTGATGGATGGTTGCGGATCCAATTCTAATCTTAGAGTATTTATGGTTCAATTATCGATTCTACGACTATTAAAATCAAATCAATTAAGAATATTATTTTAATATATCATTAAAGATACTTAAATCCCAATTATCCACTTTAAAGTCATATCATTTTATTATTTAAACTTTTTTTTTAGACGGAACATTTTAAACATCTCATATATATTATTAAAGAATTTATGAACTGAGCTTTTGGTACTTACATCGCTGTACCTTAATACTAAATTAACGGTAGACCATTAGTTTAATTTGATTATGCACTTGAAAATAGTTTTTAGGGAATCTTATGTCCACTTTCTTTCCTCTTTTTCCTTCTTCCCATTCATGGCAACTTTTTGAGTACAGCTGCAGCCCTATGGCTGCACACACAAACAAATATAATAGAGAGAGAGAGAGAGAGAGACTACATTATAATTTAAAAGGCACCACACATGCTTAAAGCTAAATTACTTTTGAAAACAAAACAGGAGCCCTCCTTCATTTGGCAAAAAAAATGCAGCAGCTGGCTGTAATATTTGTTTATTGTTGGATTACCTGTTTGTTCCCATTTGATTCTCAAATAAAATCCCCCTCCTACCACCAATTACTCAAACCAACTTTATACTGTTTTAATCTCATCATTCTCATAATTAATCCACACCCTTATCATTATATTTTATGCCGTTCCCTCTCTGTCTTTCTTTTCAAACCCTTTGTGATATAATTCTCCATGCATTTAGAGTCTTACCAATCTTTCCATCTGGGAAACCTCCCAATAAACCATTCAAATTAGGGAAAGAGCTTTGTAAAAACACTGTGTCCCCACTTGGGAGATTAAACATGGTAAAAAAGTGAATTTCATATATGAGTATAAGTTTAAATTCGATATAATTCAGTAACGGATTTATAATTACTAAACTAAAAGAATTAAAAATATTATCTTGATGTGTCGGTCAAAAAAATTTAAATCCAAACAAATTCTTCATCTTAAAATTCTACCATTTTATCACCCAAATCACCTCTCTTATCAATAATACAATTTTCTTACAGCTTGGGTCCATTTCATAGACAGAGACACCATAAAAGGCACAAATATACTTACATATATATAATTAACGCCAAAACATGTGTATATATTATCAAAAAGAATCATATGAAATTATATTCATCAAAGAGAGAGATGTAGAAATCTGAATCATCCATGCGCCAAAGACCCAACACCTCTGCAAATGTCTTGCACACCAGGTTTTGTGGACTGTGGGTCGATCCCCCAGATGAGGAAGGCTTCATTCATGACTTCTTGGACCTTATGTCAACCAATAATAATACTTTAATTTTTAATTTTTTAATAATTTTTTCCGATTTGTATTAAATCGACCTGCCGACACTATTCCAAGGCTTTGGCACGGGGCATTACAGTAGCCTGCCGTGGCTCCGCGGGCCGTGCCAAAAAAGCCTAAGCATCCCAACAAACCTTGCTTGTATGGCAAAAAAGTCTTCCTCTTCGACTCCTCCGACACCGCCCGGTTCGCTGTGTAATGTAACTCGTGAGCCGATACCAGCCCTCTCCGCCGAGAAATTGAACCAGAGCTATCAGTTGACCAGAAGATCGCATTCTTCACATCCTCTGGCTCTTTGTTAATAGTCTTGGACAAAACTGAATACTTTCTCAGAGGATTCAGGCCTGTGGCTCTTCTCTCTGAAGCACTTCTGAACAGTAAGAAATCCTTGAGCTTCCACATTTTGTAACTCTTTGAAAATGAAATGGCGGAAAGGATTGAAGCTGCATAAGATTTAATTGAATAGTTGTTGTTGTTGTTGTTATTATCCGTCGCGGAAGAAATCATCTTCGCGGTTGGTGAAATCTCATCATCTTGCTCGTAAATTATGTCAGTGACTTTCACAGGAGACAAAGATCGAGTTCCTTTACGAGAACAACTTAAAATCGAAACCCTTTCTCTGCTCCATTGTCGCTGTAATTCCTGCATATTTTCTACTTCAGGATCTTCCATTTTCTGAGAAACAGTAGCAATTCTCGATTCAGATTGGTAATGACTCGATGGCTTAAGAGGTCGAATCTTGCCGCTGTCGAAGAGCTCATCAGCAGACAGAGAAGTTCGGTTGAGTTGACCGCTGAAGTTAAACTCAAAATCTTCATCTTCATCGTTGTAATGTTGTTGAGCGGCAGCTAAGAAGAAGTTGCCAAAACGTTGAGGAGTTGAAGAGGCGGTGATGTAAGGCGAAGAACAAGTGCTGTCGAAAATGAAGTCCACGGCAGGAACTGGCATCACAACCTCCATCTCCATTAGAGGGAAACTAATGGAATTGAAGTAAGAGTCGTCGATAGGAAAAAGGAATAAATTGAAAGAAAAGGAGCCTCTATAAATCCACGCTCAGCTAAGTATGGGCCTTAATTACTTATTAAATGTTAATCGGATGCAAAAAACTTTCAGCTATTGCTAGGGGGGCAATGGCAATTAGACAACTGTACCATAGAGCTCGGTCTATGCGGTTGATGCTGGGGAGATTAAAAAAAAAAGGGGATCCGAGCTAGAATCACAGGCAGCTGTCCTTCAGTTTCGACTTCTATCCAGAGCCAACCTAACACAGATAGGTTTCACGCCTAATTTTATGGAACCAATCGATTCCAATTTTACTTAGATAGGATCATAGGACAACTTGATTAAGAGCCATATAATTAAAGAAGAGTAAAATTTTGCTAATACGATGGAATTTGATTGGCCACTTTATCACATAAAAATTAGGCAAAAAGTGTGCATTTAACATTGCTTTTGAAGTAATAAAGCCCTTCTATTAGCTCGCTTTCTTATATTGATTTCAACAACTGAAACAGATACAAGGTTGCCTTTCACTCAGACCAATTGGACAGAGACTAGAAACAAGTTAAGCCATTGACATAGGCAGAAACGCTGGACTAGATGATTTATGAGCTGTATGTTATTGTTCGTTTTGTTACTTAAAGAGAGATGAAAGGATCCACTTGTGTTGAACAACTGGCAATTATCAATGGGGGATTTTACTTTCAATGGAAATTATTGGCCGTTCTGGTACTCTGTAAAAGATGCTAAAAGAAGAAGACCGCATTGCTGTAACATCATTCGATATTACTAAACAATCTCAATCCATCCTTCAAAATTCTATGAAAGCATAGACTCACGGTTGTTTTCATCTGGAAGCATCAAACTAGCTTTCATTCAATAAGCTAATTAAGCTAATACAGCAAAAGCTAGTAATATGCAGAGACTGAAACAAAATATACAGCAACATCTAGTGCACTACTAAGTTGCTTAGCATTTTCCCATGACACAGATTGATGAAAGATCCTTCAGTATAATTCTATTGACATGGCAAAAAAATGCAATCCATCAAATGTAATATAATAAAGTAACACAGAGGCAAATGGTCAAGACATCTTAATCACTACTATTCCAAAAATTTTACCTAAACAGAGACAAAAATGAAAAATATTCAAAACCTTTGAAGTTTTATGCGTTCTTCCTCGAGTTATAGTTCAGAACAAAAAAAACTTGAACAAAGTTTCTCACTTTGTAAGAATCCCTCTCTCGCATACCCCCAAAAAATCATAAAATAATAATAGTACAAATCTAAACAAACCTCCACAATATTAAATTATTCCAACTATAAAATTCTGCAAACTACAGATTTAACTACGTTCGGGGCAGCTAAACCAACCCTACTTTAATTTTATGGGCTACATTATAGGGCATTCATGCAAGTTCAGAGTGCATAATTTTGGAAATACCCATACCCCTCTTAAGAAGCACCAGGAACGGCAGTTGCAGCAGCATACATGCTTGGATCTTCATTAGGCGGCATGGCATATCCATTCCCACCATAGTAGTGACCTCCATAATGTGCCCCATTATTCCAGTGGTTATGAGAATCTGGTCTCCACTGCCAAAAGCCACAAAATTCAAGAGGGAAAAATTAAATAGGACGACAACCTGATAATGAACGAAGGAGGAAAAACGGGAGGGGAGGGAGATCATTTAGGCTTTAATAGCTCTTCTCACAATAGTGAAACATAATTTGTCAGACATTAGCTAAAATTTTGAGCCCAGTTACAATTGAGGAAATAAATCGAATAGTAATTGCAGAGAGTAATAACAACTTAAAAATCTTGATCCATGGAATAACTCAAAACATAGTAAGGTGCAACTACAATCATTACATCAACATGTCCACATACACCATTACATCATGCACCACTAAGAACATGCCATTCATGTAAACTTGAACGCAGAAAACAAGAGCAAACCCCAAATTGAAGAAAAGTGACTTATGAGAGGGCAAAAGGAGATAATCACTTAATTATAAACATGCGCTTTAATTTGACCAAATTTACCTGCTTGTTCCCAGGATTGCGACCCCAAGAAAGACGAACGGTTTGCTTGCCTATAACTGTCCCTTGTAACTTTTGCAATGCATCCTCAGCATCCTTTCTGTTAGCAGAGACAACAAACAGGGATCAGTATGAAAAAGTTAAACAACCACTTTTACCAACAATCACATACACAGAGATCCTCCCAACATTAGTAACTAACATCAAATATAATCATTCTCCCAATAAAGCAATGTAATCAACCAATTTCATGAGTAATTATTTCCTCAATAATTGTAATTATACTTCTACTGGACATAATTTCAATGTGGTAAACCAAGGTACCTGTTTGCAAATTGAACAAATCCACATCCTTTACCAACTGGTATTTTCACAGAGACAATTTCACCAAACTGAGAAAAAGGCTCCCTCAGATCCTCATCAGAGACATCAGAATCAAGAGCCCCCACAAATATCTGCAACGAACATATATTAAAGGTAAATGAAATATGTAGGCTTAAGGATGATTAGCACATGACAAGAGAACTGGACTCACAGTCACATTATTTGACTCGCCATCAGATTGAGAACCCTGGACCCTAGCCCCATTTGATGCATGTCCACCAGCCAAAACAAGAGCTAATTAAAAGAAAATAAAACAAAATTATCAAATTAATAATCATACATAGAGAGATACAGCTTTCAATGATAACAAGCTTAGCAGTCATTAGTGTAATAATAAACAATAGTAAATGAACTTCTCCAAAGAAACCAACAATTCAAGAGACCAAAACTATGAATGGCATCAAAACATAAATTTAGACGAAATAAAGATGGATGAAGGTTTTTATACAGTGCAGCAACAGACTTAGTAGTTAAAATCACTGCTCAAAAAATTGTGTCATGCATTGACTGTCCCACAGGAGCTTTTAAAAAAGGACTGCTCAGCAGGTGCAAGACCATGGGAGAACATTCTTTCACAAAAATGAATTCCACGTGTGCACAGGATCATTCTAAGCTTACTCATTGGTGAACATTCACCTGGTTAGGAAGGGAATTTGATAATTTTTAGTAAGCCTAGTATAAGAGAAGACGATTGTAAGTGGAACAGTGAGAATCCACAAGGCTAACAATAACATACAGTATTATGGGTTCTTTTTTTGTTACATTTTTAGGCAACAAACCATATATTTGCAAAATGACCAATCACAACATAAAAACTACTGTTAAAGAGTGATTTAATTCGTTATAAACACCTAGACTAATAATTCAACTCCAGACCAGAACTTAATAGGAACCAAAAGCTACCACAAAGTCTCCTAGTTCAACAAGCATTTATAAAGCTATGAGCATTGCAGCATACCTTGTGAGGAATACTGTTGTTGATATCCAGAAGCCTTTTTGGGGGTTGCAATGTCTATGCGCATGGGCCTACTTGAACAATACACCCCATTCATTTCAGTCATGGCCCTTGATCTCTCATGTTCATCACCAAACCTCACAAAACCATAACCTTTTGGACGGCCAGTGTTTGAGTCAATGATAACTTTTGCTCCTTTCACAGATGGATATTTGCTAGAAAAAGTCTCCAGCAAAATGCCATCAGTAACATCTGAAGCCAAATCTCCTACAAATATGGATACATCAGAACCAGAATCTATTCGCCTTTCACCTGCAAAGGTTGCCCAATTAAGACGAAATGGCTGCTCAGTGTTTGGCATCACAGAACCGTTATAGCTCTGCACAACTTTTTCAGCTGCTGCACGCGTAAAAAATTCAACAAATCCATACCCCTCTGACAGGCCAGTATGCTTATTGCGTATAACTTTAACATTTGATACCTGCACATCAAAAAGCAAAACTCTATCAGGGAAATGGGAAAAACAATAATTCTCTCTCTTTAGGTAAACCTAAACGGACAAAAGGAACAATCAAGCATCTCTTTTCTGATAAAAAATACCCACAGGCTAGCAATATGATTGATGTTACACTGATGCATGATAAGTTGATGAGTGTGCAAATCATGAACTTATTTTCAGTTAAAAGAAAACAAAAGACACAATTATGATGCAATAACAAAAGAGATCAAAGCATTAAGACTGAGGACATTGTATTAAACTTGTAATTTTAGATCATACTATTGGCGAACCTCAATCTAATATCTTAAGGCACTGAGCTTGCAGGAATTTGAATTTCTAACTATCCCAACCTTTTTTTTTTTTTTTTCATTTTTATCCAGAGCCAAAACCATTTCTAGTAGGTTCAGTGGAGGCCCACTGAGTGAACAAGTTACACTAGGCAACACAAGATAGCCTCTCTCATCCATAAAAACATCCTTCCCTGAAAATAGACGCATTCCATCTGAGCTCAAATGTGCAATGACAAATGACTTTCTCCAATAAGCTAGGTCAAACCAGCAGAATAATTCCATTTCAAAAGCTTTTTATATGACAACAAAACTAAAGGGAATAAGGTTTGCTAACCCAGGGAACGGTTGCATGATGTTGTAAAATGCACTAGAACATTCAACCTATCAGGACTGATGTGTTAGATTAAGGTAATTGCCTAACCAATCAGACCGGCCAGTTTCCTGATTGTTGAATTTCAATTATCAACTTATTAATCTACTCAATCAAAGTAATTACAATAATCATACCCACAGATTATGGTTGTGCCATAGAAGGTATTGCAATAGTCTCATCACCTGAAGCACAAGGAAAAGGAACACTTTGGCAAAGAAGTTTAGCATATATCAGTCAGAAGGGCTTGACTAAATTAAGCAAACAAGGGTTGCTATATGGAGACAGAGTGGATAAATTGACCTTTTGTGATCATTGTGTTTATGAAAAGATGTACCGTGTGAAGTTTGGAATTGCAGTGCATCATTCTAAAGCTCTTTTAAGACTATGTACATCCGAATACTTGGGGTTCTTTGAGATTTCCATCATTTGGGGTCGTAGGTATTATATGAGCATTGTAGATGACTATTCTAGGAGAGTGTGGGCGTATTTTTTGTAATCTAAAGATGAACCATTTCAAAATCTTAAAAGTTAGAAAGTGTTAGCAGAAACTTAGACAAGGAAAAAGGTTAAGAAGCTTATAACTAATAATGGTTTTAATTATGTAAACAAGAAATTTGATGGCTTTTTGCAAAGAACATGGTATCTTGAGACACAAAACAATTAGGAAAGGTCCTCAGCCAAATGGTTTAGCGAAACACATGAAAAGAACCATTTTGAAAAGAGTAAGAAGTATGTTGTCACACTCCGAATTGCCAGTTCAACTATGGGAAGAGGTAGTTCACACTGTTGTCTAGTTGATAAATTGAGTCCCTTCTTTAGCAATTGGCTTTAAAACACCAACAGAGCTTTGGTCTAGGCATTTAGCTAAAAGAAGAACCTAAGAGTTTTTAGCTTTACAATCTTTGTGCATTCTAAAGATGAAAAGTTACATCCAAAAGCCTGGAAATGCATTTTCCTTGGCTACCCAAATGGTGTCAAAGGATACAAGTGTTGGAATCCAATCTCAAAGAAATGCATTATCAGTTGTGATGTTATTTTCAAGGAAGAAAAATTTCTTAAGGTGAAAGGTTCTAAGGAAGAAAGTAGTCCAAATGGTAGCACATCATCTATGGTGGAGTTGGAAGACAAACTTGAGTCTGTTACCCAAGTTTCAAAATAAATGAAATGCACTTGAGCATGAAGTATATGAAGAAAGAACAGGTCAAAGAGGAGGTGCCAAAACTTGTTGTAAATGATGATGGAGATGAACACCACAATTTGACAACCATGGCCTAGGGAACTATCAGCTAGCAAGGGACTATACCAAGAGATCTATTAGGCCACCTAATAGACTTGTATATGTTGATTATGTGGCTTACACCTTGCAAATTGAAGCAAAATTGGAAGACGATCTAAGGTCCTATGAGGAGGCCAGAACAAGTGCTAATAGTCATCTATGGGAAAAAGCTATGGATGAGGAGTATGACTTATTAGTGAGGAATGAGACTTGGTAAATAGTCAACAAACCAATGGGTGGGAGAGTTATTAAACAAAAATTGATTGACAACACAAAACTAGGCATTTTAGGAGTGGAACCAGTTGGATACAAAGCTAGTTTAGTTACTAAAGGGTTCACCCAAATTGAAGGAGTGGATTATACCAAAAATTTGACAACCATTCAAATGTTGTTGACTTTAGTTGTCCAACTTGACATTGAGTTGGAGCAACTTGACAATGAGTTGGAGCAACTTGCCATTGAAACAACATTCCTCCATGGGGATCTAGAAGTGGAGATCACGATGGGACAACTAAAGGGTACAATGTGAATGGAGATTCTGAAAAGGTATGCCTTTCAAGGAAATCATTGTATTTTTTGAAGCAATCACCACATCAAAAATATTTTGATAGCTTCATGATCTTTGATGGTTTTAAAAGAAACTAGTTGCCTCTACATGAAGAAAATTGACAAGATTGTTTTCATCTACTTTGTGGGCTATTTAGTGGCATGTAAGGACAAGGTTGAAATTGAAAATTTCAAGAGTAATAGCCTGAACTTTAAAATGAAGGCTTTAGGCACTATTAAATGAATTCTTGGAATGGTTATTCAAAGAAACAAGAAGCTCGACACTCTAACGGTTACTCAAAAGGATTATGCATAGAAAGTTTTGAAAAAATTCAACATGAACTTATCTAAACATGTACAAACTCCTTTTGAGTATCAATTTAAATTGTCCATATGCCAATGTCCTCATACAATTGAAGAGAAAAAAAATGGCACAGGCTCCATACTCAAATTCATTGGGAAGTATAATATATTTTATCATCTATGCTTCTATGGCCAGAATTGTCATATGTTGTGCATGTGGTTAATAGGTTTATAATTAGTTTGGGGAGAATTCACTGGGAAACTCTCAAATGGATGAGGGGCACCATTGACGTTGGAGTTGTTTTTAGGAAAAGCGAAGGAAAGACTAAAGACTTTATTTCCAATTTCGTCAATGACAATTATGCAAAGGATGTTGACCGAAGAAGATCAATAATTGGTTTCGCTTCTATTGTGTACCATTGAACTTCAGTACGTTGCAATTATTGAGGCAACCAAAGAAGCAATCTGGTTGAAAGGTTTATATGAAGAGCTCAATTTCAAGTCAAAAGTTGTGAAGTTGAATACTATTAGCCAAAATGCCATTAGCTTATGCAAGAATCAAATCCATCATGATTGCACAAAACATATTATTGTGTGTTTACACTTTATTTAGGATTTGGTGGAGCAAAAGGAGATTAAAATTTTCAAGGTGGTTGTGGTTTACTAATCCATTCACTTTCAATAAAATTATTCTACATTGCAAACAACACTATCTAAAACTACTATGTTAGTATCCAAAACTACACAATTCATGTGCTTTTCCATATAAAAGCAATTTAACCAAATATCCACCACATAGTTAACAAAAACCAAAAATAAACACCATAAAAACAGAATCAATAAAATTATATATACGTACTTTTGATACACAATTTGTGCGCACAGATGATGTATCATCATATGATTGAGTGAATTTGAATTAAAGATAAAATAATACTCAATTACGTGATTACACATTATCTATATTCACAAATTGTGTACCAAAAATGTGCACACGTCATATTGCTCAAATTGAATTAAGAACTAAAACCCACTACATTAATTGACTTAGAAGCCTAAAATGAACCTAGATCCAACTAATCCAAAACCCTCTATTCATCCTAACATGTTGTCATTATCAACAATAACTCCAAAAACACACCCATTTATAAAAATTAATGAACCGTCATTCAGTAGCATATAAATAGAACATAAGATTCATAAAAAGCTAATTTGACCTGGCCGGTGTGAGAAAAACAATTATGAAGATAAGTCTCGTCCATCCAATGAAACAAGTCGCCGATCCAAATCGTCTTAGTCTCATCATTAGTATTATTACCATTGATAAATCCGTTTTGTTTATGGTTATTATTATTGCCATTATTACCATGCTTCCCATTTTGATAATGGTGTTGTTGTTGCTGATAATACTGATGGCCACCGCCGTAAGCCGCCATGTAGTGCGGCGGATACATCAACATCTGTTGCTGCATCATGGCCATCGTCGCCGCCGAATAGGGGATCATTCCCATCCCCATCCATTGCTGAGGATGTTGATGATGATGCAGTGGGATCCACTGGTAAGGCCGAGCCTGCTGTTGCTGCTGCTGTTGTTGCGCCGGTCCCATTGTTGGTGCTCCGGGGGAAGCTCCACCACCACCAGCTGTTGCAGCAGCTCCTGTAGCTGCCGTTGTTTCTGATGTAGTGTTCACATCATCACCGCTGCCGGTGGCCTTTGACATCGCTGATCTGATTGATGTGACGTGATTTTGATTCGATTAGACAAAAGATTCCACTCTCTCCCTCTTCCCTTTTTAAACTTTGTGGATTTGTTTTGTTCCAGGCTCTGTTATTCCGAGCAACAGACACAAAGAAAAGAAAGAGAGAGAGGTGGAAGAGAGAGTTAACAAATGAGTTTGTGTTAAGGTTTTAAAGGAAGGGAGGCTGAGAGGGTGAGGGCTGTGGGATCTGGGTTGAGTTTTACCCTGCCATGCGGTTGTTTGGGGTTTAAGGCCTCGGGTACGGTGATCCTCCCACGTCCGTCACTTACGTGTACGGTCCTGATTCAACCTTCCTTTTACTGGCGTTACATTAATTCCAATTTTTAGTATTCAATGATATATTCAAGAAGATATATCACGAGACAATTTTATCTTTAATTTATATATTATTTAACTAAATAATAATATATTACTATAATATCTAATTTAATATTAAAATTAGTGTTTTAATTATTAATAAAATTATATAAATAAATAATTATATGAAATTATATGGTTAAATATTTTTTTTATTTCAAATTTAAAACTATTTAATTATATAATAACATATCATTATTTAGATATAAAATTATATATATATATATTTTATATATATAATCATACTACTTGATTATTTAGTTTCATGTTCTTCCTTTTTTCAAATATTTAGTGATACCAAATTTTAACTCTAACGATATATTAAAATTTTAATTTAATTTATTATTTAATAATTATAAAATTCATTGTCAAATCTATAATTTATTATACTTAATATAATTAGTTGGATCCTAAAATATAATTATCCAATTTATTTATTTTATTTATAATGGATATTAGGCTTGTTTCCTTTTCACTTCTCCAATTCATACACCTATAAATTCCCAGCATTCACTTTTACTTAAAAAAATATATATATCTCTATCAAGTTGATACATGATTAAAGCACCAATACTATTCTCTTATGTTAAATGTATATAATTATATAGAGTGAATTATTACATCCTCCTAATATTTTGGAGAATCACAAATTTGCATACCTTAAATTCTTAAACTACAAACTAACACCCAAACTCAATTATGTTAAAATTTAAAATTACAATAAGGGGTTAAAATGTTATTTCTCTGCTTAAAATTAAAAAAAAAAAAATCAATTGTAGAATCACATTACAAATTTGGAAGAAATTACATCGAAAAGGTGTGAATGTGATTTTAAAAAATGAAATAATTATGAATACTTTGTGTAACTTTTGGAGAGTAATTTAAATAACAAAAGAATAAACTCTATATATAAGAGAATATAAGTTCAAATCACTAGATTAAGAGTTTGTCTTATTTAGTATAATTGGTTTAATTCTAAAAAAAGATTTGGTTTAAATGAGATTTTTCGTTACAAAAAAAAAACACAAATTTGCATAGACATTTTTCTTGTTAGTGAGATTAGATATTGGGTGGAGTTAGAAGTTCGAAGGCTAGAAAGACTCCCCCCAAACCTTGGGTGGAAAATAGTAATTTACACTTATACAAATTAATTTCACCACCGTACATTAAAATAAAACTTGGTCCCAATCTCATTGTGCCGAATGCCAATTTAATTTAAGGTTTCTATTTTCTTAAGATGTAATCGTGTGTCGCAGGTGTATGTCTAAATGCAATCTTGACCGTTACTTTTAGCTGATTAAATCTGTGGCACAGGGTGCTTTATTAGATCGGATCCGAAGCATTTGACGGGTTGATAAAGTGGTTCAGTCAAAGCCTGGGCATCTAGCTGACTAGCCGTGTGGAGCCTACATTTCCTTGTGTACCGTTGGTGGTCCTCGTCAACACTGCCGCTTTGAGCTTTGAACAAGCCCTGACGTCTGTGCTGCGACCGCGTGGGCGTCGTGTGCTTGCGATTGCCACATTTGTGATAAATATGCCTTTTATGGGGTATACCGTGTCCACTTATTTACGTGTGTTTATAAATACTGTCACGTTACTATATATTATTTTATTTTTAATTTAAAATTATTTAATCAAATAATTATTTATAAATACATATATATATTTATATATTTAAAATAAATATACATAATTTTATTAAATTTGGTATTCGTTTTTAGTATAATATATAAACCAAAATCTATTTTAAATAATCGATCGTATTCATAATTATTGTATAAATAAATTTAAAATTTAATCTTATTATAAAAAATGATTTGAACACTTACTCTTATGCATAAAATCTCTTCTTGGCTATTCAAACTACCAAGCACTTTTAGTGCAATTTGCTCTTAGTTCTGTGAACCACAACGAAACATGGAGAATTATTATTAGGCAAGACGTCTGAATGGCCTTATAAGATGGTGCAAAAAATTGAGGCATTTGACAATTTCTTATCCTTCAACTTTGATCAACGGTTAGTATAATAAAGTATAGGTCAATGGGTTATTTTTTTGACCAATGGCTAGCTTGAAAACAATGAGAATGAAAAAAAAGAGAATCAATTAATTGCAAGGAAAAAGCAAAGTTGAAAGAAAATGGACATGCCGCAGCCAAAATTTCAACAGGGTGGTTTCCTGTTGGGTCCTGCTAGAAAAGAGTACAGAAGAAGAAAACCTCAGCTATTTAGGTGGCTTCAAGTGTTCTACTTTCGGTACTCCCCGTGTAGGAAGCCCTGGTACCGAGTTCCTTCTAGTGCCTTTTGGACAACATCCCAATTTTCGACATAGTTGGATAATGCCTCTTTGTGTATCTTGACTTGCCGACTCCTTAATTCTCTTCGGGGAACCTTTAGAAATTCTTGAACATCTACCAATTTCTGAAAGAAAAATGGTGTTGAATATCTCAGTAACTTATATTTCAATGAAAAGAAAAAAGAGCTTCTTGTAGCAATCAGTTTGGCTTACAGTGCAATTTTTTAGTACATCTTCATAGTAAAGGATTATATGCCGAGTGCTCTTGAAATACCCCAAAGCTTTGGCTTGTGTGTCTTCTGCTTGCTTCAGATTGCGTATCAATAGTGTTGTATTGATTAAAGGCTTGTATTTTGCAAGTATCTTGGCCTGAAACCGCTATATAAGTTGAAAACCATATGTATAAGTAGAATGCCAGAAAGAGAAAGAGACACAGCAAGAGGGAAAGACCTCATGGGGTGAATGAACATGTGATTTGTGGGTCCCATTTAATAGCTTTGCATCTCGATCATGAGAATTTGCAAGTACTGAAATCATCCTGCTCAAAAGATTTCTTCGGAAGAGAAATATAGCTGAAACACCCCGAGTCCTAAAGTACTCTACTATTTCGTCATGGTGCTGCAGTAGCCCCTGCATAGGTAAGGAGTTGCTCAAAAATGCTGTTTTGTGCAAGTTCCAAGTTCATACAGCCAACATCTCATTTAGGACTACCATAAAGAGTAAAGTAAGCCAATTGGAACATCCCCATCACAGTTATTTTCATGCGGAAGATGTAGTTATTAACTGCTACCAACCTATGCAGTTGAAAACCAGTTGACACAATATCCAAAATTAGCATTAAAGACAGGGATGAGTAGTTTTAAGTACTTAGCAAATGAAAATCCCTATGATATAATCTTACATGCTCATATTGTCAACTATGATTAACTGAAAAGTGAAAAACAAGCTCTCATTCCTTCTGTTGATAAGCTTACATCAAAAAGATTTTATAAACCACCACAGCATTACAGTAGGACCTTGTGGATAAGGCAGTCAAGTCTTGAAAAAGATGTTTTTAGCTAAAGGCATAAAAAACACAATGAAAATTAAGTAGCTTTATCATATGTAAAGAAATCTTCCACCTTAGTAGTGTGATTTAAGATTTACCTAGTGTCCCAATCGAGCCAACAGGAAGCTAATCTTCTAAAATAGAGTTGCCCACCTCCACTATAAGTGACTAATCTGATCTGTCTAAGTCCCTCCTAATTGCAAATGGTTTTTAGGACCTCATTTAATTTTTCCTTATTCTATTCTACTGTTCTCAAGAAGCCCTAATTCTCTGTTCATTTACTAATTCTCCAACATTATTCATTTGTACATCCTTTCCAAATAGAAAGTTGGGACTTGGCTAGCCAATATCTACTGGAGTAAATCTTTGCCAATATTTATCCAGAGAATGCATAAACCATAGTCATATCATGGGTTCAATACACTCTCAAGCCATTGTGTTCACATCACAACAAGAATGGAACTTTGTTCACACTATGAAGTTTTTGGAAACTGGTTAGCAGCATCTCTCGATAATGCTGTACTGCAAAGCACTTCAAAAAAATAACTTTCCAAAATGACAGCAGTACCAATAGACATGTACCATGAAAAAGTATGCTGATTATGCACCATTATCCAGTAAAATTACGGAAACCCAAAATCAAAACTAGCAAGAATAGTATTCTTCCCTAAAGACTGATATATTCAATTTTCAAATTGAAATCTAAATCAACTTTTTCCTGCTGTAACTTCTACAATCACCACAAAACCAAAGAAGAAATTACAAGAATCCTAACATTCAAAGTTCAAAACCTTTCGAGCCACTACATATTTGAAGACTAATGATGTTACAAAGTATGAAGCAATTACTACATATATACCATAATCATATATAAAGTAATAGGTGAAATCGATATCATGCTTTTGTTTTTGTCAATAAGAATACATAAGATTTTATAAAGGTATAGATATCTCTTAAAGATATGCTACCTGTAAAAATGCTGTGTTTTCAACCAACAAACTAAGGGACAACACAGAAAGCTAAAACGTAAAGAGCATTTGAAATGGCATTCTCACCTGATTAAGCATCCACTTCAAGCCAACCGCTGCAGTGCACTCATTCTTAGAAGCACTTGTAAACCAATCTAGATTATAAATTTTATCCAAAGTCTCAAAAATTGATGAGATATTACTCCTCCTTACTTTAACTGAGAAAATCTCCCCATTCGAGCTAATATTAGTATGATTATTTAGTAACGTCTCAAACCATCCACTGCCTGATCGCTGCATTGACAGAATGGCGAAATACTGTACAGGATTGCATTTACACTCAGCCCTAACAACACACATAGAAACCACATTAAACACAAGATCATCTAAACTAAATTAAGGAGAAATAAAACCAATATCTACCTGCTAAAAATTTTCGGCTCTGGGTAATGCACGTAAGGAATTTCCCATGGCTCAATATAAGGCACTGGACAAGGTCTATCAATGACTTGAACATTCAAAAATTCAGTATTGGTGCGGGTGCTGATTTGCTTTATACAAATTGAGCATATATACACACCACATACCATTACGAACATCAAGACAATCATCCTCAAAACGAGCGGAGACTTCTTAGTAGACTTTAAAATAAAAGTATCCTGTAAATCCAAGAATTACCCACATGGAAAAAATAGTAACAAATTATTAACCATATCATTAAATTCTTAAAGCTTTCATTAATCACATTAAATATAAATAAAAAAATTAATTAACGAAGCTGTAATAAATTTCAACCTATACAAAAATCATGAATAAATGGAAATCTGGGTTTGCTTGCGTTCGAATTAAGAAACCCGAAAACACAGGAAACAAGAACAGAAACAAATTGTTATAACATTCCAAACCCAGATCACAGCACCAACATGTGAACCCAAATTATAATAAACTAGAAATAAAAACAATAAATAAACCTTAAGAAAATAATATAAACAGACCTTGGTGAAGGAACAGAGATCTTCCGCCATGGATTGGAAAAGCTCAAAAAGGCATGTTTTAGCTCAGATTTTCAGCAGCCTCTTTACCCCTTTTACTCAAGCTTTTTCATTTAATCCATAAATAGATTTTAAATCAACTGAGAAAAAAAGAAAAATTTTAAAATAATGAAAAAATAAATCCTCGTTTTAACAAATTAAAGACCATTACAAGTTCACTTGTCTCTGTTCGTGTTTGCTTTGGTTTTTGATTCATAAATCTTGTAATCTGCTATCAGCACAAGGAAACATAACTCTGAAACAAAAACGATGTCGTATTGAAAAGTTAAATCAGTCGGATCAACCTTTGCCATGACACTGTCATGTAAATTATGAATTTATGAGTGATGATATGCATTTATATATGATAAAGAATAATTTCTGTATCAATCTGTTATTCTGTTACCATAATAGTTCATTTATGCGTAATTTAAAATTATAATTACTATATTATCTTGAATTAATTATTTAAATATATAATTAAATATAAAACTATGTGCACATCTTAAATTAAATACGATTAGTAATTTCACTTTATTACCTACAGGCTGCAGAAATTTAATTTATTAGATATAAATTTTTTATTTTTCTCCCGTTATTTTTTTTTTATGAGAAATCATGTTTGAGTAAAATATATATCATGATTAAATATGATAAATCTCAAATCTAATAACGAATTATACACCATAAGAGAAGATTTAAATTTATAATCTCTTATATATAGTTACTTTTTTTTCGATATTCAAGTTACCCGGGGCTAATGATAAACTATTTTTTATTTAAGTTATTTCTTTGTTTTTTTTTTCTCTTTTTATCGGAGTCCTCGTCTCATAGTTAATGAAAAAAGTGTAAAGATTAAAACTCGTATTACACAAAATTAATTAGTTTGTATTAAAATATAATCTATCACGTTTATATATTTTTACTTTACCCACTTTTTATTAAATATGAATTGTTTTTTTTTAAGTCTCGAACGTACCCTAACATGTCATATGTGAAACTAATAGAGAAACCAATTATCATGTGTATATTTCTACTTCATCACTCCATAGTAACATCTCATTTGAATACAAGAAGCTAGGTGCCTCAAGTTGCTATGTTTGAACCTATAATATAAATTACTTCCTTAAGGCTACAAATCAAGGCTCTTGAATAAGGGACTTTATACACATCAGTGCTCTAAATATCACTTTTTAACAAGTAAATCAACAATAATCTCTATATTTATAAGTCAAATATACATAATCATTAAATACCCTTTAAGATCTTTTACAGAGAAAGAGATCGAATGTATAAAAAGTGTAATTGCTCAACAAAAGTTATATGTAGTTGGGGCGTGATGTCCCTATAAATAATATTAAAAACTAAGATATTTATCGATCATCAAAGCTTCATATATTCATCTCATTTCCTTTAATTCAATATCTTTATGTTAACCATCACTATTACTCATTTGTCTCATTGATTTTTTTCTCCCATCAGTTTTCTTTTGCCGTCAACCATCTTAATTTCACTTCAATTATTATTTTTGTTTTTTATTTTTCCAAAACTCCTAACCTTTCCTTTGGTTGACTTATGTCTTTTTTTTTTTTATTTAGAAAATGAAAATGACGATTTTGCTTTTTAACATAAATTCTTCCTTAATGGAGAGAAAATGTGATTTATATTGTGAAAAAGATGAAAAGGGATTTTTGGACCAAATATTGGGTAGAAAAGTGATTTAATCTGTAAGATATGACGTCAGCTTTCGCTTTTTCTATCTGTATGAGAATTTGGACTCATATCCACCTATGGTGCCCGAATCCGTATTACACTCCTCACTAAGAAATCTCTGGTCTCCTGCATCATCGCCGTCTATTAATATTATTAATATTAATTAATTATAACAACTCCACGTGGCTACCATCGGTGATTATTGCGTAACCTCCCGCGCTACAGTGAACATCACCTTATTAATTTTTAGATTTTTATTTTGGAACGAAAAGACACAGCGAGAAAGACTGGTTGCCAATTATCGTTGTTGTTTGTTCTGCTTCGCTTGGTCGCTCCGTCTTCTTCACGGTACGAATACGATCTTCCCAAATTCAAATTTCTTGAGAAAACTTAATTTGCCTTCAAACATTGGGGGAGTGGATTAGTGATTTGTGTTCCGTACGTTACAAGTCAAATAGATTCTACTCGTTGAATTTGTCGTTGTGTGATTGATTTGAGAGTGATTTAGAAGTTCGGGGATTTTGGATTATGGCGACGGCCGCTGATGAGGACGGCGATGCGGTGCTGAGTGACGTGGAAGAAGAGATCAATGTGAGAGATTCGTCTGAAGAGGAGGTTTCTGTTGAGAGATATCGTGAAGTGCTCGCGGAGTTAAATCGAGAGAGGCAAGCGCGACAGGCAGCGGAGAATTTGACGTCTGAATTGAGTGAGAAATTCAATCGGTTGAAGGCTTTAGCTCACGAGTCAATCAAGCGGCGAGACGAGTTCGCGAGACAGAGAGACGAAGCTTTGCGCGAGAAGGAGGAGGTTACGAGATCGAATGAGAAGTTATCGGCCAAAATCGCCGAAGCTAATAATGCGAAAGAGGAGATTTTGAAGCAGTTAGATGAAATGACGAGAGCAAAAGATGGATTAAAATCGGAAATTGAGAATTCGGCTCATATGCTAGTGACAGCAATTGATAAAATATCGGGAAAAGTTAGTCATTTTAAGAATTTCTCGGCCGGTGGATTGCCCAGGTCGCAGAAATATACTGGATTGCCGGCCGTTGCTTACGGGGTGATAAAGAGAACGAACGAGATTGTTGAAGAGCTTGTTAGACAAATTGATTCGACTGCAAAGTCTAGGAATGATGTGAGAGAACAGATGGAGCAGAGAAATTTCGAGATTGCCATTGAGGTTTCGGAACTTGAAGCCACCATTAGTGGATTGAGAGAGGAAGTTGCAAAGAAGAACAATGTTATTGAGGGTTTGGAGAAGAGTGTGAAAGAAAAAGAAGAGAAGATTGTGGAGTTTGAAAATCATGGTTTGGAGCTGAGGCAGTTACTGGGTGAATGTGATGATAAGTTGAGGAATTTGGAAACTAAAATGGAATCTCAGAGGCCTTTGTTGGTTGATCAGTTGAATTATGTATCCAAAATTCATGACCAGGTTTATGCTGTGATCAAGTTTGTTGATGATGGTAATTTGGATCAATCAGAGTTATCTGAGTCTTTATTTCTACCGCAAGAAACTGATATGGAAGAGAACATACGAGCTTCATTAGCAGGAATGGAGTCTATATATCAGTTAACGAGAATAGTGGGTGAGAAGACAAGGGATTTGGTAGAGGACAAGAATCTTGAATTGAAGAATTTAAAAGAAACAGTAGGTCGATTGATTAAAGAGAAAGAACATATTGGTTCATTGCTCAGGAGTGCTTTGTCAAAAAGATTCACGGTAGATACATCTTCAAAAACAAATGAGTTGTTTCAGGTAGCAGAGAATGGTTTAAGAGAATCTGGGATAGATTTTAAGTTCAGTAAGCTGCTAGATGGTAAGGTTGCAGCTTCGCATAATAAAGCTGTTATGGAGACAGAGGAGGATGAAATATACACTTTGGTGAGTTTTTCTTAGACTTGATATATGACGTGTGCTTTTCCTTTTGTTGCTTGAATTCTTTTTCTTAGCATTAATTTTTCCTTAACAAGGTCTCAATGCATTTACTCAGGCCGGTGCTTTGGAGAATATTGTGAAGGAATCTCAACTGGAGATCATTGGACTACAGCATTCTGTGGAAGAATTAAGGTACTTTCTGCTGTTCACAAACTCATGAAGCTGCAAATATCTCAAAACACTTATGCACATTCAACATTCCCTGACCAGATATTATTCTGTTTGGGTTACCACTTTAATATTTTAAGGGCAGAGTCAGACTTACTTAAAGAGCGTGTAGAGTCTCAGGCCAAGGAACTCAGCCATAAAATGCGACGAATAGAGGAACTCGAAGAGAAGGAGAGAGTGGCAAATGAAAATGTCAGTAATATATCTTGTCAGATGTTGTTCAATAATGTAATATTAATTCTTTTCTAAGTCGGTGTTGATTGATTACTAGGTAATATCTAGTAAATGATAAGTATTATGTGAAACCATTTGTTGAATGGTCTACTAATTAGAGAACTATGAAATTTTTATTACCTTGCGAATGATTTGTCCTATCTCTATGAAGGTTGAGGGGCTTATGCTGGACATTGCTGCTGCTGAAGAAGAGATTACCAGATGGAAAGCAGCAGCTGAGCAAGAGGCTGATGCAGGCAAAGGTGTTGAACAAGAGTTTGTGTCACAGGTATGCTTGCTAAGTTGGCTGGAATGCTCCTGTTAGACCTGCGAAAGATACTTTCTGTGTTGTTGCTTTTCCGTACTTATTATATAAAGGTAAACTGAGTAGTCACTGATGAGTGTTTATTGATGCTAACTTCTATAAGTAATTGTAGGGCTGGACTCGAGCCGAGTCAGCTCGAGCTCGAGCTCGGTTCAGTCGAGCCCGAAACGAGCTGGGCTTGGCCGAGCTCGAGCTGGCTCAGTAGATTTTTTATAAAAATTTTTTATACAAAACGATGTCGTTTTGACTAATATATATTAAAAATGATGTCGTTTTGATAACGAAAAATGAGCCGAACCGAACCGAACTCGAGCCCGAAATGAGCCGGCCTTAGCCGAGCTCGAGCCGCCGATATATGAACTGAGCCGAGCTCGAGCTGGCTGCGAGCCGAGCTCGGCTCGGCTTGAATCCAGCCTTGTATAACTTTTTCGACAGTATTATTACCATTCAGTAATATAATTGGTTAATATTTGTACTAAAGAAGTAAACTAAGTTCCATTGCCAGAATGGTAAAGGTAATCTTTGTTGAACAAACAAGTGGATTTTGTTTTATACTAGAATTCTACTGCATACTGTAGAATTAGGAGAATAAAGGAGAAATGTGATCTGGTAGAAATATGAAGTGTAGATAGGAAATTTGTATAAAGCTTGTAATAATTTTCTGTTAGTTGACTATCCAAGCCAGTCTCTCTAGTTCCATCAGCAAAATGTTACTTTGAAGAAGGGCTATTGTTCTGTCGGCACAAAGGCATTTTAGATGCCACACATGACAGCTTGATGTTACCCAGCTATATTATGCAATAAATGACCTCTTTGATATTTTCCTTTTTCTCCCCGTGTATCAGTAGGTATTTGCATAGAAGTTCTGAGTATTTCCACTATACATTATGGTTTCTGCTGTACCATGCAGTTGTCAGCACTTAAACAAGAACTAGAAGAGGTGAAACAGGCTTTGTCGGAATCAGAGAAGAAGCTGAAATTCAAAGAAGAAACAGCTGCTGCTGCTATGGCAGCAAGAGATGCGGCTGAGAAATCATTGAGGTTGGCAGATATGAGAGCATCTAGGCTGAGGGAAAGAGTTGAGGAGCTCAGCCGACAACTTGAAGAATATGAAACAACAGAAGACTCAAGAGGCCGAAATAGACCTAGATATGTGTGCTGGCCATGGCAATGGCTTGGAATAGACTTTGTGGGAATCCACAAGCCTCATTCACTCCAACAGACTTCGAATGAAATGGAGCTTTCTGAACCCCTTATCTGAATACAAGTATTTCTCTTTCTTTTTCCTAGTTACTGAATTTATTTTAAACTCTAAATGTTACAAAAATGAAAAAAATCGTAGCTTATGGCACGACTTCTTTTATAAGATTCCATAAGAAATGAACCATCTGCAGGTCTTGGACAGGTTTTTTTGAGTGAGACTTGAGTGTGCGGGAGCCAGCACATTTCGATGCTGTCCAAGCAATCTTGGTAATACAGTCCAAAAGCTACACCCATTCTGTCGTTTTTTTATCAAAGTTGATTAAAAAATTTAACTAAATTTTTTTATTTACAATAAAAAATTGACTAATAATTTCATGAACAGTATCAAATCAAACCAATAATTGGTTATCATGTCTAAGGCCTCTTTAATGATCATTATAAGGGATCATTGAATATATTCAACCATTGTAAATTTTTACAATAACCTCTTTGGTAGTCTTAGAATTTGCTGACAATTTCTTGCGACTTTAGAACTCACAATAGATCCTTTAAAACTTGTCAGTGATATCTTCAACAACGTTAAACTGGTGTCAATGGCATCAACCAATGCCATCTCCCAAATCAATGGCATCAACCAATTCCGACATCGCCAAAGAGTTTCACTTCTTCCGAGTTTGCAAGGATGGTCGCATCGAGTTGTTCCGTCCACACTGGGACAAGATCTCGCCCACCGATGACCCCATCACCGGAGTTTGTACCAAAGACGTCACCATCTCCTCTGAACCTCTTGTGTCCGCCCGTATTTTCATCCCTCAACTCACAAGCCCCCACCCAAAAGTTCCCTCTCTTACTCTACGTCCACAGCGGCGGCTTCTCCATGCTCTCTGCCTTTTCTCCGCAGTACCATAACTTCTGCAGCACCGTTTCATCCCAAGCCGGCGTAATAGTCATCTCCGTTGAGTACGGACTCTTCCCAGCCCGACCCATTCCTGCTTGTTACAAAGACTCATGGGCTGCTCTCCGCCGGGCGGCGTCGCACGTAGGTGGAAACGGACTTGACCCTTGGTTGAACCACAGCGCCGACTTCAGCAAAGTTTTTATCGGCTGTGATAGCGCTGGAGGAAATATTTCGCATACTCTGACTTTCCGAGTCGATCAATCGGGTTAGCGGGTGTGAAAGTAGATGGTGTGATTTTGGTTCATCCGTATTTCGGTGGAACGGAAGATGATGAGATGTGGCTGTGTATGAATCCAAGTAACAGTGGGTTGCAGGATCCGAGCATGAAACCGCCTGCAGAGGATCTGGCTGAGCTTGGGTGTGAGAGAGTGCTGATACTTGTGGCGGAGAAAGATCATTTGAGGATCCCGGGGAAAGATTAATGTGAAGATGTGAAGAAAAGTGGATGAAGAGGAAAAGTTGAGCTGGTTGAAAATCATGGGGAAGAACACTGCTTCCATTTTCACGATCCCAAATATGAAAAGGGTGTGGGGTTAACCAATAAGTTTGTTTCATTTATCAAACAAGGTTAACGGGTTTTCGTCAAGATCTCGCTGTTGTAATAAGAGTAGTGAGTCTCTGATATTGATGAAATAATTACAATCCATGATTGAGCTCTGAAATTTACTTTAATCTCTTGGAATTAGGGAATCAATCTTGGAAGAAAATGTGCATAATGTGTGAAAAGAAACTGTAATGAAGCAACTAAGCAGCAGAAAAACTTGTTTAGATCAACCAAATCGAATCAATTACCGAAAGTATGACCGTAGACGGGGCGGTGAGAACGAAGGTGATGAGATGTGGCTGCTCATGAATCCAATTCATGGTGAATTGCAGGATCCTAAACTGAAATCGCCTGCAGAGGATTCCATCGTCCTCCCCGCCTCTACTCCTTCAACCTTGTCGCTTCCCTGTTTAGATTCATCGCCTGTGTCGTCACATCAAAGTGCCCAATCCTGCCACCTCCTGTTCACACGCGCATCATGGTTATGAGATCCTTAAAAATATTTACAAACCTAAATAGCTTCACTGTTACCACTAAACACCGGCTTCCGGCCCCCGAAGAACCCATATCTGTGTCTCAAACACTCAGTGATCCTCTTTGGCATGCTGCACTATCTAAAGATCTTAATGTCCTCACCTAGAATGGCACATGGGAACTCGTTCCTCTAGCGAAACACAAGCAGGGAGTCAGGTGTGAGTGGATTTTCCCGAGAAAGAAGAATTCCAATGGTACAATATCTCGCTACGAGGCCTGGTTTGTTGTCAAAGACTTTCCTCAACAAACAGGTGTTGATTGTTCGGAGACTTTTACTCTAGCTGTCAAACCGATCACAATTCAGACTATCTTGGCTATCAACAATGTTTTTCCATCCTTGTCCGATGAAATATACATGGCTCAACCCCCGAGCTTTATCGGCTCTAATCATCCTTCTCAAGTTTTCAGGATCTGCAAATCCTTATACGGCCTTAAAGAAGCACCCAACGCTTGGTATCTAGCTCTGCGCACTGTTTTTATTAGACTATAGCTTTCGGAATTCTTAAGTTGATGCCTGTCTTTTCACCAGTTCTCAAACTGCTCCATCACGTATTTTCCAGTCTACGTTATGACTGAATCTCGACTGGGAATGAATAATGATGCTTGTCTCAAGATCTTCATTGCAGAGTTGTCCACCAAATTCTCCTTGAAAGACCTGGGCAATTTGCACTACTATTTAGGGGTGGAGGTCATTCGCGTCAATGGTGGCCTTTTTATCACCCAACATTAGTATATTGGCGATATCCTACCAACGTAAGACCAATATGGCCGATTCAAAAGATGTAGGTTCTCCTACAGCAGTTTCAATTTGAATGATGGCAGTCTCGCAGCAGATGCCCCCCCGCAAGTACAGCAGTGTCGTCAGCTCCTTAACGATATTTATCTTTCACCCGGCCGATAATTCTTTTGTCGTCATCAAGTTGGCTCAATCTTTGAAAACCATAAAAACATTTGCTTTGTTATTTGAAAGGCATGTTTCATCATAATTTATTTTTGCTGTCCAATTATACTGAATGTATCTATTTCGGTTACGTAATTATATATAATTGATATTTATTATTAAATAATTAATAATTTTAAATTAAAAATAAATTAATATCTATTTTACCATTTGTAAGGATGGTATAACTTACCAATGGGAGCATTATAAAGGATGTTGTCTGAAATTATCATTCTTAACAAATTTATGGACAAGTATAAAATACTTCAAAAATGATTTTATCCGTATTTTCTACTGGACAAAAAGACTTATTTTTATCCAAAAATTATTGAATCCTTAAATTAGTATCTATTAAATATTAAAAATCTAAATTCTTATCTGTTAATGATTAAAATTATCATAATCTGTTAAATATAAGAGTATAGTTGTTATTTAACTAATAATATTTTAAAAAAACAAATTTTTATCTTATTTTTTTATATTATATTTAATAATTAACAATTTTCTCATATCCAAAGTTTTGAAAAATAACATTTTCACCTATTGAGTTTATTTTTCTTTCTCACCATTTTCAATCGTTGGAACATGCTTTGTCGCTCTCTCCCCCTTTGACAATCTCTCTCTCCTCCAAATTAGATGTCGTCACAGAGAGAGCATCGAAGAAACAAATATGTGTTCTACCTTTCATCGTGTTTGTCCACTGATCTGTCATGGAGATTTGTCTTTTGCTGCATGAATCAAACTGACAAATTTATCTTTTGTCACACTCCGATTTGATAGAAGCCATGAACGATTTGTGTGACACAAACGAGAGACGAATGTGGGAAAGAAAACGTGCTACACAAACTATTTCTCTTTAGATAAAGACGAATAATCTTTATCAGAAACATCTTTGTCAACAATCAAGGCACTAGAGAAAGGGTCAAGGCCACTAGAGGGAGAGAAGACTAGAGAAATATAAATTTAGCAGAAGAAAATATAATATTTTAAAGTTTAATTTTAAAGAAAAATTGTTAATTTTTTAAACCAAAGAGGAGAATAGATAAAAATTTATTATTTTAAATATATTACTAATTAAATGACAATTTTACTTTTGAAATTAATTGACTTTGTTAATTTTAACTATTTATATATAAGAGTTTAAATTATTAATATTTAACATGTATCAATTTAGAACGTAAAACAACCCTAGGGGGAAATAAGTCTTTTGGCCTTTTTTTAAATAATAATCGAGTAAAGTGTGACCAATTTTATTTGTTCTCTGTCAATATTTTCATACCAGACCTCTCAGAGCCTAACCAAAAGTTGGTTCTCTTATTCAAAGACTCGGTACATGGCTTAGTAAACTTGGTACGGAAATATTGGGCCGGTCTTCGTCATATTGGTCATTCGATCGTATCATTCATGTCATCATTTAAAGGTCACACTAATCTAGAGGCCAAAGACTAGTTCTCACAAAAGTTTGGATAAAATGATAAATATAAATTCATAATAAATAAAAAATTTAAATATTCACTTAAATTTTGATTTATTAAAACATATTTACAAATTTTTTATTAAAATTAAGAGATAAAATTATTATTTTATTAATAAATATTAAAATAATTAAAATAATATTTTATTTTTTCTTAAATTTAGAAAATTAATTAGGATTAAGTCTTAAAAAATTTATCTTTTCTCTTAGAAAACTAACCTTAAAATTTGGTCATTTTCTCTGATGAATAATAGCCCTATGATAGATGAAAACAACATTTTTTAGAGGATGAGCTCTGAACAACGAGCATCATCTTGTAAAGTTTAAAGTTTGAAATCTCTAACTATCGATGGATATTAATGTTAAAAGTTTTGAATTAAAAAAAAGAATTTAAGAGGAGAAAAGTTATTTTTTAAAATTGAGATATAACGAAAAAATATTAATTTTTAAAATTTAAAGAGAAATGGGATAAAATTTTACATATTTTAATATTATAATTTTAAAGATAATTTAGCGATAGAATAGATATTTAGAGTTTTTACACACGGTAAATATATTTTTGATAGTGCAATAAAATTTGGGTGGGAAATAGTCCTTTGCCCTATTCAAAATATCATCAGCTACTTTCAATCTTGGTGTAAATAGTTAATTTTGGCCGTCAAAATCATAAGACCATTTTTTATAAACTCAAGTCTTTCATCTGCAAAAACCAAACCGACAATCTTCGGTGCTTACTGCATCCATATTTTCTGCTCTTTTCTCTTTGCAAATGGATCCAGCCATGGAAGAAGAACCAGTCCACGACTTCTCTCCCTTCTTTCGCGTATACAAAGAAGGCCGTGTGGAGAGGCTCATGGGCACTGATTTCACCCCCCCTTCAGTTGATCCCAAAACCAGCGTTGAATCCAAAGACGTTGTGTTTTCTCCCGACACTGGTCTCTCTGCAAGGCTTTACATCCCAAAACTCCACAACCAAAACCAGAAACTTCCTCTTCTGGTTTACTTCCACGGCGGAGGATTTTGCTTCATGAGCCCTTTCTCTGCTATCTACCATAATTACCTACCATAATTACCTCAACACTCTAGTCCATGAAGCCAACATCTTCGCAGTCTCAGTCGAATATCGAAAAGCTCCGGAGCATCCTCTGCCTACAGCTTATGAAGATTCATGGACAGCTCTCAAATGGGTCGCTTCTCATGCTAACGGAGAAGGCCCAGAAGATTGGCTAAAATTTCTAGCTGATTTCGACAAGGTGTATTTCGCCGGTGAACGCTGCGGCGGTAATATATCACACCACATGGGCTTGAGGTATGGCAAACAGAAACTTCAGGGCCTCAAACTCGCAGGAATCATTTTGATTCATCCATATTTTGGTGGAAATGAGCCTATAGGTGCAGAGGCTAATGATTCAGAGAAAATAGAATTTACACAGAAGTTGTGGCGGCTGGCGTGTCCTGGGACAACCGGGTGCGATGATCCGCTGTTTAATCCCGCGGCTGACTCGAATTGGGTGAGCCTGGAGGCCACCCGGGTTCTGGTTTGTGTTGCTGAAAAGGATTTTTACAGAGATAGGGGATGGTACTATTTTGAGAAGCTGAAGGAGAGTGAATGGGGAGGTGCTGTGGAGATCGTGGAGTCCAAAGGAGAAGATCATTTGTTCCATTTGTTCAATCCTACTTGTGAGAGTGCTTTGGATTTGCCTAAACAGATTGTTTCTTTCATCAATATTCAACACAAAGCATGAATATTTCAGCACCACTTTTTCCTAAGTTGGTGTATTGTATTGGATTGGATTATTTACTTTTGAAGAAGCTGTGTAACAATTTCTGATTTATGCTCAACCAATTGGTGTCTTTTATTAAATTACAGCCTATACTCAGATTCTTTTTATATGAGTTTTACCCTGAATATATAAATGACTTGCAATAGTTAGTTTTTTCATGAATAAAACAAATACTAGCTTTATAGTCAATAGCACATGGTGTGGAAAATATTGGGCCTGCTTTCATATCTTGACAGTTTTATCATGACATCAATTGACTTATTGATATTTTTTCCGAGATAGCAAATATGAGCTATTAAAGTATCATTGATGGAGAGACCTTAATCTCCCTCCATCAATGCCGCCACACAACTCTTCTAAAACTAACGCCTCCAACTTCCCCTCTTGGCGAGCTCAATTCAAAGCTGTACTCACTAGTTATGATCTTCCAGTTTATGCCAGTGGTGACTTACAGTGTCCATCTCCAACTGATGAATCAAGCTTCTCTGGTGCCTTAGGGCTACGACGAGACCATCTTCTCCACCATGCCATCCTTCGTTAGTATCTAAAACTATTGTTTCCTTGATTGCAGCTTCAAATCCTGTAGGTTCTCCTATAACACTTCAATCCAACCTGTTTTTTGAATGATGGCAGTCCCGCAACAGATGTCCACGAGTACAGAAGTGACCAATTTTATATGTTCTCTGTCAATATTTTCATAACTAATCCTCTCAGAACCTAACCAAAAGTTCCCTCATTTATTTTTAGACTTGGTACGCGGCTTCGTCAACTTCACCTTGTATGGAAAATATTGGGCCTGTCTTTGTCATATTGGTTATTCAGTCGCATCATTTATGTCATCATTTAAAGCTCATATTAACTCGGTCTCTCATCTGCAAAAACTAAACCGACAATTTTCAGTGCTTACTGCATCCATATTTTCTGCTCTTCTCTTTGCAAATGGATCCAGCTATGGAAGAAGAACCAGTCCACGACTTCTCTCCCTTCTTTCGCGTATACAAAGAAGGCCGTGTGGAGAGGTTCATGGGCACTGATTTCACCCCCACTTCGGTTGATCCCAAAACCAGCGTTGAATCCAAAGACGTTGTTTTTTCTCCTGAAACGGGTCTCTCCGCAAGGCTTTACATCCCAAAACTCCACAACCAAAACCAAAAACTTCCTCTTCTGGTTTACTTCCACGGTGGAGGATTTTGCTTTATGAGCCCTTTCTCTGCTATCTACCATAATTACCTCAACAATTTAGTCCATGAAGCCAACATCGTTGCAGTCTCGGTCGAATATCGAAAAGCCCCGGAGCACCCTCTGCCGGCAGCTTATGAAGATTCATGGGCAGCTCTCAAATGGGTCGCTTCTCATGCAAACGGAGACGGCCCAGAAGATTGGCTAAATTCTCTAGCTGATCTCGACAAGGTGTATTTTGCCGGTGAAAGCTGCGGCGGCAATATATCACACCACATGGGCTTGAGGTATGGCAAAGAGAAACTTCAAGGTCTCAAACTCGCAGGAATCATTTTGATTCAGCCATATTTTGGTGGCAATGAACCAATTGGTGCCGAGGCTTATGATTTAGAGAAAATAGAATTTACAGAGAAGTTGTGGCGGCTGGCGTGTCCTGGGACAACCGGGTGCGACGATCCGCTGTTTAATCCGGCGGCTGACCCGAATTGGGTGAGCCTGGAGGCCACCCGGGTTCTGGTTTGTGTTGCTGAAAAGGATTTTTACAGAGATAGGGGATGGTACTATTTTGAGAAGCTGAAGGAGAGTGAATGGGGAGGTGTTGTGGAGATCGTGGAGTCCAAAGGAGAAGATCATTTGTTCCATTTGTTCAATCCTACTTGTGAGGGTGCTTTGGATTTGCTTAAACAGATTGTTTCTTTCATCAATATTCAACACAAAGCATGAATATTTCGGTACCACTTTTTATTAAGTGCATTGTACTGTATTGGATTGGATAGCAAATAAGTGTATTGTATTGGATTGGACAGTATTATTTACTTTCAAAGAAGCTTTGTAACAATAATGTATCAAATTTCTGAACTATGCTTAAACAGTTGGTGTCTTTTATCAAATTACAGTCTATACTTATTAGATTCCTTTGATCTGAGTTGTACCTGAACAGATAAAAGGCTTATAATGGTTGGTCATACAATAAGAAAACAAAAATTAAAGCTCCATAGTCACACTATTATTCTTACTAATTAATGGAGAGTACTTTTAATTTTCATGTCCGATTTGTTGATGCGAATTTATGTATATCTACAAGAAGTATATAGGGCTAGGCTAAGTGCAAGGATATATGATAGTGGCAGCTAAAGTTATTGGATGATTTTGTGTCCACTATGTGTGATTAGGACTGGATTTAAATCGAGTCCGAAACGACCTAGCCCTATATAAGCTTAATCGAGCTCGAGTTACTCGTCAAATTTTTCAATAAAAAATTTTGATACAAAACAACGTCATTTTGATCAATATATATTAAAATGACGTTGTTTTAATAACGAAATAATTAAAAAATTGAGTTCGAAACTAGTCGAACTGAATTCAAACCGAGTTTGAGCTTGACTTTCACGAGCTTAACAAGCTTGAGCTCGAACTTGAGTTCTACTATATACAAACTGAGCCGAGCTCGAGCTCAAATGAGTTCAAGCTCAGTTTGACTCGAATCCAATCCTATATGTGAAATTATGTGAATCCACGGTTATGTTAGTTATAATTATGAAAAAAATTTTGACACAATATTAATAATTATTACAAAAGAAGTACTATGCGAAGGACTTTGTGTATCTCTTAGATCCCTAATCAGGATTAAGAGTCTTCTCAAAATCAAGTTATTCATTTATATTTATAGGATAAAGAGTTAGAATTATATTCCTATAAGTCATACTGAAATTTCAAATTTAGAAACTCTTTTACATTTCATATGAAATTGGGATAATTAATATGATCTCAATTTGGTAATAAATTATTGGTTGACTATCTAGACACGAGATAAAAATGGAATGTATTATGATAGGTCATTATCTTTGAGTAAGGGGTTTTTATGTTTCTACATGCTAGATTGATTTATATGTAGAGATTATGTCTATCATTGTTCATATAACTTATCACTTCAGATTGACGTATTATTTTTTTATATGTTCTTTATAGAGTTTGGTCAATGAAGAGTTTTATCATATAATAATTGCTCATCAATTTTTGAAGTGCAAATAGGACTTCGTAAATGCTTTATCATTTTATATGGATAGATGACATGTAATCTTTCACAATTTGAAAACAACATTTTCACTTGTGTATTTATTGAGTTGTATGCTTTGTGTCATGCATATCTTACGTTGTCTCATAAGTTCTTTTTGAACACGTTTCGTGTGCATTGTCAAATTATGATACATTTTGTGTGCATCATTAGAATAATAGGTTGGGAAAAAACCACCTCTTGATCCCATTGTGGATAAAGGAAAACAACCTATGAAGACACAAAATAAAAGGTCATTCCTTGATGACATTCCTAATGTAGTTGTAGAGAATAATATCACGTGGGCCATTTGCATCTTCGAGAGGGCAAATGTGCTTTCCCCTTATCTTTTTTGGATAAATGATCCATTTATTGTTAGTGGTCCTTACTTTACCTCATGAATTCAATGGTGAGCAAATCATCTCAAAAGAGTCTTGGATTTGGTTATGAGAAGTTAATGTATCCATGAAGTTCATGATCTTTACAAAATGTAACATTGAGGTAGATTATTGCACCTTTCATTATGTCCTTTTTGAATGTTTCTCTTTTGAATCTTGACTAACCATTGCTCTTGTTTGCAATTTTTGAGTATGCTCCCTCTTTCATTCAACGAAGCTCATCTTGCCTTCTAGGGTAGAGAGCAAGGAAACAACCCACCTAAAGAAGGGCTGGTGTTGGTGAGTCATAGGCTTGTGGCTAGGGTTGGATTCGAACCGAGCTGAGCTCGGCTAGCAGCCAGCTCGGGTTCGGCTCGGTTTATTTATGGCCGGCTCGAGTTCGACTCATTTTTTTATCAAAACGACATCGTTTTGTATATATATATGAATCAAAACGATGTCGTTTGTATAAAAAATTTTAAACAAAAATCTACCGAGCCAACCCGAGCCAGCTCGAGCTCGGTTCGAGCTGGCTCGGCTCGAATCCAGCCCTACTTGTGGCCTTATGACTTGAACTTGTAGTTCGAATAGCGAGAAAAATGTGACTGAATGGCTTGAACTTGTTGTCATAATCAAATTACTTATACATCACTGAGTTTTTGCAATATTACTGAATTAGGACGTAGTATATTCCTCGTATTGATATTATATTCTTTCATTTATAGATAATTTATTATATAATGTTGTGGAAAAATCTCCCTTTTTTCCAAAGTATTGATCTTTTTCACTAAATGTCCACACCAAGAAGAAATCAAGTTAAGGGAAACTTGACCAATTTCTGATATTTTATTAAGGAATTTGTCAATAGTCTCTGGCAATTTCTTATCCTATTTGTATATAAAATATTTGTTCTTGTCTTGTTCAAATTTTATTGCCAAAATTGTTGGCTAATGAAAGCAAGAAGCTTCTCATACCCATATGATCTATAACAGCTCCTGAACTAAATCACTATGAACTGAGCTTTAAACCACTTTCTGTTTGATGCTGGTTCATTTAAGTTCTTGGAATAAAGCTGATCTCATGATTTTTACATGGCACCATTGATGAAATTCTTTTCACTTTCAACACAGGATCATTGTATAATATTGTCGTTTTACATGTGTTTTATGGCAAGTATTAGTGATGCATAAAGTAACAATTTAATTACGTATATAAAAAATATATATTTTGATAATATTAATAATAAAATTATTATATAATATCAACTCAAAAGATGAAATTATATCGGTAATAATTATAAATATATTAACTAATAAATATTATATTAATATAAATATGTATATTTATTTTAATTTAAAATTTATCCAACATCATTTCTGGTCCCCCATTGTTGCCACTTGACACTGGCGTGTTGCATTTTTTAGATGGGAATTTAATGGCATAACAGGACTCTTTTTCTAGGTGTTTGTTGTTTTCCTGAGAATGGTCAAATTAATTATTGGGCCTGCCTTCATTATCATAATCAAATTAATTATTGATTCAAAGTTTGAATAGTAATACTGGTTTGGTGATTGATTGATAGGCTCAGCAATGGATCCTGCAGGCATGGAAGAAGAGGTAGTCTTTGACTTACCTCCCGTCTTACGCGTATACAGAGAAGGCCGTGTAGAGAGGCTCTTCGGCACTGATTTCATCCCCACTTCCGTTGATCCCAAAACCAGTGTTGAATCCAAAGACGTTGTGTTTTCTCCTGGAACTGGTCTATCTGCAAGGCTTTACGTCCCAAAACTCCTCAACCAAAACCAAAAACTTCCTCTTCTGGTGTACTTCCATGGCGGGGGATTTTGCTTGATGAGCCCTTTCTGTGCTATCTACCATAATTACCTTAACACTTTAGTCCATGAAGCCAACATTGTTGCAGTCTCAGTTGATTATCGAAAAGCCCCGGAGCACCCTCTGCCTACAGCTTATGACGATTCATGGGCAGCTCTCAAATGGGTTGCTTCTCATGTCAACGGAGATGGCCCTGAAGATTGGCTAAATTTTCTTGCTGATTTCGACAAGGTGTATTTGGCGGGGGAAAGTGCTGGCGCTAATATAACACACCACATGGGCTTGAGATATGGCAAACAGAAACTTCAGGGTCTCAAACTTGCAGGAATTATTTTGATTCATTCATATTTTGGGGGCAGTGAGCCTATTGGTGCCGAAGCTGATAATTTAGAGAAAATAGAATTAACACAGAAGTTGTGGCGGCTGGCTTGTCCTGGGACAACTGGGCTCGATGATCCGCTGTTTAATCCGGCGGCTGACCCGAATTGGGCGAGCCTGGAGGCCACCCGGGTTCTGGTTGGTGTTGCTGAGAAGGACTTTTACAGAGATAGGGGATGGTACTATTTTGAGAAGCTGAAGGAGAGTGGCTGGGGAGGTGTTGTGGAGATTGTGGAGTCCAAAGGAGAAGATCATGGGTTCCATTTGTTCAATCCCACTTGTGAGAAGGCTTTGGATTTGCTTAAACAGATTGTCTCTTTCATCAATGTTCAATACAAATCATGATAATTTCTGCACCACTTTTTTCTTAGGCTGGTGTATTGGATTGGACTGGATAGTATTATTTACTTTTGAAGAAGCTTTGTAATAATAATGTATCAAATTTCTGAACCATGCTCAAACGAATTGTGTCTTTTATCGAATTACAGTCTATGCTTCTTCTGATCTCAGTTTTACCGTGAAAATATAAATGACTTGTAATGGTTAGTTAAGAATACAAAAGAAGTTAAAAGCTTTATATCATCTCATTATTCTTACTCATTGAAAATACTTTTATCTTTTGCGTTCAATTAGTTGATTCAAATTTGCGCATATCAGCAAAAAGTACATGAGGCTAAACCAAGGTTTCATGCTTTTCGAAAATTCTAATGTTCTATCAGTTTTATTAAATTGGTGTTTGTTTTTAAGTATGTCATTAGCATAGTTAGTTTCTTAGTTTTTACTACAGAAGCACATGCTTTCCTGTTCAACTATGCTTGCTTATCTTGAAGTCTCTTTGATCAGGCACGACCAACAGAGGCGGAAATGGCAGAGGCTGACCAAAATCAAAGAGAGAAAAGGCTCAAAAGGAGAGCTTTTCCTCGAGACACGTCAGAATACCAGGTCTGCAGAATTTCTGAGTTCTCTTTATGCGTCTTGCTGAATAATTTTTGCAATGATTCGCACCCAAATCTTGTAGGCTGCTTGCCTATTTGTCTGATGACCTCTGGAAAATGATTGACCCTAGTTATTTCATTTGAATCTGTGGGGCCTCATCCGTTAACCTTTTCGGCTGACCACTCAAATCCTGAAATACCAGCGCCAACTGAGAGAGATGCTCATATTGAGATCTTTTGTGCATTCCTTTCATGTTAGCAACTTGCAGAATGCTTTCACAATTTATTCCTGATTAGGATGACCAATTTTATATGGTATCTGTCAATAATTTCATTCCTAACCTCTCAGATCCTATCCAAAAGTTCCCTCTTTTCTTCGTAGTACATGGCTTATTCAACTTCACTTGGTATGGAAAATATCGGGCCTGTCTTTGTCATATTGGTTATTCAGTCGCAACATTCATGTCATCATTTGAAGTTCATGCTATTCAATATATCATCAATTGCGTTCAATCTTAATGTAAATTGTTGATTTTCGTAGATTACTGTCAAATCATAAAACAATATTGCATAAATTCGGTCTTCATCTGCAAAGAGTAAACAAACAAACTTGATTGCTTATTGCATCCATATTTTCTGCTCTTTTCTCTTTGCAAATGGATCCAGTCATGGAAGAAGAACCAGTCCACGACTTCTCTCCCTTCTTTCGCGTATACAAAGAAGGCCGTGTGGAGAGGCTCATGGGCACTGATTTCACTCCCCCTTCGGTTGATCCCAAAACCAGCGTTGAATCCAAAGACGTTGTGTTTTCTCCTGAAACTGGTCTATCTGCAAGGCTTTACATCCCAGAACTCCACAACCAAAACCAAAAACTTCCTCTTCTGGTTTACTTCCACGGCGGAGCATTTTGCTTGATGAGCCCTTTCTCTTCTATGTACCATAATTACCTCAACACTCTGGTTCATGAAGCCAACATCGTTGCAGTCTCCGTCGCATACCGAAGAGCCCCAGAGCACCCTCTGCCTACAGCTTATGAAGATTCATGGACAGCTCTCAAATGGGTTGCTTCTCATGTCAACGGAGATGGCCCAGAAGATTGGCTAAATTATCTTGCTGATTTTGACAAGGTGTATTTGGCTGGGGACAGTGCTGGCGCTAATATATCACATCACATGGGCTTGAGATATGGCAAACAGAAACTTAAGGGTCTCAAACTCGCAGGAATTATTTTGATTCATCCATATTTGGGAGGCAGTGAGCCTATTGGTGCCGAGGCTGATAAACCAGAGAAAATAGAATTCACAGAGAAGTTGTGGCGTCTGGCGTGTCCTGGGACAACTGGGTGCGATGATCCGCTGTTTAATCCGGTGGCTGACCCCAACTGGGTGAGCCTGGAGGCCACCCGGCTCCTGGTTTGTGTTGCTGAAAAGGATTTTTACAGACACAGGGGATGGTACTATTTTGAGAAGCTGAAGGAGAGTGGATGGGAAGGCGTTGTGGAGTCTAAAGAAGAAGATCATACGTTCCATTTGTACAATCCCAGTTGTGAGAGTGCTTTGGATTTGCTTAAACAGATTGTTTCTTTCATCAATATTCAACACAAAGCATGAACACTTTGGCACCACTTTTTCCTAAGTTAGTGTATTGGATTGGATTGGATAGTATTATTTACTCTTGAAGAAGCGTTGTAACAATAATGTATCATGTTTCTGAACTATGCTCAAACAATTGGCTTCTTTTATCAAATTAGAGTCTTTACATATTAGATTCTTTTATTAAATCCAAAACGAGCCTATCAAAGACGACTCCTCCTCTGTAGTCTGTATATTCATGGCGGTTGCTTTTGCTTCGGGACCCCTTTCTCCTCCACCTACCAGAATTCCGTTGACACTTTAGTTCATGTCTTCGTGAAGCTAACATCATCGCCGTCTCCGTAGATTACAGGAGAGCCTCGGAATTACTAATTAATTTTCTTGTGAATTTACTATAAATACGATTTTATTTCTTGGTTTCTTTTGAAAATTAAAAAAGTTAAGGACAAATTGGTCAATTACAATTGATCAATTTATTTTTTCCCTCGCAATAAATCCTTCAGGCTTCAACCAAACCCCTCCAAGACCCAACCGATCAACGCCGCCCAAATTTTCGCACTCCACAACCAAAACACAGGGGAAGCAGGCAACACTGTTAGCTTAGGGTTATTCTGACTGTCAGTAACAATGGTGAGAACGGCTTTGCTTCGCGCTCTCTCCTGTTCTTCTTTCGCGTGCAACAGATATTACTTCCGGTCTTTCCGCAAACTCTCGCAATCTCTCTTTTCTCGCGATTCTTCATCTTCATTATCTGCCACCAGAAGAAATCATCTCCGTTTGATTCCTAACCTCACTAGACACTTGCTGAACCATGGTCACACCAGATTACGTGCTCCCTTATCCTCTTCTCTTCACTTCAATAAACATTTCTCAACTCTCTCTGCGCGCGGGGTCGACTCTTCTCTTACACAGCCCTCTCTTGGTACCAAATTCGTAGTGGTTTCTTCGTTTTTGGAACATCATCTGTTACCTATTGCATATAATATTAAAATTACAACATAAATGTTTTAATATCTTCAATTGAACTAAAATGTGTTATATACCATTATATTTAAAATAATGTCATTCAAGCATATTATGAAGGAAAAACAATGTGGAGAAGAAATCATTTGAATAGATATGATATAGATGGATTTTAGGATATTTTGTTAAGAAGTTAATACAGGGACTGATTTGCATTTCATATTTGGCATAGATGTTGTTGAAGTCAGTGATGAGGCTATGGAAATGCATGGATTCGAGAAGGATTCAGAAGAGTTCATTAAAGAATGTAAATCAAAAGCTGTACTTTTCAAGCACAAGAAAACAGGTGCTGAGGTTATGTCTGTATCAAATGATGGCGAGAGCAAGGTGTTTGGCATTGTCATTCGAACTCCTCCGTAAGTATAATATAATGTACCTGTTTCCCTGATTTAGTACAATTTATTTAAGTATTCATGTGGAGCCAAAATCAGGGGTGGGATTTTAGTCGGTTGAACTGAGCGAGTTTGAAATCTTGAATTTTGTGGAGGGCATTGCCACTTTGCTTATGTGGCCAATTGATTAATATCTCCCAATATGAGATATAATATTGGTAAATCTTATTACATTAATTGGTACTTAAATGTTTTAATTGTATTGGGCATTGTTATGTTCCTTGATATGTGTCAATTCTCACGGAACTTTAAACATAAACCATGTTTTGGTTGATTGTTTAATTGTTAGCTGCTTAAGATTGTATCATCTCTTTGTACATAATTGACAATGCAGGAAGGACTCAACTGGGATTCCACACGTACTGGAGCACAGCGTACTGTGTGGTTCAAGAAAGTATCCTTTGAAGGAACCATTTGTTGAATTGTTGAAAGGGAGCTTGAATACTTTTCTGAATGCATTCACCTATCCTGATAGGACTTGTTATCCAGTGGTTTCCACAAATACTAAGGTAAGAATGATTTAGACTTATAAAGAATAGAGCTTAAAATTGGAAAATCTTGCTTTAATTTTTTCTTTAACCACACAATTTGTTTTCTGAACAGGATTTTTATAATCTGGTTGATGTCTACCTGGATGCTGTCTTCTTTCCAAAGTGTGTGGAGTACTTCCAGACTTTTCAACAGGAGGGTTGGCATTTTGCGCTCAACAATCCTTCAGAGGAAATAACTTATAAAGGTTTCATTTTGATATATCACTTTCTTTTATTATGATTGAAATGCCATTTTCCAATGGAGGAGGGTTGACTTATCCTGATGACAATTCATCCAACTTCTGGATTTTTTTTTTTTGACCTTCCTGCTTTATTCTGAACTGCAGGTGTTGTTTTCAATGAGATGAAAGGTGTTTATTCCCAGCCTGACAGTGTATTAGGCGAACCATTCAACAGGCAAGTTCTCCACTATTTTCTGGTTGTTTTCCTTTCACATTCCTTTCATGTTAGCAACTTTGCAGAATGCAATTTATTCCTGATTAGTATCCCTGAAGGGGAACCCTGAATCATATTATTGTATGTAGTGGTAAATTCATGGCAGAGTATTGAATTTCATTTCTTTCAATCTATTTGTTAATATGTTATTGTCTACTTGTACATCAAGATTGTCTAGCTATTCTATGATATTTGTTCAGAGGCCCTGTGTCTCTAACAGGTTCAAATGCTTGTATGTTGATTCACAACATATTGGTTGTCTCATGCAAATTCGGATACAGCCATCTTGTTGCAATTTATAACCATGTCTAGCAAATTTTTCACAGGCTCTATTTCCTGACAACACATATAGCGTTGACAGTGGAGGTGACCCCAAAGTAATCCCCAACCTGACATTTGATTATATACATCTAGTTCTTAGAATTTGGTGGCATATATCAGCCGGCATTGAAATCTTACATGGCTGACCAATTAGTTTATGGAAATGGAAATATCCTTCCTTATTTGTGCTTTGTTTCATGTTGCTCTGGTGAGGTCAGTTTGGATAAAAAAGATAGTTCAATATTATATTATATCTTGGATTTGTACCTGGAACATAACTCCTTCGATGACCCCTCCTCCCCGCCACCCACCGACACGCCCCCATATTGTGTTTTGTTATCATTTTCTTAGAGAAACTTCAAATTTTGGCATGTAGTGTTAAAGGAAGAAATATTGTTTAGGATTTGATATATGTATTTTGTTAGATCTGAAATATTATTTTTGGTCCTTACCTCTCAGTTTAGTTTGAAGGACAAATGGGTAACTTAGCAAACTTTTAAACAAAATGCAATCTCCTGTTTTGTTTGTTAGGGGTATTATTAAAGTCTACCTTCATTTCTACAACTAAGCTGCTTAGAGTTTTGACATTACATTCTATACATAATTGACTTTACTGATTTAAATAGTATTTCTTCTTGTACTTTTAGCTACTTAGAATTTCTGCAAGCTCTTGAAGAGAAAGTTGATCAGGACTGGGATGGCGTTTCTCCATCTCTTGAGGAGATTCGCAGATCTGTACTCTGTTGAAATCAGTGCCTGATTAATATGACTGCTGATGGCAGAAATCTCAAGAACGCAGAAAAGTTTGTTGGAAAATTTCTTAACATGCTTCCTACCAGCTCTGGTGTTGAAACAGCTAGATGGAAAGCTGAACTTCCTCCAACAAATGAAGCTATTGCGATAACTGCACAGGTACAGGTTTCTTTCCTTCATCGTTTGAAACCAAAACAAAGCACTCACCACTTTCTGAAGATCCATATCATTCCTTTCTCAGGTAAATTATGTGGGGAAAGCAGTTAACATCTATGACACCGGTTACCAACTGAAAGGGACCACCTATGTTATGTCGAAACACATAAGCAATACCTGATTGTCGGGTCGCATCCGTGTTAGTGGTGGGGCTTATGGTGGTTTCTGTGATTTTGACACTCATTCAGGTGCATTATCATTTTGTATGTGTTCACTAGCACTATTTAATTGCTGTTTGACAATCTGACCTCTGAATCTGTGTAGCTGTATTCTCCTTCTTATCTTATCGGGACCCAAACTTGATGAAGTCACTAGATGTCTATGATGGAACAGCAGATTTCTTACGGGAGTTGGAAATGGATGATGATGCGCTCACCAAAGCAATTATTGGGACCATTGGGGACGTACATTCATACCAGCTTCCAGATGCCAAAGGTTATGGTAGGTATGTGGACAACTAGTTTTGTTTCCTAGGAAATTATCTGTCCTTTTTATAGTTCCAAATATTATATAAATTTTTTTGCTTGCTTAACATTTCCTTCTGAAGAGATAGACATGGGAGGGGTTTGTTGCTATGCTGGAAACCTGTATGTTTGTGTGTGTGTGATTTGCACTGTCAGAGATTATGAGTTTTGCTCTTGAATGTACTCATTATTATTGTTGTTGATTCTGTTGGTATCCTCATGTTAATGTTGAATATTATATTCTTCTCTTTTTCTTTTTCCTTTTTCAGTTTGTTACGCCATTTATTAGGTATTACAGAAGAAGAAGAAAGGCAAAAAAGATGGGAAGAGATATTGTCTACAAGGTAAAGATTTTACTTGTAATTATTTGCATAGATCAATTATTGAACTTGTAAAACATGCAAAGGGTAGAAAGACTTCCTGTGTGATTTACATGGCTTTCTGTTGATGAAAAGCATTATAAAAATGATCTGGATCTGTAAGCAGAACTTGACATTACTCAAGGCTGCAATGACTTTTTCTTTGTCTTTGACTCATGGATGAAAATCTTGCTTCCATAGATTTATCTTTTAGGCTTTTTTACTGAGGTGTAATCAATCCTTTTTCCTTCAAGGAATTTGCTGATGCGGTTGAGGCCATTAAAGACAAAGGAGTTGTGGTTGCAGTGGCATCTCCTGATGATGTTGATGCTGCAAACAAGGAGCTCTCTAACTTCTTTGAAGTGAAGAAAGCCCTCTAAGAACCATGAAATTGCTCAAGACCTCGAAAATAGCTTTAACAGCAAGCATTTCTCTTACCCCATATTTTTCCATACGGTATGAGATGCCCTAAGTTTTTACTTTTCAATTTTTTTTCATGGTAACCATAGAAATAAGATGGCTAAGTAGAAGTATTCACAGCATATGATGCGGTAAGGACCATGTCAGGCCCTGCTGTTAAAAGACTCAATGTTAAACATTAACAGTATCCTTCAATTATTGACCTGTTGAAACTTGTCTTAGTCTTTCCTTCTCCATCTCAAATATTGATAACAGATTTAGTGAACTATCCTGAATATGGTCCATTATTTGTATCCCAGAACGTACAGTCGGTAGGAAATCCTGTTTCTATGCAAGCCTAGGCGATGTGAATGGTGTGAGGATCCTGTTATTCTGTTTGATAAACAACATAATGTTTATTCGAAATGCCACAGGATCCATAATATTATTATTAATAACTGATGGAATTCAGTTTCTAATTTGAATAAAGCTATACGTATAAAAAATTTTTCTAACTTATTTGTACACACAAAGGTGACAACTTGTGATTGGATGATGTAATTGTTTATTTTTTCTCTTACTTCAAAATCGTCCAATTAGATATTATCATATCAGATTGTAGGAGAAAAACCTTAAACATACTGGAATACTAACTGTATATATATATAGACATGAAGACTGATGATGCTGAGTAGACTAATTTGGCAGAGTAGGATGTCTGCTTTTGTAAAAAGTCCTTTAAGTTCCTCAAAAAAAGGCTTCTACAGCAGCACTTTCAAATTGGAAGCACATGGTATTCAATACATGGACCATCTTTGATGTAAATTATGGCATGTGCATTTCATTTATCTGACCCCTCCATGCATGTATTGATGCCTCCATTTTTCTCTCAATTAAATACACATGTTATTACTGCTCTCCTTGTTTTGTATCTGTTAGCTGTTTTTGTTCTTGACTTGTCCCTTCGCCAGGGCCAATTGTATTTACTGCCTAATTCAATTAGGTCAACCATCTCCGTTCCATTTATATGTTTACCGCAATATGATATGTTTTTTTTTGTCTATTCCCATCTCACAATGCTTTTAAAAAAAAAAAAAATTAGGGTTTATGCATGCACGTAATGAAAAAGTGCTATTTTTAATAATCATTTCACATGCAGCTTTTTCAAGGTAAGTGCTTCTGTTTCCCCCATGGAGTAACCCAGCCAACCAAACAGGAAATTTCCCTCTATAACTGCTTCATCATTACTGCAATTAAGACGAAGGACAAAAGTAGCATTAAATTAAATTTTTCTTTAGCATAAGAGAGGGAAACTTGTTTTTTTCCTCCCCTTTTTTTCCGGTTATAGCATGCACACCTAACTCCGAATCTCTTCTTCATTTATGTTTGCACAAAACTACCATACATTTATAGATTACTTTGTTCACGGTACAATAGATTGAATTCACCTTCTTCAATGAGCATCAGAATCTCTGAATCTGGGTATCTTATAATTATATAATATTGATTTCTTGTTTAGTCAAACTTCATATTATTTGATCCTGTGGCATTCATCATCTACATTATAGGCTGTGCTATATACGGAGAGAGAGAAGAAGGAAGAAGGAAGAAGGAAGATGAGTGCACGTTTGTTCAAGATTCAAAAATATTGCAGGTAAATAATGTGGCTAGGCATTAATATACGTGGAATCCTATTTCTCGACACAATTCCCAATGTAACCAACGAGCTACCCCTAACCACTTCCTCCTTTACACTATATTAATTCATTTTAAATTTCACCAACCAAACCACATTTTTTAGGGATGTGCTTTTATCCTAATTAATAAATATACGTATTTTATATATATATATATATATATATATATATATATATATATATATATATTTAAAATAATTTTTAAATTCAAAATATATTAAACACATATTTTATGTTATTTTTGTATTAAATATGAATTATACATCATATTTTTTAATTTCTGGTTAAACTTAAAGTACACAATTATTCATTCTATTTTTAATTATTTACAAAAATACCATTGTCATTTAAAAAAATCTAATGATATTTTTTTTAATTCCCAGTCATAATTTTGTATTTTCCTTCCTTGTGTTTTGTATAAAGATTCACTTTGGTCTGAAGCTTGAAATTTAAGTTGATTAATTTGTTTATTTTTTCTAATTGACTAGTATGTTACTTAATGTATAAAAAATTTTGATTATGTATTATGTTATATTATATTTAATAATTAATTAAATACTTTACATTTTAATTGTTTTATTGATTTTTAATAAGAGATTTGTGAAAGATACTAAAATTATTATGATATTGTCATATTTTTAGAAATGTATTATTGACAATATGTTATATTAAATTCGTATTTACACATTCCGTACTTTTCTTGTATGCAAATTTTAGGGTTTTTTTAATTAATTTATTTTTATTATTCGTTGTATTATCCATATAATTTACGTATTATTTTTTTCCTGTTCTTGTATTTATTAACTAGGGCTTCTACCATTGCACTTTCAAAATTTTTTAAAATTAAATTAAATAAATGGTTTAAATTTAAAATTAAATTAAGTCATTTTATATTTCAAACAAAATCAAATTAAATTGAAAAAAATATAATTTGAACTAGTTTGGATTATAGTGTAACCTTATTTAAAATATTCACTTTTACATATTTTATATTTAATAAATAGTAATTAAATTATAGTTATTTAAGATATAAAATAAACTTGTAAAATGAATATGAAACCTATATGCAATAAACATGTAAATTTTTATAAAATCAATTTCAAATAATTTTTTGTACAATATAGAGATTATTTCAATTTATATTGCTTTGAAGGCTTACTCCATTAGCCTTTAGAATGGAAGGAATAAAAAATGTATTGGATGTTGAGTTATGTGTAGTTTTGGAAGTGTAATTGTTTCTTTAATTAAAAAGGGGGTTAATAACACTCAAAACATTTTTAAAATTTTTTAAAAAGTAATATTATATACACTTATTTTTTGACATATAAATAAGTGTATATATATTATTTGATGATATATATTAAATATGTATTTATTTACGTATTCAGAGTGAATATATATAGTTTAATATTTTTAAAAATTCTTAAAATGTTATTAACAGTCCTTTATTTAATAAAAATTAATTAATTAATGAATCAATTAATTTACAATCAAATATTATAAAATTATATATACTTATTTTAAATATATAAATATGTATATATTTATATATATTATTATATAAAAAATAATTTTAAATTAATAATAAAATAATATTTAATTATATAATAACATATATTAATAGTTTGGTGCCGCAAGACAAAAGTGGCTCGTTAAATTTATCAACATCGTAACAGAATAACAGTAACTGCGCCGTTAGCGCTCCGTCATCTTACGTTTGACAGAAATTGGGGACCACATAGAGATTAACAATAATAAATACATTCTCTCCAAACGAATCCTGACCCTTGAATCAATCGACGGATCTTAACGCACCACACCACACCTCACCTCAATTTCCTTATTTTTAACTCCCTCCACGCTCTCTCTCTCTCGTTCGAAACCTGAAAACAGAAAAACGAAACAAATTTAAAAGTATTTTCAGAGTAATGGGAGACTGTACTAAGAACACTCAACGAATTTCTGGTACTGCAGAAGAAGAGATGAAAGAAGAAGAAAAGACTTCAAACACAAGCATGCTTTCTAAGAGAACAAAATTTACTTCACAACAGTTGGACGATTCGGTGAACAACGACAACGAACCATCAGCCAACAATGCGCCTAAAAAAGATCACGTTTCTGTGAAAACGGTGACATCCTCTCCTTTCCTCTCCGCTCCTCGATCCTCTAGCAATAACTCGCTTCAAGTCGTCAAGGATTCCTTGAGTTTCGCAGATCTGGAGGTGATTTTAAAATCCAACTTAAAATTTTTCTTCTCTCGAAATATTTTCTAGTTCTCTCTGTTTTCGTGTTTATGCTCCCAAAAAGCAAGTAAACAACTTACTGTTCTCTGAATTTCAGAAATTACCGCTTCTAATTCTTTTGTTGTAATTCTTTTTCTTTTTTTTTTTAGTTGGGACTGAGGAGTCATCATAATAAATTTCGCGTTTATTTAAGGGAGGTTACCAGCTTTGAAACGGATGTCGATACAAACAACAAAAATTTCAGGTTTACAATTATTTTCATTAATCAACCGAAAATCCAAACGAATCGTCGTTTTCAGTTTTTCTTTTTTCTCTTTTCTTTACGTTTCAGTTTCCTCTATAAAGCAAATTTTAGGTTTTCTGTCAGGAAGGCGAGTCCGTTGAGAGAGATTTGCGTAGGCTCACTGCAAGCCTCAATGGATTCACAACCGAATAGGCCGCAAGTGTCTCCCCGTAGAATTGCACAGGCAGAGGCTGTTTCAGCGGCTAGGATGCCGTCACTGGTGGAGATCGATGAGTTTTTCGCTGCAAGTGAGAAGGCTGAGCAGAAACGATTTGCAGAGAAGTGAGTAATTCTTTTAAGTGCACAGGATAAGAACTGATACTCATTCTGCGCATAATAGCTCACTACGGAATCAAATTCTAACTAACAAACAAACATTAACATGTTTTTTTTAATTTGTTTTTCATTTTAAGGTACAACTATGACATCGTGAAGGATGTGCCGCTTGAAGGTCGCTACCAGTGGATTCAACTGAAGCAATGAAATGGAAAAGAGAGAGGAAGAGACGGAAGGACAAAAAGGCTAAAGTCACAGTGGGTGGTACAGAATTTATACAAGTCGGGTGATTTGTTAATGGTTACACTGTACAGCTTTCCCTATCTAAATATATATAAGAAGCTAGCTCAATTCTGCTCACTCAGTCTGGTTTTCAGCACCAAATACTAATCAGAAGAGAGAAGCTTCTTATTCTACAAACATATAAAAATTAAAATTTCTCATACTCCCATCCCCACTTTGCTTGAAATTTCATATTGGGTTATTATTCTTATAATGAAAAATAATAATGAGAAACTATATATTATACAGATCCCTGACAAAATTTGCAATATTTTGTCGTTGTTTCTGGGTAGAAATACAAATGTCAGCGTTAACTGAAAGGCGTTTTTTGTTTGAGCCTTGATGTTGGTTTCATTTATTTTCAGCTTTTTTTTTTTTCTTTTTTTTTTTGAACGTTTATTTCTGCTACTTTTCTTCTTTTTGGGTTTGGGGGCTAATTTTGGAATATTCGTTTAAAATATCAGGATAAGATTCTTTTAGGCAAAATCATCACCAACCTGCTGTTCCTACGCCTCTGAGCCACTCCGGCCTTGCAGTTGCAGTTTGTTTGTATGGCAAGGCAACAGTGGGGCCGTCTGAATTCCTCAAAAGCAGAGGAAATTTCAATTGCGAATAACCGTTTTCCAAATTTCATCATGGCTATAAACTTCAGGTTAATTTTGTGTACAAGAAATCCTCCCAAATCTGCAGTTTAAGCTGACAGGATTTGCTGCATCTTGTCGTCCGCAATCAAAGTCGGAGCAAGCAATCAGAAAAAACAACCAGATCCGTGGCCACGTGTCAAAAACCCATAAAATTAAACACCATGACCCATTTGAATAAAAAAGGGAATAGGGAGTTGCACGTTGCTGTGTTACCGGTGGTGGGTTGGCTTTGGATCTGGTGAGGATTTTTTTATTAAATGAGGTGGTGGGGGATGGAATGTTGCTTATTAATGAAGAGCAAGTTTAATTTGTTTGTTTGTTCCCCCTTATGCTTACTGTAAACGACTGATTGTTGATTTTGATGTTAATCTTGGTAAACTAATGACATCAATCACTTGCCCAATAAGTCAATATGCCATGGGCATGGGCATGGATCCCTCTCCCTCTCGCTGTGCTTCTTCATGTATTAATTTAGATGGGAAAGTTTAGAAACCACCATCTCCATTTGGGCTTTCAAAATCTCTTATGAGGTTTCTCAACATAATATGGGCTTTTTGATCAAAACCCACTTTGTATCTTCTCCATCTTTTGGGCTCATAGGAGACCGCCCAACAGAAGAATTCCCAGTAAGAAACGAGCAAGGGCCGATCACTGGCTAATTGAATCCGAAGTTTTACTTTTTGGTGTGGTTAATTTGACTTTTATAAGGTAGTAACGTCTAACCAACCAAATGCCAGCTGAAACCTGCAACCAAACACCCGGAAACCAACCCGTCAAATTTCAAAAGTTAATTCAATGGCTGTCCCGTTTACGTGAAAGCAAATACCAGTCCCAATAACTTAATGCGACGTCGTTTCACAGCCCAATCCATTCTCATCTGACGTGGCACCTCCGGCTTTTTCACCCACTCAACCAAACTCATGATTTCTCAAAAAAATAAAATAAAATAAAATAAAAATAAAACTCTGGTGCTCAAGTTCAACCAAAACACGCATATAATCCGTTGGTAGAAATGCTAGGTGATGGCAGTAACAGCGACGGTACTGTGTTTTGGGGCCGGAGAGAGCCGACCTTTCGTGGAATTGCTGTGTTTTTCGCTTGGGTTTCAGTTCACGAGAACCGGCTCAGAAGTTTCGTCGATTTGTACTCTTCCCTTGGATGGAATTCCCTCGTCTCTCGTGCCCATTTTCTCGACGCGTAACTTCTCCCCTCTGTTAATTATGCTTTTATTTTGGTTTTGTTTGTTTATTTATTTATTCGGAATTTGTTTTAATTTTTAAAATGTTATTTTTGCCAAAATTTGTGCAGGTTTTATCCGGAGAGGGCAACATCGATAGCCTTTTTTCTTGTCAATGAGCTTGTGGAGGTAATATTTGATTCTAAGTATGTACCGAATGGGTGAGATTCTGATTGAATCTTAGTGAAAATTTGAGTTACTCATGAAATTAGATTTGTCAATTCAAACAGGATTAGGCTTGTATGAGCTTTGAAAAAATTTCTCTTTGATGCATGAATTAAAACTCATCATTGTTTTTGGATTTTGTAGGAGCTAAAGATTAAACCATGTCCCGTAGTTTTCGTGGCTTTTTCTGGTGGTCCGAAAGCTTGCATGTACAAGGCTTTTCAGGTAAATTAATGTGAAATTCTTGTTAGACTTTTGGTTTTCTGAGATGCTTTCGGCTGTAGAAATTAATTTTGCTGCATGTGATGCTGCAGATTATTCTGGAAACATGTGATGGTCATCTTACTGCGGTATGTGCCATGTCCTTGCTTGTTCCAAATTATAGTAGTGATTTTGTAATCAGGCAACTATTTTTTTTATTACTAATTGTAACTACCCATGTGAAGTTACCCAATCTTTGGTTCCTGTTTTTATGAAGGATGAAAGTCGATTGGTCAGACATTGCCTTGCTGGACACATCTACGATTCAGGTCCCATAGATTTTACAAGTGATTTTTGTGCTCGATTTGGTCTTCACCCCACTATTCAAAAGATTCCTGGACCATTAAAGATTGTCTCTTGGATTGCAAAAGGGGTTGCTTCTGGTCTAGATGGTTTATGTCTTACAAGGTTTGAGTGTCAACGTTCTGAGTTTTGGCATACTTTATACTCTTCCATTGTAAGTTTTTATCTCGTTTATGGTCCCTTTAAGTTGTCTTTAAGTCTTCCCTATTCGTTGATCTGACGTTTGTCTGTATCTTACGGAGGACCTGGGGGCTCCATTTCTTTTTTTATGCTCAGAGAATGATGAATATGCACCACTGCAAGTTATCTTTAATTTCACTCAGCGTATACAAGAACTTGGGGGTGATATTGAGCTTGTAACATGGAATGGCTCTCCTCACATAGGTTTGTCTCAACTCTCAAGCCCACTTGTTGGCTTTTATAATCATGTGGTAACATTTTGGCATTTAGACCTTGTTATAGCTATTTATTGCATTTAAGGTAATTAATATGTTGGATATTAAGAACTGTTGTTTTGACTATTTGCCAGTGTTTCCATTTAAATGCGTGATGCAATTAACAAAGTGCCTAAAGTTAAATGCAAAATGTGTAAGCAGGCTAATATGCTGAATTCTGGGTGCCGTAGACATTAGGCATTTTCTCAGTTACTCCACATTTGATTAAAAGGTTCTGGTAGATGAAGTTGGAATTCATGATTTCTAGTTCATTCATGTGATTAATCAAGAAGGTGGAAAGGTCCTTGCCTGTCAACTGGTACCAAGGGCGTTGATGCTAGTTGATTTGTTACATAAGATCATGTTATTTATGTGTAGACCCATGCAAAAAGATTATAGAAGATTTTTGGCAAATAAGTTTTGGTGGGATCTTGAATTCAGTAGGATGTCGTCCGTTGGCATCTTCATTTTCTGTAATGATGTGAGATTCTACCTCAGAGACTGGGGCTTGATATCTTGTTATTTGGTCAATGAAAGATTCTATTAGATCATGGTCGTTGATTTATGTTATCTTCAATATTACAGGATGTGCTATAAGCATTTCTCATTTCTGAATAATGCTTGCTTTTTTCATTTTTTATTGTTTTGTTTGTGACTTTTGATTTCTGATTCTAGATCAAAGGATGTATGTTATCTTCTTGATTGATGCAATGCATTTATTTTTCTTCAGGTCATTATAAGCATTATCCTATCCAATACAGGGCTGCTGTAACTAGTTTGCTTGAGAAGGCTATGTCAGTTTATTCCCGGAGAGTCCGACAACCTGGGGAAGGAGCTGGCATAGAGGGTATGCATGATGAGATATCAGAGTTAATTTGTGACCTTCAGAAAGTAGCAGTTAACTCAAACCGGAGCCTCAGAAGAGTTGCAGTTGGGCCAAGCGATCACTTCTTCTTGCCAAGTTCAGCAGAGCATCACAATGGTCAAGACTCTCGGTCTCTACACGATGAAGGCAATGAAAGATCAATATACATGCCTTCCCCCCCAAGAATCAATGCACACAGTGTTCTTGGCCAAATCCTCTTTGATGTTTGTGTTCCTAAGAATGTTGAAGGTTGGGATATTAGATTTTCTAGCTCTGCAAACCGGCTGCCATTTGCCTCTTCTCGTAGAAATTTACCTTCCCGTGGTTTCAAATGCAACCGTCGATCAAAATTATGATATCTTGAAGGCTATACTGGAGGAACTCTGCAGTTGGTTTTCTTTGGCTTGTTCAGAAGCTCCTAGAGACTATTAACATAAAGCTATTAATCAGTGAGGTGTGGCAGCAATGTGTGCTTCATCAGTGACGCCTTTCAGACATTTTGGAGAAAGCTTGGTCGGTCATGGTTTACTTGTCTTTAGGTTGTGGCTAAATCCTTCAGCGTGAAGTGTACAAACATGATAGCAAAAGAAATATCATCATATCTATAGAATGAAATAACTGTTAAGGACTGATCTGTATTTGTATGTCTGCTGAGCTACAGGATGTCAGTTAATAAACCAATCCTGTGGTAGAATATATATCACCCAGAAGCAGCGTCATGATAACCAACCTTGTGCTGTATATGGTGTGCCATCAGTATCTGAAGTTAAGGAGCAGATGTAAATTGTAAGATAGTCGTTGTACAAAAATCTTTTTTGTATGACAGTTAGTATATGAGCAAGAGGCTGGCGTTTGAAATTACTTTGGCTTGTGCTCTGACTACCTTCTTTTTACTGCTGTTGTTTATTTGGATATGTTGAGAAAAGTTTCACATTCGGAATAAAAAATCTCTAAATCGACTGTACATTAGCCTTCTTTTCTGTTCCATTGAAGGGATTTTTGCTTTAAAATGCCCTTCGAATAATTTAGATATAGCCTTAATTTGAAGAGTTTTTAGTATCTTATCTTCTCCACAGGCGGAGATAATTCTTCCAAAGTCAAGAAACAATTTCTCAAATTCTTTCAAGTCGTTCTGATTTAATGTGTGAAGCGTGTGCAAGTACCTTCCAAATCAAAACGCCCATTTGTTTGAATCTGGTCCACAGAAAAGGAAAAAAACAATTGAAGATTGACCATGAGTTTGGATTATCAACTCCTAAGTAATTCTGCGACGTCAATGGCTAAGAAAATTTGCCTATGGGTCCTCACAATTCACAAATATCTTTTTTTTATTTTTTTTTGGGGAGAAAAAAAAAACCATTTCTGTACAGTATTGTTAAATCCTGCTGTTATGCCCTGAAGAGCAGATAATCATTTAAGCCGGTTGATGTTAACTGAAATTGCTTGGTTTCAGATGTTATTTGAAGGGCTTCAGATGATAGTTTAGAGACGAAGGCATAAGATTAATAAAAACAAAACTGAAATGTGTTTAGTTACTGGCTACTTTGAGCATACTGAAGCTGGAGTTTTCTTCTGATAATGGCTATTTTTTGTTGGATTGCTAGCTTTAAAAGGTCGCTGGTATATTGTATTATTATGCTATGGAAGAAGCAGAAGTTCTCTGATTGCCATACTCAAACACAATTATTCCCACATGAAGTTGAAGTTTTAGTTTTAATTCCATTTGCTCATCGGGCCTCAGGGCTTCCAAATCTTTGCTTCCTGTTAATTATGTGCTCTGACAGGAATTTGGAATGCCAAAGCTGACATTTCAAATGTTAAAGGAGGAAGAAGATACTTTGATGATGCTTCAACTCATTTCAGGATTCCAAAAGCTTCTGAGTGACTATGAATATGACAGATTATCTGTAATTTATGATTAAAATTAGACCCAAAAGCCAAAGGACAAAACCTGATTACTCAGGAAGTTTTTGCATATTCCATAATGACACTGGAATGGTTTTTCTTAAGCTTAAATAAACCACTGTTAACAATTTGCCATCTTCAACTAGAAATAATTAGATTTAAACTTCAGGATTTGAACTTTTATTTATTTATTTATGCACATTTTTTGTTGGGTTAAAAGTATGCAACTTAATGGGATTATTAATGTAATAAATGAAACAGTAAAATTTCAGCGACAGATTTCGGATAACGCTAAGGAGACACAAAAATCTTACACATTACAACGTAAATCAACCTGTCCGGAACTCCCCACCTTTATCTCGTTTTATTGTCATTGGTGTAATACAATAATTGGTTAAAAAGGACAGAAACGGAGCACCGGGTAAACAACAGGAAACCCAACTCAAGAAACTTGAAAGCCGATTTCATTTCGGACTTTACAGTTTTCGGTTTCAGAAGAGGAGGCTGAATATGGATGACCCAGAAGCCCCACCCCCTCGTTTTTCTCTCTCTAAAGAAGATGCCTCGGATACTATTTCTTATCCAGCGGTTGTCCCTTTCTGTCTCTTTTTTCCTGTTCGTGCATGTTTTGGCTTAAATTTATTTGTTCGTTTCTTTTTCAGATTGATAAGCAGAGGAAGTCTTCTGAGAGCGAGCTGAAGCTTACTCAGATTTGTGATATGTCTCCGGATCCAAACTTCAGGACTGAACTAGTGAGTACGAATTCCGGTGATACTTTTCAGTGATCAGGGGTTTTGTGCTGCATAATTTACGTTTAAGAGTATTAACAGGGTTTATCTCCTGTCCTTGTTTTTTTTTTTTTTTTCGTTTTTGTCCTGTGAAAGTATAGTTTTTTCAATACTTTCTGTTCTGCAATGTTTTAAGGTTTATCAGTATTGAGGCATTTTTGTGCCTGGAAAGTGGGATTATATGAAACCCGATGCTGAGTTTGTCAAAGTGGTGATAACCCTGCATAGGTTTAGGCCACTGTGCTTCTGTATTAGGTATTAGGTATCGTTTTGTACCTTTTGGTGCTCTAGATGTATTTCAGTTTGGCAGTTGTTCTCCATTTTGTGCTGCTGTTAAACTGTTGGGGCAGCCTCCAGGGTTTTTTCCTGCCTTCGTCAGGTGACTCTAGAATTGGGGTTTAACGTGCCTGAGAATTAGTCTAGAGCTCTAAGAGTCTTTTGAGTGCCTCTAAGGCGAGAGAAGAAGATCATGCAAACACAAATAAGTTAGTTATTTCCCTTTTGCTTATTCCTGAGAGCCCATATCATGGATTTATCTGGCTAATTTCCAGGTATTTGTGCAATGACTACCATGTGCTTGGCTGCCACTGCTTTAAGAGTTTGAACACCTTGATAGTGAGATAAAAGAGAATACATGCACGTAAATAGAGTTCCATTTTTGTAATGCCTGCAGGCTACCCTTGGTAGCCCTTACCTTTAGAGACCATTCCGTGTTGTTCTAACTCAAGCTAAGTATGGCCTCACATGTTGTGCATTTTCTTACACTGTCTTCTGATCAAGGTGCCTCATTTGCAACCCAAGATTTGGAGCTTGTCCTAAACTCCTGATACCAAATATTATGTACTTAACGAGGACATTGACATATGGAGGATCAATTGATGAAAATCATCTACCCAAGTCCAAGACTTCCTGGACTGATAACAAACCTGTCAAAGCTTGAAATTCTTTTTATCTCATATATAGTTCTTATAGGTTTAGAAATTGTAACTGTCTCAGTGTTAAACAAAGGCCTGATATAAACTTGCTGCTTTCTTTTATTTCTTTTGTCTTCTTAGTTTTCCTTCAGTCATCAAGAATTTATTTCTTTTTTCTTGCGTTAGTTCTGTGTTATCTTTGATTGTTCTTCAAGGATTTATTATTGACTTTGTAATCAATCCTATATGGTACTGTTCTTGAACTGGCTAACTGGATTCAAGCTTGGTAGTCCTCATAGATTGTCTTTGAAATACTACATAACCTAGTGTCTATTTTACTTCTCCGTCATAAATTTTTTCAACTTATTAAATGGTTTATATGGAATCATTTTTCTTATAAATTGTGATAATGAGTTAATTGAAAATTTCTTGTGAATTTTTTAACAGGTAGTATATGAAAGTTTAAAGGAGTCTAGAAGGTCTGTGCTTTTACCTTTGATTCTTATAGCCTTAATTTCAGTCTCTGAAAGGTTTAAATGCTGTTATTTCTTATATTGATTCCTTGGTAATATACCTGAAGCTGTAGACGGAAGAGAGCCATGGTTGATGATCTCTATGATCATACCAAAGTTCATTCGCCTGTAATAGAACGAGCAGAACAGTTTCGAGCTAACCTTGAAGCTACCTTCCCAAGCTTTTGTAAAGCTTTGGTTAAGTCAAATGTTACTCATGGGTTTTGGCTGGTAGGGTTGATATTCTGCCCCAAAGTTAAGAAAACAATAGTTCGGCCAGTACTGAAGAGCTTAATTTGTTTCTAACTTCTATGGTGACAGCATCTTCCTATGCGATTCTGCAAATCACATATGCCAAAGAATGATTCAGTATTTACTCTGGAAAATGAAAAGGGGGGCGAGCATAAAGTAAACTATATTTCACAAAGGACAGCACTGAGCGGCGGTTGGAAGGCATTTTGTGATTCAAATGGACTAAATGAGGCTGATGTTCTAGTTTTTCATTTGATTGCACCTTTAAGGTTTAAGGTACCATTCAAATCTTTCTGCTATGCTTATACATCAGGAACTGTCTTAAAAATTGCTGACATCATTAGTAATTGTTTTAGTTCCTCATTTGCCTACTTTGCTATGCCTCACATTTCTGGTCCTTTGCCTACTTTTAATTGCATTAAGTTTTGTTTGAAGTAGTTGCTAAATCTTTTATAGTCTTAACTTATTTGTTGCATCTTGTTCTCCATTTATTTAGGTGTTTATAGTGAGAGCAAATGGATTTCCAAATGTAAATGCTGAAGCAGAACCGCTAAAGTCTGGTTTGTTTCAATACTAGAGCTTTTAGCTCTGTTGCTATTTCTAAATGACTAAAAAATTCATTTGATTTTTTTACAGTTCCCTTGGATGTTGAGTTTCAAGCAACAATACAAAATCAGATGGAGAAGGAAAAGATATCCAAGAAAAGGGCTAAACGCTTAAATTCTCGTCGAGGTTCTATACGAGACAGTATTCAAAACAGCCGCCTGATGGCATTAGAGACCACTAATGGGCATGCTATAGATCAATTTGAGAATGGAAGTGTAGATCTTGATTTTAACACTTCAGAAGGGCTTCAGTCTTCAGAATCCACCGGTAATTTTAAAGAAGTGAAGAGCATCGACAATTTCACCATTCTTGTGAATGATTCAGCTATTGATTTGGAGCTCTCTGATCGCCATAGGACTAAATACTATGAGCTCTGCTGCTCTCAAAATTCCTTTTTGCATAACCATCTTCTGAAGAGCATTAACTGTAAATTGGCTGCTGAAATAATTACCCAGACTGTTAATATTGCAGAGGCCATTAGAGCTTGTAGCCTTTTCACATCTCGAGCTGATTATGAGGTTTGGGACAAAACCTTAAAGGGCTTTGAGTTATTGGGCATGCATGTTGCATTTTTACGTGCTAGGTTGAACCGGTTGATGAGCCTCACACTGGAATTTGAAGAGTCTAAGGACTCAAAGAGGCTCAAAGAAGTAACCCTTGAGAAATCCTGCACCGAAGAGGAGATGCGAGCTCTTGAAACGAAGCTTTTGACATTGAAAGGGACAATGGGAAGATACAATTACGAGGTAGAGTCTTTGCGGGCAAAAGCTGAGAGGCATGCACGTAAATTCCAGGAGGAAGCGAATGCTCAGTGGTGATTATACCATTGCTGTTGTTGTTTGGATTTTCAATGTTATTACATGATGAGAGCATAGGGAGGCAGCTAGGATTTCAGGGTCAGAGAGAGCTCATTAGGTTTTTTTCTATATTTGCAGATTAAAATTCTGTGTGAATGCTGCAATTTACATGGTTTATAAGAGTTAGCCATGTGAGAGCTCAAACAATAATGTAAAATTTTGTAAGCTGATAATGTTGTAGCAGTAATCTCTAGTCTCCTTTCTCTAAGTTTTGGACTGGCCTTTTAGTTATTCTTAACAACTTTATGAGCTGTGATTGCAGAAAATAGCTACATTCCCTCAGAGAATAGCAGTGAGTTGGGATTAGTAATGATATTAAGTTGAGACTGGGTTCAGGTACTGTATTTTGGGTTTACCCATTTGACAAATAGGGACGATAACCCCGATTATAAAAAAATAAAATGACAGTAAGTTGAGTATGGCATTGCAGAAATAGACAAGCAATAAGTCTAGTGTATTTTGTAAACCGGAGGATATCTTCTGATGTCTTATAGAATAGAAAGTGAAATTTGCTAAATCAAGATGATACCCTCGGGCACCAGAATACTCAGTCTTGTTGCACCTCTAGAATCCTGAAATGAATACTAGTCATGGAAAGGCATCTTTTTCCATCGTTATTATGCATATAAGAAACCAATAATGGGGTGAATGTATGAATTCTAAGAAAGCATATTTTCCAAAGAAAGAACTGAAGATTAAGATTATTTCAAGAAGTAATAGTAGTGTCAATTTTATGGCTCAAACTTCGTAAATCCACTGTTATCATCTAATTCAAAGTTTTGTTTTTGCTAGACACACACATTTATTAGTGGCTACTTGGTCAGAACAACTATAAGAAAGACAAGGATATGTATACAGTAAAGCCTGATCTGAATTTCCCTGTACTTACTGTTTTGTATCAAGAAATAAGAATTGCATGTAAAGGATGATTTGGCAGAAGTTTATTACTCATAATTTTGCCATTTGTTGACTGAAAGTTGGATCTACACAGACAACCACCTGCCAAATTTTCGTCGAAGTTAAAAAGTCACTCATATTGCAGAGAGTAGAAATAAGTAAATTACTAAATAGAAGACGGGCATAGAAATAATTTTAAGTACAGTACACACCTTGCCAACGCTTCTACCAGAATGAAGATATTCCACTGCATCTGCGACAGAATCAAGACCTAAAAACGTTTTTGGATCTATGGAAATCTGTCATAATTAGGCATAAAAAAGCAAAACAAATCAGCCCACTTTTTTACCGCAGAACTCTTTAATGGAAAGCTAAAACTTCACTTCTGCACAGAGGACAATTATTTTGTAGCCATCTGTGTCAATAATGTGAAAACGAGTTCATAAGACACTAGCAATTTACATCTATCACATTTATGTTTCTACAGTATAGTAAATAGCAATATTATCAATATCAAGGGTGATTTTGGTATTCTATAGTTGAAAAAATATACAATTGTGCAAATGATATAAAAGCTGACCATCTTTTTGGAAATGATAGCAGCATTTACATGCAACACTATAAATATATCTTATAATTGCATTATTAAATCTGTCAGATTGGCTGACATAACCCAACAAGAAATATTCACAGGTTAGCCTTCAAGGCACTAACATATAAATTCTAGAAAGAAAATTATTAATTATTATATTTCTGATCATAAAATTTTGCATGTGATTCCAGTGATAGATGGATAATCAGTTGATATTTCAGTGTGTATGTATATATACAGCCTATGTGTGTTTGTGTTAAGTGAGAGAGAGAGACTATCTCAACTTAAATTTTTTACTTAAAATGGTGATTTAAATTTTCAACTTTTGATTTGAGACAATCGGAGGGTTGATGAATGGAAAGTTACAAGTACTTATTTTATGTGCAATATCACTACCTTTTTAATAGTTAAATTTTGATTTTTGATGGCTATAAATTAATGACTCAAATTAAATAAAAAATTTAAGTTATTATAGCCTACCCTATATGTATAGATGATATTGACATAAAATTTTTAACATGATCTAAAACAAATTTCTTTTCTTTCTTTATTTTTTAAATACACATATATAATAATTCTCCAATAATCTATATGCATAGTCTTGATAAATTCATATTAGAAACACACACACACACACTGAAATAGGATTCTTTTTTATTTGAGATAATAATGAAAACCTTATGTTGCCATCATCTTAGACATTATTATGCACAGTCCATAACCACAAGCCAATGAGGATTACCTTAAGCTTTCCTGTAGAGTAAAGATTGATGAGTCTGTCCAGATGTTCTTGCCACAGGTGACCATAATGTATCAGGAAAAAACCAGCCTGAAAAATATCAGCAACTTTAAACATCTATACAGAGAAATCCAATGTTTTAAAAGACCACAGAAGATATTCTACTAGTAGGTACAAGGGATCTGATGTCCATATCTTAACAACTAAAATGTGAGACTCAGCTATATGGAAATAGCCCCACAATATTATTTTTGCCAAACACATCTGTCATATGTTAACCAAAATCACTTGGTGGACTTGTTATGTGATAAATACATGGTGGATCCAAACAGAGGCCGACTTTCTTTTGTCCTTTTTCCTTTTTGTGGTTATGACTTAGTTTATGGTATAGTAATATTCAAACAAAAGACCTCTTTGTAGAAGTTTAGATATACGGAAATGACTTAACTATAACCTTTTTATTATTAAGGAGTAAAGACTAGCATATGAGACATTTATTGCTGTAAAATCTTTAATATCAGTCTAGCATGCAAAATTTCACTAGATATGATCTAGTACATCTCATCAATTTCAGAAGTCCAAATTTGACTAATGCATCTGAAGAAATTATATCCAATGAGAATGGAGCATAATTTCATCATTTAGCAGCTACATACCACTGTTTGGCTTTTTGCTAATATCTTTTCACATAGTCCAGCATAATTTGATGGCTGCCATCCTTTTTCTCCTTGATACTGAAAAAAGGTGAAACATTTATTGGCACTAGAACAAAAAGAATGAACAAATCCAAGAACAACAATTCATACATAAAAATAAAAATTAAATTGAAGAAACATAACACAAGAATATATATGTTGCTAGATATTAATTTTAGATATTAAACAAATAGAGAATTCAATATTATAAATCTTTTTAACTTAAATCAAGACTATGAGGTTAATATATGGAAGACATGACATTTTTTTAACGAAATATGTGGTGCAGTTTTATGCAATAAAAATTTAAGAAACCACCATAAAGTTGGCTGCAAAATAATATAGTTACAGAATTGGAATCTATGTAACATTCTCAACCAATTAATATTACCATGTTCAAAGAGTCACAATATGAATAATTTAACATAAAAAAGTTGAAAATACAGAGCATTTTCATCTCTGACTCTAGGCGAGTCGGTAAAGATGCAGTTGATATCAAGTTACTTTTAGCCCACAATATGAAGGGCATGAGCACAGCAGACCTTGTGGAAAATCATCAATATTGATTTATGACAAACTATGAAAGTTTGCAACATTAGCAATTCTAGTTACTAATAAGGGGCTTCAAAAGTTCAGTGCATCTCCTTCCCCTACCTCCATGCTTCTGATCCAGCATCAATTTATCAAAGGCAGCCACCAACTAAATCTATGATTACCTTCTACAATCTTGCCTAAGTGTTTGGGAACTGATGATCAATCCCAAAAATAAAAACTTGAAAGAGTAAAAACTATTAATCGAAATGAAGTTGTCTATCAACTTTCAGGAAACCTATGAATTTCTTCTTCTTTGTCTTCTTTTTGTGATGTGTAAGTTTTTGTATAGAAATGGCATACTACAGTAGTAAATAAAACAGCAATAATGCTGGCAAAGAATGATAAGAAGTTGTGAAACATCAGAGAAAACAAGTAAATAGCAAATAAACAATAAGGACTTGTAACTTCATTATAACACTGTGATGAGATGTATTTTCAGAGAAAACAACCTGGGAAATCATTCCAATCACAATAAGTCGTCCATAGACTGCCAAAGCATTCAAGCACAAGTTAAACATGTCACCACCAACAGATTCATAAATGATGTCAAAGCCTCTGGGAAACTCCTGCATTAGAACCTGGCAGAACCAAGTCATAACTCATAAGCTTCTCTAAATAGGAAAACAAGATTTGAACCATTTAAAATAAAAAAAGAAGGTATAAATCATCACATTGTTTATTTTTTAAAAACGATTCAAGGGTGTGAAAGACCTATTATGGGAGCGAAGCATGCTCATATATGGAATCAAACCCTATGACGTGCTTTTAAACAAGCAAATCCTGAAGTTCCTACTTACATTGTTTGGAAGTTTCGAACTTCTACAGAACGAAATTATAGGAAACAAAAGGCACATTATCACTGACGAAGAAGAGAAACAAAAGTGGACCAGGTGTCCACAACAGCAGAAAACAAAAAAGCTATACAAACAGAAATCAGTGATTTCTTGGCATTTGACCCTAACTAGAAAATTTAGACAAAAGACTAGTCCTCACTACAAAAAAATAAAAATAAAATAAAATAAAACAATTTAGCAACTCCCTCCCAATTGAATTCTAACTTTGCAGAGAGAATATATTTAAAATCCTATAACGGCTAAGTTGAAATATTGCTTGTGATTTTAAGATATTCCATCTTGTGATGATAATGAATGTGCACAGCATACACACATGTAAGGCTTAAAAAACATTTCTTTAAGCCTATGAAAAAAAATTATACAGAAGTGCCTAATTAGAAATCAGTGATTTCTTGGCATTTGACACTAACTAGAAAATTTAGACAAAAGACTAGTCCTCACAACAAAAAATAAATAAATAAATAAAATAAAAACAATTTAGCTACTCCCTCCCAATTGAATTCTAACTTTGCAGAGAGAATATATTTAAAATCCTATAACGGTTAAGTTGAAATATTGCTTGTGATTTTAAGATATTCCCCCTTGTGATGATAATGAGTGTACACAGCATGCACACATGTTAGTAAGGCTTAAAAAACATTTCTTTAAGCCTATGAAAAAAATTATATAGGAGTGCCTAATTGATCCCCACTTTCGAATCAACTAAATCACTGCATCAAAAAATGAAAACATTGATATATCTCAGCAGACCAACCCTCCCAATAACAGAAAACAGTAAAAAGATTTAAAAAAAAAAACTGAAACAAAAATTACATACAGATTTGATATCTTCAGCTTTATAATTTATGACACGATCAACTCCTAGGTCTTTCAAAAGCTGTGCCTTTTTATCTCCCCCACAAGTTGCAACTACTGTATTTCCTGCTAATTTTGCAAGCTGCAAATGTAGCAATTCATTACTAAAACTCTTGGTCAACCATGAAAATAATTGCAGAAGCATTGACTCGAGTTTACAGCAATCAAGGTTGACAGTGACCAAAAAAATAATAACGAGATGAACAGAGGCATATGCTGGTCAATAAAATATGCCAGGTCTTCAACAATGACACTGACCTAATATGTAAGTATAGTCATAAATTTATCGATGCCATAGAACCTCATGGTTTTTAAGTAGAAGTGACCTTCTATTGAAGCCATAGAACCTCATTTGTCTTGAAGTAAAAGTGACCTTCTGCAATTTACAATAAGAAGTACCTTTTCCTAGGTTACAACTGCAACCTCCATTCTCAAAAAGCATGGTAATTTTTTTTCTCTCACCTAAATCACTAAAGTCCTCAAACATAGTAACCCATGTATATATACCATGCCTACTGAGAAAAAAATATATTACACATAATGATTGGAAAATACTCTAACAAACAATATAAATCTTTTACAATTGCGGTATCACTTTATTTCATTAGAATTTTCTGAAAACAATTGTAGCATTTTCTATATATATAATGTGGTGCACAAGAGATAAATCAAAAGGACTAGAGAAAGTATATAAGCTCAAATATTTAACTGTCAAAGACAAAAAATTATGTAACATAATGTAAAAATAAAAGATTACTCATGACATAGCACAAGATTAAACAGCTTTATTAAATAAAGAAAATAAATGGCTGACCTGATTAGTCTAGAATAAGGATAGGCACAAAGAAAATTTCATATTTTTAGTGGAACAAAGTAAAACATTTATGAGAGGATAATTATTTTGAAAGTAAACCTGGACTGCAAATTGCCCAGTCCCTCCGGCAGCAGCAGTAACAAAAACTCTTTGCCCAGATCCCATCTGTCCAGCCTAAACGTCCCAACAGAAATTGTCAGAAGGGAAATGTATGCTTAATGAAGGCTTTCATTTGTGTTTGTATGTTGCACACAGAGAATCAGCACTCAGAATTGGAAATTATGTAGAACATTACCTTTTCTAGAGCAATTGACGCTGTTAGTCCTGAAGTAAGCATTGCAACAACTTCTGGATCTGGTCTGGCCACAGGAAGGATGTGTTTGGAATGAACCTTATTCAGGGATAAAATCCATAATCAATAAACTTTATTATGAAAATAACTCAAGCAATAAATCAATTATTTAACATAGCCCCCAAAAACTTGAAAGAAGTTTACAACGACAGGATACCATGACATATTCCGCATAGCCCCCAAAAACCATGATGGCAGCTGGAGTGCCAACTTTCAAGTCAATGACAGCATCCCCAACTGCTGCAATTATACCCACTGCCTGCAAGGTAAACCATAAGTAGCACTAGGTTTACATGATTATCAAAAACATGATCAACTATAGCATATCTACTAATTAGGTAGCATCGTCAAACCGTGTGACATTTAAAACATAATTTTTATGCACCTCAAAGCCAGCATCAAATGGAAGATGAGAGCTGACAGATTTGTTGCCAGAGAAATAACGACCTGAACTGAAATTAACCTGTTCAGGAACTTTACATTTTAGAGATATCCAATTAATTGAGGAAGACAGAGAGAAACAAAAAAAGTGATCTTTATGACCAGAAATTAAAAGAAAAAGCAATGCAATAATTCTTTTCAAGAGTCAAACTTACATCGCTAGCATTTACTCCAGCATAAATGATTTTGAGGAGAACATGATTTGGTTTAATAGGTAATCTCAACGGAGCTTGGACTTTGCGGGTTGCATTTCGAAAATCATGAGTCAAGGTGTGAACAACTCTGGAAAGCATAATCAAAATTAAGTTGTCAGCAACTGTCAAGTACTAATAAGCATGTTACTTTCCCACCACCAAGCTCCAAGAAAACTACACAAATTTGAATAAATGGTTGCATCTTTGCAACAAATATATGATAAAGCTAAAGATTTGGAAATTTTAAACGGTTAATAATATGATGCATGAGGTGTGTGCAAAATTAGTTATATCTGTACATTTGCATGACTGTGACTGCACCATATCGAGAATATTAACAGACTGTCACAACTGCAAGAGCATTTGAAACTGCACATTTCATATTATTTGTGCCATTTGCTAATCAACCCACCTAAGCTACTTTTTACTTGCCATTTGTAAAGCACTAAAACTTTGTAAAATTTCATAATCAGCATCTTTTTTACAACTGACATCTAAATTAGTCACCTCATTCATCTAACTCTCCTCATGTATTTCACAAAGAACTTAGCCACTGAATATGCATCAGATCTTTCAGAGTGAGAGTAGGACAATGGAAAGAACTTCAGATTATACTAGAAAAGAAAACCATTTGAATTATGATGAATTAAAATTGGAGATAATATGGTTTGAGATGAGAATGAATTATCCTAAGGAGAACTTGAAGAATTTTCAACTTGAAGAGAAGACGACCGTAATGAACTAGCTATTCTAAAATGAAAGAGTATGGTGGCCATTTTTAAGAATGCAGAGCTTCATATTTGAAATTACTGATTATTGTACCATTGCCAGATTCAGTTCACTTTGTAAACTCATGTTATCAAACCAATGACAAGCTGAATGCATTGCTTCAGTTCCACTTATATTTCCATCACCAACCACCAAACAGAAAAGCAAAATTCAATTTTTTTACTCACATTTTCTCAAAACTATGTGGAAGTTGGAGGTTAAGATTCAAAGGGATGATGACTGAAGACCTCTTCGTAGAACTTGAAGAACGCACCATGTATTTTGCTTCTTCAGTTGGGGAGGGCCAATACTCCAAGCCTCTGCGATTTGTAATCCATAGGCATGAACCAGATTTACTCTCATCGCTAATAAGCTCAAAAGCACCTAAAAATATAGATGATTATATTTAGCTGCAAAAAAAAGTGGGAAAAAATGAAAGACCAATTGGCCAATTATCTCAGATTTTGAATAATTTTTTACAACCAAAAAGCCACTTACATGAAGCACATTCTATTAGTAGCATCAATAAAATAAGGTATGGAAAGAACCCAAAAAGTAATAGAAAGTAGCCGGATATTTTTCTCCAAGTTTAAAGATTTTAATAGATAGGGTTCACATCCTGCAAAACACTTGACAGAGTATGCCAAAGATTTATTCACACTTCATCTCTTCCCCCCCATTCCTACCCACCTTCCATGCAACCAAAAGCTGATAAATGCACTGATTTTAACTCTAAGTTTCAAAGACAATAAATCTAAGAGTGGCAGGTGAATACAAAGGCTTTGAAGATGTAGCTTTTGGGTAAAGGGTTTCTGTGGAGCACTTGATGTTAAAAGCGGTTACTTTGATTAGTATGTTCAGCAGATATATGCAATCAAGCAGCAAGTCACCAATTTGAAGATATGTGATCAATGCATGATAAATATGTCATCACTAAAGAACATCAACTTTCTTAACTTCAGCTTCCACCCACTTGTTTTAAAAAACAAAGAATATAAAAAACTATAATTAGAACTGCCCTGAATAAAATTTACATGCAGAATTACCTTTCACCACCATTTGCATGGGCACAAAGCCTCCCATCAAACCAACAAATTTAGGATCCACTCTAGAGCCCATGTCAGTTTGAACAAACTGCATCAAAATTCATAGTATGGCCACATGAAAAGCCATGAACTCACCAAAAAATAGCATTAGACAGTTTATGTTGCATTAAGTAAAATGACTAGATGAATTAAAGACCATAATAGCAAACTCAAGCACTATATATGACAAAATTAAATGCTCAACAAAGAGTTAGGCTCCGTAATCAATCTTAGAAATATAATATTGCCAACAGACACCAAAAACTACAGTTGACTGACATATTTGATGTTACCCAGTTAAGAAAATGACGGCTACATAACTTGGTGGACCAAAAGTCACCTTTGTAGCCTTCTTAACATCATAAGACCACAAAAACAAAAAATATTCTGCAGAAAGAATATCCACAAAGCCCAAATACAGTCCTAGCACTCAAGTCCATTTAGCATATAACTATCTTAACAACCAGAAATTTCAAAATATTGGGCAAACATGATACTAGAAAATATCGCCGGAATGCTTCAAAATTAGAATTACCTCAGGGCAAAGCACATTGACACGAATTCCCTGACGTTTGTAGGGAGCCAGTGATCTGGTAAATAGAACAACCCCACCTGAAAGAACAAATGTTGTAAGTACCAAACTCTACATACACAAGTACATGCTTTAGGATTTTACTTGACAATGTTGATGCCTAAAGAAAAGCAATGAATTTGATAACATAAAGTGATAAAAGACAGCAAACCTTTAGAGCCTGAGTAGATAGGGTCCGCATACATCGGATAAAGACCGGATGATGAACCCATATTTATGATCACTCCAGGCTTTTTCATAGATTGCATAATTCCAATCTGTTAAGAAACAACAGATGACTACTCAGAGTTACCATATATATTCAACAAGTTAACCTATTATAAAATATAAGCCCCTATTGGAGTGAAACCTTAATGTCTCCAATTAATCAGACACCTTATTTTCCTGGGATGGACGGGGAGATTGCAACTTATCTAGCACAAATTGCATAAACTTAAACTTTTTATACAAATTTCCCAGAAAAATAAACTTACAAAAGGTAACCGTTGAAAATTAGAAGTAAGGATAGGCTATAGCTTGTGTGGTAAAAGTATAGAAGATTTAAAGAGGCTTGAGAACAAAAGCAGCTTGAGTTAACATCCAACAAAACCATAGAATAAATACTTATGTGCGAAAAAGCTAGTCTAGAAATCTCTGAGACCACAATAATTAGCAAACTACTTATGGTAATATGAAGGTGTCAAGAGCATTCATAAGAGAGTGAAACATGACAGGCTAGCCAAAGTTTAACCATACCGCTCGACGAGTGCAATCAATAATTCCATTAAGATTCACTTCAATGGTGAGTCTCCATGAATGTGTTCCATCAGTTTGATCCTTATGGAAAGGAATAGGATTGCCTATGCCAGCACAGTTGATACAGATATCCAACCCTCCATATGTTGCTACATGCTTCTCAAATGCAGCAGCTATATCTCCTGTTCATAGCATATAGAATCACATAAATATCAGAAGGGTATCAATACTACTTATTTTGGATCAATGCAAACATGCATAATGAGGAAAGTGAGCAATAGTAGAAGAATATGCACAATTTGTATTTACAGAGGTATATACGAGCCAAAGCCCTGTTTAGCTAATGCAACACTGAAAATTGAATTTTGTACTTTATTTAAAAAAAAAGAAACAGTATACTTACTGGTGTTGGTGACATCACATCTAATAAAAATAGCTGATGGAAATCCCAAGTTAGAATGGAACTTGGCATTTTCTTTCTCCACAAGGCTTGCAACTTCCTTTCCCTTATCTTCAGAAAAATCGACAATCGTTACAAATATTCCCTTCCCTCCAAGAGCTAAGCTTAGAGCTTTACCTGCATGTTCAAAAGCAGCATTTTACCAAACTAATAACTGAACAATCATACATCACAAGATCTAATATAAAAAACAAATATGCTTTGAAAATTTAAATTCCAAAGAGTTTTTACATTCTCTGACACAAACATTAATGATAGAGATTTCCTTCTATGATTTCTTGAAATGGAGATAATACCACCAAAATTATCATAGTTTAAACACTAAAGCTCAGTTTTAAACTTGAGTCAACTAAGTGGATTCATGGTTTTCCTGAATTATAAAAAGAAAATTACCCTATATTTTAAACCCAAATTCCTAAAAAAAAAAATCATCAGAACTGCATTATCATTTATGCACATATTAAATCTAAAACTGATAAATCAATCAATCACCAAAGTATCGTAATCAATCAAAATAGACGTAGCGAAACTTTGAGATGAAAAAGTACCAATCCCAGAGGCACCGCCAGTGACTAAAGCTGACAAACCCGGTTTCAGCTCCATTTTTTCTGAAGGAGGCTTTGACTTTACAATTCCTTAAGTAATACAACAGTTGCTACATATTAAACTTGTTCTTAATCAATAATCACATTCAAAACGAAGCCTTCGTCACAATTCTACAGAGTTTACAGATCGTTCACTAGGAGATAAGCATATAATAACGATGGTCGCTTTGCTTCCTTGTTTTGTCCGGAATTTTCTATAGACATGCACGCACGTCGTCCAGGCAGCGCGTGGTTCAATGCACCAGCTAAGATATTCTGTCATCAATCAAAGTTTATCCGCTAGATTTGGTGACATTTCTTTCAGTCCAATAAAAATTTTTTCTAAAATTTTGGTCCCTGGCAAATGGCAATAACTAAGGCCTAATTTGAGTTGAGTTGAGCTTAAACTCAATTTGGTTTGTATATAGTAGAGCTCAAACTCATGAAAATTAAGCTCAAATTTGGTTAGAATTCTATTCGAATTGTTTCAAACTGAAACTTTTAACAAATTCATTATTAAAATGATGTCGTTTTAATATATATTAATCAAAATGATATTGTTTTGTATCAAAATTTTTAATTTATAAATTTGACGAGTAACTCGAGCTCAAAAATATTGGTTTGAACTTGCTTGAGCTTGCATAGGCTAATTCATTCGAACTAAGTTCGAGCTCAAACTCAAACAAATTCGATTTCAGTCAAACTCTAGCAATAACACTTAGTACCGTGTCATTCATTAACAAATTTTGGTGACCAAAACGTTACTTACAGAAATATTTCAAATGCCTGATACTTAAGCTAAACTTTAGGACGAAATTGATTTTCCTTATCATGCAGGAATAGCTTACATTGGACCGCCGCAGCTAGCGCGTGAACCACGCGTGATGTGTATTTTCCTTAATCAAAAGTAATATATAGACTTTTTTTCTAGGGAGAACTTAATTTATTCTATAAAATTTGAACCAACTCCACACTATAAAATTATGTCAAACAATGATAAGAATAATTTTGTAATTAATTTTTTACTTAAAAACATACAATCAGGAACGAAAATATCTAGTTATTTTGTTTTTCGTATTAAAAATTTAAACGTAATTTTTCTTTGTTAACCAAAATAATATATTATTAGATTTTTAATATTATGGGGTAAATATAATTTATATACAAAGGTTAAATGATATTTTATTAATATATAGTTTTAAATAATTTAATTTTTAAATTAATTTTATGAAATTATCATCTAAAATTAATTAACATTTCAATTTGATTCTATAAATTTTGACATCTTTTCAGTTGTCGTTTTTGCTGAATCCTCCATTTTGTCCTTTACTATTCTTTTTGATTCGCTCGCCAATGCTGCAGGCCGAAGTAAGGCTCAAAATATTCCCATTTTTTAATAAGGCCAAATGACTATTCCCACCCAAGGTTTGATGTTTTTCGCAATTTTCACCATTTAACTATGAAAACACTAAATACCTACCCATAACCAGTTAAATTTAACAAAATTCTAACGGTGGTAAGGGTAAAATTATCATTTTGACTATAATATTAAAAATAAACTAAAATAAAATCTATTTTGCCCCCCTAAACTTTAAAAACTAAAATTTTCCCCCAGCCTAAGTTTTAAAAAATCGTCGTTTCACCTTAGGGTTTCGTTTTAAAATCTCTGACGACATCTCCAACTCCATTGCCGACGACCTCTCCCTCTCAAAGCTTCCTCTCCTTCCAACAAACTCTTTTCTCTCATTTGGATGTCCGATCGGAGTCGAATAAGTCGTGGAAGATAAAGAATTTTGTCGGAGAAGACAAAGTTCTTCGTCTTCCCAGTCGTTGTCTTATGGGAAGACGATCGTCTTCCCAGACAAAGACGAGATGACTCGTCATCCTCTGAGAAGACGAGTCGTTTTCATCTGGAAAGATAATTACTCTTCCCAAACGACTTCTCTCTGCGTCGGATGCGTAGTGCAAGAGTTAAGGGTGGCCATCGGTGGAAGAGAAACCGTCGGGAGGAGAAGACGGTCGGTGATGGCACCGGAGAAAGTGAAAAGATTTGGAAATAAACCCTAGGGGGGAAATGTAATCTTTTCAAACTTAGCTTAGAGAAAAAATGTTAGTTTTAACACTTTTAGGGGGGAAAATGAGATTAAATTTACCACTGTTAGGATTTTGTTAAATCTAACCGATCATAGGTAAGTATTTAGTGTTTCTATAGTTAAAGGGTAGAAACTTGAGAAAACATCAAACCTTGGGTGGGAAATAGTCGTTTGGCCTTTAAATAATTGTGGCCTCTTTTTGCTTCCGCAGTTCCACTGAACAAAATTTTCCACTCAATTATTTGGATTTTGGCCTGAGACAAGTGGTTGATGGCTGGAGGCGTCGGCCGTGGAAGATTATAGGAGGGAAGAAAAAACTAAAAATAATATAATTATAATTATTAAAGATAATTCGGTAAATTAAACTTTGTTTGAATCTGATCAACCAAATGGTGAAGGTATATATGCAATAATTTATACCAAAACCAAATAAAATTTACCCATAAAAGTGCATGATAGATGGTAAATGGCAGAAAATCGTCATTTAAAAGTTTATACAAATCAAATCAAATCGAATCGAATATCCATTTATTTGACTTTAATAAACACTGATTTAAATTAAGTTTGATGAACCAAAATTAAGAGTGATTTAAATTCAATTCGAGTTAAAAATTATTCAGTTTGAGTTTGATTTAAATTTATAATTCGAATCTATGGCTAAAATTTATAATTCAAAATCGTAACTCATTAACAAAATAATATTATTTTATTAAATAATAAATAAAATAATATTATTTTAATAAATAATTTGAATAAAGTTACGAGTTAAATTTAAATTAAATCAAACTATTATTCATATTATGAGTCTAACTAAATTGATCTCTCTTTTAACTTGAATAAATTTTAAATAAGACAATCTTGCGAGGTTATATAAAATACGGTTAAGATTATAGTAATACAGAATTTGACATAAATTTCATGGTTGTCAATTCAATAATCCAATGAATTTGGACAAAAAATTAATTAGTTTAGACGCCAATCATGTGGTTTGATCAAATAATTAGACACGCACGTTTTTTTAATTTATCATTTAAAAACGATGTCGGTGATGTGACTTGTTTGTGATGGTCACTTGAATCAACGGTTGGGATTTTTTTATTTTTTAAAAACAGAATTTATTAACAATTTCTTAACGAATATAATCTCGCAGATATTTATCAGATACGGACTGACCTATGATTATACAGTACACTTACGTGACGTGAACAAACATCCTAACCCCGGAATTCGAATCCAAACACATATACGAACAAGACCCGAACTCAAAGGACGAACGTCTTCTTCAACATCATCGTGTCTGTCTCATGTTATCTTAAATCATTGACGAACTCAATCTCTTTCCTCTTCGTTGTTGTCCACGCTCTTGATGGAAGTTCAATCTTCCATCACGAGCACTTCGAACACTAATTTTGTCGCCTCAAGGAGACAGCCCTAATTCCCCAATTTGAAAACCCGGAAGCCCGAATTAAGAGTGAAAGAAAGGAGGAAAAGGACGTTCTAGATGTTTTCTAGGTGGCGGTTTGCCAAAACAGTGGAGGAGATGGCGTCGAATTGGGCCCTGAAGAGGCTTTGCAAATTCTTTTTGAAGAAGAAACTGGGAAAATTTATTTCAGGGGATATTGATCTTGACCAGCTTGATGTTCAGCTTAGTGATGGCTCAATTAAGCTCAATGATCTCGCGCTTAATGTTGATTTTCTTAATAAGAAGGTGAGGCTTCTTTGGTTTGTTTAACCTAAGTGTGTTATGTATAACGTCTCTGGTAGCTTTCAAAAAAAGCGTTGAATTATGTAATATTGATCCTGGTGGGATACGAATTTAATGTGAAACATTAGGTTTAGTTCTTAATTGTGGTTAAATTACTGCCTTGAAAGGTTGATTGCTGAAAAATTATTTTTTTCTTATGTTTATATTAGTTTTATTTATTTACTTTTTTTTTTCTTCTTTATGCTTTCAGTTTGGTGCTGTGAATCCGTTAATAATAAAAGAAGGGTCTATCGGCTTGTTGGTAGTTAAAATGCCCTGGAATGATAAAGGTTGTCAGGTTGAGGTTGATGAACTTGAGATAGTGCTTGCTCCCTGTCCGGATAAATATGAATTTGGGGCTGGAGATGAAAGTTGTAGTACTAGTCAAGATGGTAGTCATATTATGCATTGGGATTCGGGAAAGTTTGGGCATGATATGCGGGAGAATATTTCCAAACCTTCTTCTGGCGATGTTCATGAAGGTGTTAAGATAATCGCCAAGATGGTTAAGTGGTTTCTTACAAGCTTCAATGTTAGGATAAAGAATTTGATTGTTGCATATGATCCGTGTTTAGAGAGGGATGAAAACATGGTAGGGTCCAATGCTACTTTGGTTTTTCGAATATCAGAAATAGAATGTGGAACTTGTATTGCTGAAGATGCCAGCTTGAATAGTGATTCAAATGCTGAGAACTTTCTTGGAATTAGTCATCTTATAAACTTTGTAAAATTTCAAGGAGCAGTTCTTGAACTTCTTTGTATGGACAATGTTGAACAACAAACAGGTTCTTCAAGTACATCAGGCATGGCCTTTACTGATGTAGTTTCTTATTCTTCAAGAACACCTATCATGACATGGAAAAGAGGTGGATTTTCAGGGAATATAAAATTGAGTATACCATGGAAGAATGGTTCATTAGACATTCGCAAGGTGGATGTAGATGTTTCTATTGATCCCATAGAATTAAAATTTCAGCCAAGCACAATTAAATGGTTCTTAGTTTCATGGGAAACCTATAAGAAGTTTGATAAGGACTGGAGCTCTCATATGAGTCACAAGTCATCAGACTCAGTCTACTTTAATGCAAGTTCTCATTTCTGCTCATCACAAAGCATTTCTTCTCTTGTTGCCGCTGATAAGATGATACCGAATCATGGTATCTATTCCACCAATTCATCCTCTTTGAATGGACAAGATTCTGTTACTGAAACTATTCTACCTGGCTCACGTCTTATACTGGATTGGGTGCCTCATCCTGTCAACAAAATCCAGAAAGATGGTATTGGAGAAGTTGATTTAGGGGCAAGGTTGGTATTTCTCTCTGTACTAATAACATTATACTGAAGTTGATTTGAGAGGAAGTAACTTGTGATACTGCTATAAGAGACATCTATAGTTTGATTAGTTAGTTTGTAATGTTGCAGATTTTGTACCATACAAAAGTATTACAGATTCTGTATCATTCCATATCTAACTAAATCATTTATCCAAATACGATTTCCAATAATCCTAAGCACTACACTTTGTAAATGGAAATCAAGCTTCCATAGCTGTTAAGTTCTATGTGCATATTCATTTATCCATTATGCATTACTTGTTTACCATACATTTTGGTCTCAATTAATGCTAATACTTCTACTATGTTTGTGCTCTGGCTTTGTGCAGTGTGAACCAATTTTTTGAATGCTTTGATGGAATGAGAAATTCTCAATCAGCTTTAGGAGGCAGTGGGATGTGGAACTGGACTTGCTCTGTGTTCACTGCTATAACTGCTGCATCAAATCTTGCTTCTGGGACTTTGCAGATTCCTTCTGGTATGTATTTTTTTTTTCCATTTTTCTATTATTAAAGGTCTGATAAATGTATGCGTGACAGTTTCTTTCTCTAATTTGTATATACATTTGCTGTGTGATAAACTTGTCAATTTTCTCTAAGATGTATGAAACTATAATTTATTCCCTTATATTTATGTACAGAACAACAGCATGTCCAAACCAATCTTAAAGCAGTTTTTGCTGGAATTTCTTTTGCATTCTCCTTTTATGATGAAGATGAGAAGCATTCATATGGTGCAAAAGGTGATCAGATAAATGTTGAGTCACAGATTCATTATCTGGGTGCAGAATGCAAAGACATTTCTCTTGTTGTGCAGGTAATAATAGTGCTTTCGGTATTCTCTCCCATTATATATTTCATAGTGTTTCCCTTACACATGATGGGTTTTGCTCTTTTCCTTCTATGCTTACATTAAACTTAAATAAGTTAACAGGTTTGTCCTCAAGAAACAAGGTTTGATGGAACAGTGAAGAAAATAGAGGTTGCCGACTACTTAAGGGAGGATATCAAATATATTGACAGTCAAACTGTTTCAGTTCAACATCTGCAAACCGAAGTTCTAGGTGCTCTACCTACATTTGCCCCATATGCCAAAGTTAATGATATGGATGAATCTATTGGGATGATTGCTGCGGACTTTCTATTTGGGAATAAAGATGTAGTTAAAGTCTCATTGCTTAGGACTTCAGGTATCACTCATTGCCAATGCACTACGAGTACAAACCCATCACATGCCAGTTTAGTGGGTTCAACATTATTTTCGTTGAAATTGCCTCCTTTCATTTTTTGGGTGAACTTCCATTTGATAAATGTTTTATGGGATCTTTATAGCGAAGTTGTTAGCTCTATTGAGATGAGTAACAGAAAGGATAGGTTGTATGAGGTGGTTGATGAGAAACATAGGTCTTCTCATGGGGATGTGAAAGAAGGCTCTTGTCCTCCTGTCACTACCCTGTCTTCAACAGAAAGTTTTCGCGGGAATATATCAGTCCTTGATGCTAGGGTAATACTGTGCTTTCCTTTCAATGGCGGCAAAGAGATTGGAGGCTACTGTTCCTGGAATCAGTTTATTGCTCTTGATTTTTCTTTGCCATCAACTTTTAACAAGGGATTAGTTCAATACCCTAGTGCAAATTCAGGGGGGACCTCTCAGAAAAGATTTTCTTCAACAGCCATACGTTCTTTGAACTTGAATATTGGCAATCTTGATATTTACATGGTTAGTTGTAGCTGTAAAGACAATGTTGGATTTAACTCCTCCAGTACCCTGAGGACAAAAATGATTGCTCAGAACATTTTATCTGTCTGCAAGGGAACCAGGTGCCTTTCTGTCATCAGCATGGTTTGGCAAGATGGTCCAGTGACTGGTCATTGGATAGCAGAGAGAGCCAAGTTCTTAGCTACTTTTGAGCAACACAGGAGCAGAAATAAATTCAGGGGAAATGGTTGCGAGTTTGCAACTGTAAATACTCTGAAAGATCTGGAAGATGTATATTCTCAAACCCGACAAGAGATAGTCTTGAGCTCTACCTTTTTCTTGCATGTTAGTGTATCTCCAGTTACTATCAATCTTGACAGATCTCAATACAGTGGCTTACATGAGCTCTTAAACCAGATAATTAGTGGGTTATCATGTGTGGCCCATGACAAAATTGGTAGCACTGAAGAATCTTCTGCTTGCCAAACATCAGTAGATGTGGAGTGTGATTCTGTAGAATTTTTTATTAGACCAGATATTAAGGATAATGTAAAAGGCTCTGTTCAAAGTGAACTTCCTGGATCTTGGAATTCTTTAAAACTGAGAATTCAGAAGTTCAATATGCTTTCAGTTTCAAATATTGGAGGCATTAAGGATGCTAGTTTTTTTTGGTTGGCCCATAGTGAAGGTTCGTTGTGGGGTTCTGTGACTGGAGTGCCAAGTCAAGATCTTCTTCTAATCTCATGTAATGATTCTTCAATGAAGCGTGGTGATGGAGGAGGTTCAAATGCACTATCTTCTAGGTTAGCTGGTTCTGATATTATATACTTGCTAGACGCAGAGGCCTCCCGGGGCTTTACATCTGTTACTGTCAGAGGCAGCACAATTGTGGCAGTTGGTGGTCGCTTAGATTGGTTGGATGCAATAATTTCATTTTTTAGTTTGCCGTCTCTTGAAATTGAAGAAGCAGGTGAAAATAGTTTGCAAAAGGAGGATTTAACTGCTCCTTCCAAAGCTTCTTTTGTTCTTAATCTGATTGATGTAGGTTTGAGTTATGAGCCCTACTTTGTAAATTTGATGGTTGACAGTAAAGCTCTTGATTCTAAGTCGTGTTCTACAAAATTTAATGAAGAACCAAACATCCAATATGTTGCTTGTTTGTTAGCTGCTTCATCATTTGTTCTTTCGAACACAACTGTGGTGAATTCCATGGATAATGACTACAGAATTAGAGTGCAAGATCTAGGTCTTCTCCTTTGTGAAGTGTCAGAACCTGAGAAACTTGGTGGCACTTACAGTACACAGTATCTTCACGAGATTGGTTATGTTAAAGTTGCCCAAGAAGCCCTCCTTGAAGCAGTTTTAAGAACTAACAGCCACAACAGCCTTCTCTGGGAGTTGGAATGTTCAAAATCTCACATTAAGGTGGATACTTGCCATGACACCACTTCTGGTCTGATACAGTTAGCTGCTCAACTTCAACAACTTTTTGCCCCTGATATGGAGGAGTCTTTTGTACATTTGCAAAATCGGTACAATGGCGTGCAACAGGCAAAAGAGGGAAATGATTTCACCGATGAGAATAGGATATTAAATAGTGATTGTGCACTGCCGACTTCTCAAATGAATATTTTATCTGCAGATGCAAAAACTAAATCTGGTTTGGCAGGTTTGATGGATGAGATATCTGAAGATGCATTTGATTTAAATGGGAATCAGACCTGCCAATTTGATTGTACTGGGTCACAATTTCCTATAATACTTGATGACGCTCTCCTTGGAGAGGTGCATAGCTTAAGTGTTGAAACACCAGAGAACATCTCCTCTGATCTGCCTATTAATGGATCAACTTTAGGATTAGAAAGTGGTCAAACCTCTTCTCTGCAAACTGGTCACGTCCCTGAATTTATAGAAAGTTACTGTTTGGTTGACTTATGCTCCCTGTCAGAATTATCTTTAGGCAGACAGTCATCACCTCAGAATTTCAAATGCAGACCCAGAAATGTGAGGGATGAAGATCTTGGGAAAGGAAATTGTGGTTGGTATGATGATTCCCATTTTAGAATTGTGGAAAATCACTTGTCAGAAGCAAGTGTGCAAACTACTGTGAAGCAAAGTTTAGAAGGCAAGCTTTCAGCTTTTGAATCTGCAGGATCTGATGATTTTGGGAAGGCCTTGGGACGTGTGCTTTTTAAGAACATTAATATCTCATGGAGACTTTATGCCGGTTCTGACTGGCATGAATCTAGAAAAAAAGGCGAGGACACCACAAGTACGCTTGGAAGGGATATGACTGTATGTTTAGAGCTTATGTTGTCTGGGATGCAATTTCAATATGACATTTTCCCAGTTGGTGGAATGTCTGTGTCAAAACTTTCTCTTTCAATCCAAGATTTCCATCTGTATGACAAGAGCAAAGATGCACCTTGGAAGCTGGTAATGTTGAATTCATTGTGTTACTTTAGATTGAGCTATTGGCCTTTTCTATTTTTTATGAAAAAAATCTTAAAAGTTTTCCTCCTTGATTTGGAAGGTGTTGGGATATTATGAATCAAAAGATCATCCTCGAGAATTTGCTTCAAAAGCATTCAGGCTGGACTTAGAAGCTGTCAGGCCGAATCCTCTAACTCCACTTGAAGAGTACAGGTTTATTTGCTGCTTTAGCTGTAATTCATATAGGAAGTCTTTTTAAGTGACGACAATTATTTGACTGGAAAATTTATTTTTAGAATTCTCTTTACTTTAACTAATGTATACTTGTTCTGGAAAAAAGAAGTGAAAAGGGAACTTAGAATTTTACATTATATTGTATGTTTTATTGCATATTTTCTCAATCACAAGTTGATTCTGACGCTTTGGGCAATATCATGCAAATTAGGACCTAGCTAATTGGGTCAGTGGGTGCTTAAGTTGGAAAGCCCTAGTTAGGCTGAATGGAACAGTGGGAACTTTAAAAAATGAGCAGTCTGTCATCTATCAGGTGGTTTTCTACATAATATTATGATGAAATATAGTGATTTCCAATTTTTAAGTTCAGTAATGAACTCTAGTTCTTTTGATTCATCTTTATCTTTCTCTAGTCATTCTTTGTGAGTAAATATGAAAATTTTGTAAAGGTCCAGTGTCTGTATAAAGTGCGTACTAATTTAATACGTATACATGTTACAATTGCTATTTCCTTTGAAAGAAGAATTGCTTTTTACGTTTTGCACCATAATTACTTTGTGAGTAAAGATGAAAATCTATGTTTTTCCTACAGGACATAATTACTTTACTGTTCTCTTATCCTCTTCTGTATGCCCCATATGTGTGACTAACTGACTATTACTCTCCTTAAATTCCTGTGGGATTTTGAAGTCCTATCACTGATGAATCACGTAGATATATATGTTTTCTTTTCTTTTCCCTTCTTAAAGAGATTATCTGATGCTGAATCTGTGACGTATCCTTTCAGATTGCGCGTTGCTATCCTTCCAATGTTGTTGCATCTTCATCAACGCCAGCTTGATTTTCTCATTGATTTTTTTCAAGCAAAAAGTGGATCGATTGAGAAGTCCGCAGCTTGTCATAAGGATTCATGTGATTCAAGTTTGTTGGCCACAAAGAGGAGAAATCTTGCTGGGCAGACAATTGTAGATGAAGCATTGCTTCCTTATTTTCAGGCAAGTGGTGTTGAACTCATTTGTTTTACATGTCATAATTTATTCCAGGTATTCTGCAGTTTTATTGGCCTTTGAGGTCATGACTAGTGTCTAGGTTTTGATTACAGACAATCTGAATGTTGATTCTCTCTCTATTTATTTTTTTCAGAAATTTGATATATGGCCTATACTAGTTAGAGTTGATTACAGTCCTTGCCGGGTGGATCTAGCAGCACTAAGTGGTGGAAAGTATGTAGAACTTGTGAATCTTGTACCCTGGAAGGTAATTTTTCACTCTCTTTATCTTACCTGTTATGTGGTTTGGTTATTGTCTTTTTGTGTTTCAAGAGATGCTTTCTTAGATATGTTAACAAGTTTTGTTATATTGTGCTTATATAAATTCTGGTGCAGGGGGTTGAGCTGCAGCTTAAGCATGTTCACGCAGTTGGCATCTACGGTTGGGGAAGTGTGTGTGAGACAATTCTAGGGGAGTGGTTGGAAGAAATATCCCAAAATCAGGTTTAGTTATATTTATGTTGCCTTTCATAATTTTAAGATTTTATTTTGCCCCTGCATATTTTATATAATTAATTAATCTTTCTTTTCCATTGTAGATTCATAAATTGTTGCGAGGTCTGCCCCCTGTTCGGTCATTGGTTGCTGTTGGTTCTGGTGCTGCAAAACTGGTTTCATTGCCTGTTGAGAACTACAGGAAAGATAAGAGGGTACTCAAAGGAATACAAAGAGGTGACTGCTTATGAAAGCTCATTCATTTAAATTTTTCAATAGGTTTTTAATTTTTTTTTTAATTCATATGCCCAATATGCGCCATCGATAACAGCAGACTAATTTTATTTTCAGGTACTATTGCATTTCTTAGAAGTATATCACTTGAAGCTGTAGGACTGGGGGTTCATTTGGCAGCTGGGGCTCATGACATTTTGCTTCAAGCTGAATGTATTCTTACAAACATTCCTCCTTCTGTATCATTGCCTGCACAGGACAAGACAAAGACAAATGTAAGATGTAATCAGCCAAAAGATGCCCACCAAGGAATCCAGCAGGTGAATGTTTCAATTGGCTTTGAGACTTAGATTGTTGTTTTGTTCTAACACACTTCAAATGGTATTGAGGAATTCATTGTATGATGTTTGATGAAGATGAAACAAATTGGTTACTTGTTTCATGATATTGTTATGATTGTAGGTAGTGCACAATAAACTGCAGCATTATAATAGGTTTTCCTTTTAGGTTTTCAAGATGCTAATTTCGGTAATCTATTATTGAATCTAATAAAGGAAAAAGTGTTAATTTTTTTTTTTATATTTGATAGGCCTATGAGAGTTTCAGCGATGGCCTGGGGAGATCTGCTTCTGCTTTAATTCAACAACCATTGAAAAAGTACCAGCGAGGAGCCAGTGCTGGATCTGCTTTGGCAACTGCTGTACGGGGAGTTCCTGCGGCTGCTCTAGCTCCAGCTTCTGCTTGTGCAGGTGCTGTACACTATGCTCTTCTTGGCCTCAGGAATAGGTACATTTCTTATTTTACTTTCAATTTAGATCATTATTTGCAGCTATAATAACATACAAACTTGGAATTGAAAAATAATCTTTCTTAATCATTTTTGTATTGCAGCCTTGATCCTGAGCACAAAAAGGAATCGATGGAAAAATATTTGGGTCCTACTCAGCCAAGGGAACAGAATTGATGGTGCATTCGATAATCAGGATAACATCAATCTCATCGCTCTACAATTCTTTGCACCCTCTGTGTGATCTTAATGTTGTGTTATCCATCGCATGCCTGATCAAACATCTCCCAATTTCCCATCAGCTAATGGTAATTATTGGAGAGATTTCTGTCCAAGTGTGGTAGACTCTCCATTAAGCACGTAAGTTGATCCTCTTAGAAATTTTGCTATTTATAGGCTTCTGAAGAGTAAACTATGTTTCTGCTCTCTACCCTATGAAGCGAAAGTGACTTTAGTGGTAACCTGATAACCAAGGCTTACATGTGTGTACCTATAACTTCAAATGTTGGAAAAATATTGATTGCCAGACTGGGTTTCTTTCTTCTGGCTCACTTGACTTTTTATCAGTGCCAGAAACTTATTTTGCTTGCCTTTTTTCAGGAAGCTGATAATGCTTAATCTATTTCTTGTTGTAGGTGTACAGAGAATGAGTGAGAACCATCGATAGATTCTTTTCCGGTCGACATAAGTGAGGATGCAATTTTTGTACAAAATGTAAATACATCTGCTGCTGCTGCTTATAAAATTTATACCAGATAGGCTTGTTATATGATTATAGTACAATTGTATAGCTAGTTGTAAAGTTTTATTCTTTTAAAGCCTTAGTAACGATGTAACTGTATTATCGGTTTCCTGTGTATAGCTTACAATCTCAATTTTCTATATGAAATGTTTGATTATTTGTATCATATCCAACATGAATGATTCAACTGGTTCAAAATTTATCAGAGACAACTGTAGCATCGGATAAACTCCATTGTTAGTGCAGTAATCCTCCTTCGGTATGCGGTTTCAGGGGATGTCATATTTTTTTTATTACTGCAAATTCAGCAACTTGTCGTAGATCTTGCAGGCGCTTCCCATTGTATTGACTGCAAGCTCTGCCATTCCTGAGCATTCTGAGGAATATTTGGGATGCAGCAGAAGCCCAGCAGCCACTTGTACAGAAAATGTAATGTTTGTAGCAAGCCTGTAGTTTGTGGCTCTGGGGAATATCATCAGATATCTGGTCCGTATACTTCATTTATTATTTTTCTTGTTTCTAATTTTTTTTAAAAATAAAATATAGCCAACCAATCGTAGCCTTTTACTGGTTATTCGATCTGAACCCGGTCCAATCCACTACCATCGGGCTTAACACGCTGTAAGCAGCTCAAAAACAAAATTCGAATCCATCTCTTATCGCCATTTTAGGGTTTTTTAAGGGTTTTGGTTCGTTAATTTTAATTTTCACTGAAAATATACCCAGAAAATGGCGTCTCTCATGGCGATACGGAGCACACGCAGCCAGAGGCTTTCTCAGTTTAAGGTACGCCATCAGTCTTTTAACTCCCCTTGTCTAAACGATCTTCTGAATATCGTCGACAAAACCCTAACTCTAAAAATAGCAAAACCTTTAAGTACGTCTGCTGCCCCAAATGAGTACTCATCACCACATTCACAATCACCATTGCCTGATTCTAGGATTTTTCACGACCATAGGAATGGTGATAATAGTCATTGGGCCACGCATCAAGGCCAAAATCAGCGGAATTTTAGTAATAATCAGTTCAATTATCCAAACAGGGGATACCCTAATCAGGGACAGAGATATCCTAATCAAGGACATGGATATCCTCAACAGCCTCAGCAACATGATGCTAATCAGAATCCGTATCAAGACCCTAATAATCAGAATTATCAGCAAACCAGACCCACAGATCAGTGGAACAGACAAAGCTCTAGTCACGTGAATATTCATAACCAGAATTATCAGCAACCCAGAAGCCCTAATGAGTGGAACAATCAACAAAATCAGGGTTACCCACAAGCTAGAAGCCCTAACCAGTGGGTCCCACAAGGTCAACAGAGTAACTCGAATCAGGCTCATGTTAGCAGTCTAGTGCCATCACCGGCTCCAGCTCCTTCGATTGTTGATTTGGCACAGTTGTGTCAGGAAGGTAAGGTTAAAGATGCTATTGAGTTGATGGATAAAGGTGTTAAAGCTGATGCTAGTTGTTTTTATGCTTTGTTTGAGTTGTGTGGAAATGCAAAGTCATTTGAGAACGGGAAAAAGGTTCATGATTACTTCTTACAATCGACATGGAGGGGAGATTTGGCCTTGAATAATAAGGTGATTGGAATGTATGGAAAGTGTGCGAGTATGATCGATGCCCGGAGGGTGTTTGATCACATGCCAGATAGGAATATGGATTCGTGGCATCTGATGATAAATGGGTATGCAGATAATGGCTTGGGAGATGAGGGTTTGCAGTTGTTCGAGCAGATGAGGAAGCTAGGGTTGAAACCAAATGAACAAACATTTCTTGCTGTTTTCTCAGCTTGTGGTAGTGCGGATGCTATTGAAGAAGGTTTTATACATTTCGAGTCTATGAAGAATGAGTTTGGGATAAATCCTGGGATTGAACATTACATAGGGCTGATTGGGGTTCTTGGAAAATCTGGGCATCTTTACGAAGCTCAACAATTCATCGAGGAGAAACTGCCTTTTGAACCCACAGCAGAGATTTGGGATGCTTTGAGAAATTATGCTCGAATTCATGGAGATATCGATTTAGAAGACCAGGCGGAGGAGTTAATGGTTTATCTTGATCCATCCAAGGCAATCACTAATAAGATCCCTACCCCTCCACCTAAGAAGTATACTTCAATTAGCATGCTTGATGGGCAGAATAGAATTCTGGAGTTCCGAAACCCAACTCTTTACAAGGATGATGAAAAATTGAAGGCATTGAAGCAAATGAAGGAAGCAAGTTATGTACCTGATACAAGATATGTACTTCATGACATCGATCAGGAGGCTAAAGAGCAGGCTTTGCTCTACCATAGTGAACGATTGGCAATAGCATATGGTCTTATCAGTACTCCGGCCAGGACACCTCTTAGGATCATTAAGAATCTTCGTGTTTGTGGTGACTGTCATAATGCCATCAAGATCATGTCCAAGATAGTTGGGAGGGAATTGATTGTTAGGGACAATAAACGTTTCCACCATTTCAAAGATGGCAAGTGCTCTTGCGGGGATTACTGGTGAAAGTTGCTACTTCAACAATACATATCAAGTCTGTTAAACTGATATTTGAAGTTTAATATATAAAGTATTCAGTTTGCCAAGCTATAGGAATTACTGAGGAAGGAAGGTTGCTAGTTGCTGGAAATGAACTATTCACTGCCATATAATATACTTTCTGTTTGGTCTGTTGCTGAATTGATTATGATTTATGAAAATTCCAGTAACAATTCACATGTCCGTCAACTACCATCTATGCTGTATATGTTTACCATTATTTTTGGAGGGTTGGAAGTCATGAATGGAACTTTTAGGATCATAGTTCGTTTCCTAATCCTGGACTTGTGTTTGCATCCGCCACAAGTGAAATTACATTGCTACAACTACTGATTCTATGCTAGATACCTATTGCAGGATCAACTCATCATAAGTATGTTTCCTGTAATTGTATTTTTGTCATTCTGTGTTCAGAACTTCAGAATCATAGATCAAGTTGAATGTGTTTAATGGCCTTAAATAGTATAAACGAATTACCGTTGATGATTATTTTCATTCAAATGTATGTTGTCTTTTTCAACGAACCATAATGTGTAAATGGGGGCTATACTTACACCTCCATTCACACACTGCGGTTCATGGAAATAGACAATATAAACATTTCCCTCCGAGACCCAGCCGCGGCCAGTCGGACACTAGCTTGGGAAACATTCGCATGCTTCTATGTTGCTTATTTTCTCAGGGTAATTCAGAGAAAAGTATGCAAGTTTAAGCAGACTTTTGCAAGTATTGCAATATTGATTGCTTGGTTAAATTATTATAAAATCCTACCCTTTTTTCGGTCAACTTCTTGACATATAATTTATTTCTAGGCAGTCTTGTGCCCAAATTTCTCACCCAAAAAGGGGAAATATGGAAAAGCGAGTCTTTAAGTCATCAAGTCAAGATGTCAAATTTAAATGACCTTGTTATTTATTTACGGGAAAGGAAGTTGAAGATTGACTGCCAAAATAATATGCATCAGCTTACACAATGCCCATCATTTTTTGTAATTGCTGTTTTGCTTGAAGTCTCCTTTAAATTTCCCTGATTTCTTCTGAACTTATCTTCCCGTCACTGTTCATATCAAAAACACGGGAAATGCACTCTGTTTCTCCACTATTCTAACCCCTCCTTAGTGTATTTCTTAAGACTCTTTAAAATCAATGTACCCATGCCTATCCTGATCAACCACTAGGAAGATTTTTGGTACTTCTGCAATTATGTTTCCCTGCCCAGGAGCTTCAGAATGGCCTTGTACTCCATCTGGTATATTTTCACATCTTCGTTGGAATCAAAATTTTCGAGCACATTTTTCATCTCATTTCTATTTGGCATGAATGTGGGTAACAAGCCAGAGTTTTGCCTGTCTTGAGAAGAGAATAACCAAAGATGATTTCTAAACTTGCTCTTCAAAATCTCATAAAGGAAATCGAGAAAGCTCACATTTGACATGTCTACTTGTGTTTCCTCAGCAAGACAAAAATCTGTGTGAAGGGTACAATAAGATGTACCAGGTCTTTTGAATTGTAGAATGACAGAAGGCACGCATGCATTTATATGCTTTGTAGCGTCAGGAAGAAGAAAATTGGAGGTTATCTTTTGTTCCACAGATAACAAATTCTGAAAAGATTCCCAAGGGAAAAATAGAATACATAAAGAACAAACATGGATGCAGAAAAGAATTTTAAGCAAAGAATACACTCTTTGGTGAGGTTACAAGATGTTACTTGCCTGTGTTTTCTTATTCTCCAGTTTAGGAGCCTAATTTTCAAGCCTATAAATGTAGAACTAAGTTGTAAAACAATAATATTGAGAGAGAGGTGGTGGAAAAATTACAACTCCTCTGTTCTAATGAATCATATTCCCGAGTTAAAGTTGAGAGTGAAGTTTAGGTCAAGGCGGTTTTCCATTATCTAGATCCTCCATTACTTCAATGTTCTTGCGTGCTGTTATCTTCTGCACGTATCCTGCGATGATGATAACAACAATGAGAATAGATTCAAGGTAATTTGAACCATAAAAAGCAATGGGAAAAGAAAGTAAAGGTTGAATAATCTAAAATTTACATATTTGCTCGCATAGAATTTGATATTTCATCTATGAAAATGAAGAATCAAACACTTAAATAAGTGTACAGAGTCCGCAAACGTATTCAAAGGAAGTTAATGGTATTAACAATAGCATCATGGATGACAAACACACACAGTTGAAGACAGAATTTACACGAAAGGCACAAAGAATAACAACAAGGGAATCCAGAGACCGGACAATAATCATCCAATTAAGTATCCCAAAGACCCTATAAATAAAGCTATATATAAGATAAATTCAATTTCTAATAGAACCTCCACATTATCAAATATGCTCATATCTCTCTGCACCATACAACAGGAAAAGAAAGTGCATTCCAACACCTCCAAAGATGCAAAAAGTTATGAATATAATATTCACAAACTAAAAGTTACAATCTAAATGATCTCATCTCTAAAGGAAAATCGAATTCATATTGGCATATCCGACAAGTTGAAACATCTAGAAGGTTCCCAAAACAGACCATCAAAAAGATCCATTTCAACCATTAAACTCCCATAAACAATTTAGTAAGACAATGCTGATATCAAACTTTCCAACTGCCCATTAACCTTAAGACTATAACTTTAATAAACATCTGCAGCAGAAGCAGCCAAAGCAAATTAAGTATCAATTGCAATATTCTCAAGCATTTCTATGAACAAAATTCATAATAGAGACTGAACCCTGAATGGGACATCAACTTCGATCCTAGACTTCAAGGAATTCCAAGATTCAGCTTAGCAGGCAAAGATAATAATCAGCCATATTGGAGACAAAAAATTTCAAAAAAGGCATTCTCTACTCAAGTTCAATGGGAATGAAATCATATAAAGTGTAATGATTATCTTATACATTTGACATAGTGAAACAACCCAACAAGAGCACTTCACAGAATATTAAACGTTAACAAAACTTCCATGCCCAGTAACTCAACAGTGATGGGCTTCAACTCAGCATTCATGAACCTTACCTAGATGGTTTAGCTTTTGTTTTCCAAGTTCTTTCAATTCAATTATTCAAAATACGTAAAAATAAAATCACAAGTTTTCATTTAGCTCAATCAAATCATGAGTTCCATATGAATCTCAGTATTCAGCATGTTCTAAAATAAATTTCAAGGATTACCACTAAATTTCTAGGCATTAATTTGTCTACAAAGACAAGCCAACACATCATTAACCATCCCTTAATTTCTAGTCAAAGATAAAAAATGTTTTCAATTTGATAAAGGGTTTCTTTAGAATACAAGCTTCTTGACATTTTGGAACACTTCCAATGATTAGAACAAAAATGAACAACCACTTCATTCGCTATTCTGCCTCAAGTGTATTGAATTGGTAAATTTGCATGAATTAGTAACTAAATTCTCTGGATGGGAAAATTTTGAAGGCATAAAAATCAGCAAGATTGCCAACAAAATGAGTTTTATAAGGTGCACGGCAAAAGGGACACGTAGAACTGAGGCAGTGCCCAATAACTCACTGCAGCGGTGATCTTCAAAAACTAAGATTATCTGACAACATTGTGCTCCAAGCCAAAAGGAAAGGCAGGTGAGCATAACGTTTTCAAAACCTGAACCATATTCCCATATTCATTCACAGAATTCTCTCGTCAAGACTAAGAAGCTAAGTATTGGAGATGGAAAACTATTTGTTCATGTACTTAAACATGTTTAAATGTAATGAAATATCTGGTGAGAAAACCACTTTAACACAAAACTAAGCTGTAATGGAGCATGCTACATCAACATCACCCTTAGAAAAAACTAAAATGACCTTTCAGCGGGGCAAAGGTTAGTATATTGACTATCTGTCCATATATGCACTAGATCATATCATTTGGGAATAAGGAAACACATCACTTCGTAAAAAAAAAAATACAATTAAACAGGACAAAAATGAGTCTTCTTGCAAGAATTGGATGATATGTACAAGAAAAATACTTGCTCACCCATTTTTGTACATTAAAATGTAGATAGACTAAGACTAACAGCCTACCCATTATAGTTTGTATTTCAGAATGTGGATAAAACAAGTCAAGTTATAATATGGTGCATATTTATATGAGGAATTATCAAACAAAATTACCATAAAAAATAAGAAAAAAGTCTTTAATTGAATTCATAATAAGAGTGCATGAAATAGACAAAAGACATTCTTCGGCATTTCTTAGCAAATAAAGGTAGAACTTCTGGTAGCTTTCATATAGCTAGCAAACACAGACAGACAAGGGTGAGATGTTAACTGGTTTCCCATAGAATAATAGGGAGAATTTCCCCTTATGGACCATGATAATCATGTTGGGTTTTTCTGTAACATTATCTTTTACTTTTACCAGCGGATAAAGTTATCTCCTTAACATTCAGTATCAATTAAGAAGATATAATAAATAATAAAGGTGGTTTGAAAGAAAACTCTTATGAGGATCCATATGGCTAAAAGATTGATTGGAGAAAACTACTCAATTTCTTATTTTATTACACTCAATTGAAATTCAAGGGTGTTTCCAGTGATGAAAAGGAAGAAAAATACCAATTCCAAGGCAAGGTACACATTTGCAGACAGTCTCTTTCCCTCTTTTATTATAGTAGCTGACATATCCTGACCCTTGACAACTTCGACACTTTCCAGTCCATTCATAGACGACTTCCTTACAATCCTACATATGCAGAAATAAATCAAAACAGAAGTCCAATAATGACAATCAAGACACTCACAACGGTGGCAAAATCATTATAAGTGATATACGGCATCAAATGCCCATGTATTCTAGATTATGCTGGCCCAACATGTTACAAGCAGTCCACACTGAAATCCTGGCCTTGTACTGGGTATTAGCTCAGCTGAGCCAACAAAATCATTGTCTTAGGCTGATTAGGTTGAATTGTTTCAATTGATGTGCAACCCTAATCAATAATACAAAACAGTCACCCGGATAAACACTTTTTCCAGCCAATTTTTGCTTTACTGATTATTTATTCCCAAGTAGCACGAAAACTTACAATGAGATGTGTTTCCGCGTTTTGAAAATGTTTCCGTTTCTGAAACTCTTCAAAACTTGTAGGAAACATTTCGGATTATTTTAAAATTTTTAAAAAATTTTGAAACACATTTCTTTTAAAAGAAAGATCATGAAATCGATTATACACATATCTTTTGCATTTTCAAACCGAAAATATCTTTAAATCTCATATTGAATTCATTGCCTCTCTATTTTTAGATGTGTTACTCATCTCTTCCCCGACATATCATAAAAATTGGTGTATATTGTTATTTTTTCTTAAATATTTACATGTGTTTGCTCAAGAACAATTTATAATAGGTTCTATGATTATATTTTATAGTATTTTTTCCCTTCATTCTTTTTTTATTATTTATTTATATATTATACAAGTTTATGTATTTTTGTTATAAAAAATTTAGTATTTATAAAAAAAACTTTTATATTTTTTATATTTATAAGTTTTCCTACGTTTTCGTTTCCTATATTTTTTAAAAAATGCGTTTCCACGTTTCTTTGTTTCCGTTTCCGTGCTACATAGATTTATTCTATGACTTTTCTATAGGCATCTGTAGATCAAACTGAGTGCTCAAAGTGGCAGTATGCCTGCACTAATATGGCCGGAAACTGGAAGTAAAGTTGTAACTGCCAATAAGAATGTCATTTGTTACAATCATTACTCCCTCCAATGCTGTTAGATTTCGCATATGAATTATATGAATCCTGCATTGGATGAATAGGCTCACACTTCATCAACTCAAGTCTTTGGGTTCAAGATGGAGACCAGTTAAACTTATTTCAGCCAAATTGTTCCCAAATTTCAACGTGTAGAAGAAATCTCAAAAGTAATCAAGATAGTATAATTTCCCTTGAGTAATAATTCCTGAAATTCAACTCCTAACAGCCAATAGTTTAAGTTAAACATCAGAAAATCTAAGTCCAATAATTTCCTCTCCATTTTCTTGGGAATCAAACATATTATCAGTTACTTTAATCAACCATTAAACCCCCCAAAACAAAAGCTTTATAACTTCTCATCTCCTAAAAGATCAACACAAGTTATTCACCAAAAGTAACTCAACACAAAGCTAAAGAACACAAGCGCTCATACACAGAACAAAATAATCATAGTTGAAAAGAAAATAAATAAATAATCAATAAAGACCTGAACTTCTGGGTCACAGTGCAAGCGCTGCTCAATCTCCTGAGGAGAAACAGGAGAAGAATCTGGATAAGTCATGGGAAGAGGAAGGGGATCACTGTCATCAGTCAAGTAACTCTCTCCATTTCTCGACCATTTCTTCTCCTTGGCATTCACTTTAACGCCGCCGTTTCCAATGCCAGCACCATTAACGGGTCCATCGGACGACTCCTGACCGATTCGGATGCTGATATCAGCAGCCAAGGGGAAGTGGGGCCACCTGAGGAAAGTAGGGCCGTGACCGGAGGGAAGATCGGAGGCGGCGAAACAACGAAAAGAAGTGGGAGTTGAAGAGAAAGAGAGAGAGAGAGAGGAAGTGGGGGTAATTGGGAACATTGAATTGAAACACTTGTTAGAATCAGAACAGTCTTTGTGATGGCTGTCCAAGGCTTTGGAGTGTGAAGCATGGATGTCCGTTTTTACTATCTAGATTTGGAAGGGACCCACCATCCCATTTCGTTTTAGTCCCAAATCACATGTAGAAATATCCCGGGCCTCGACTTTGGTGGGGGGTGGGTGTGTGTGGTTGTATTATATTGTAAAATAGGCAAAGTTTGGAGCGGAAAATGATAAACAAGAAGTGGGCTTTTCTGCTGAGAATTTGTGCTTCCATCATTCTATTTGGAAAATGAAATGACCGCCAACGAAATTCTCTTTCTCTAATCACTTCATGAAGACTCATCAAACACCAAAATTTAGTGGACAATGGACACAAAGAGCTTTCCTAGAAAGTATCCGCTTTAGCAATGAAGTGATTTCTCGTGTTGGTGTGTCGATGACTTGTTCTTCGTTTGCTGCACGCGATTGGAGGTAGTGACACTGAAGCCACAATAACATGCAGATTTCCCACCCCGAAACCAAGCAAGTAATTGCTACTGGAAATAGAGTGCAAATGTAGTATTTGGTACTGGGAAATGACACAGGTGGCCACATGATTTCAATTTACTTTCTTGGCTGGCCAGTCGTAATTGATGATGTGAATGCTTTCACTGGAAGCATGTTCCAAAAATCTTCTGAGCTCAAATTGTGGCGGCTATCTACAATATGATGGTTGTACTCAAATAGATGCCACGGTCGGTCTAATTTATCATCTGGAAATCTAGGTTCATATGTTTCCATAATCAAGAATTTGCAAAAGAAAGACAATTCACATCACATTACAGGAAACTGAAAATAAGTTGAATATTTAATGATGAAACAAGAAGTTTCCTCATCCAATCGTGTATCCAGTTTTATCACCAAAACTACTCCTTTCAACAGTAAATCATTGGCATTATACAGAATGATCAAGGGGTTGCACTTCATTTGCTGATATAAACGATGCAAAGAAGTGTTTTCAGTCCTATCAAGGCAAATACTAAGGTTTACAAATGTCCTGCAGCAGCCACAAAAATCTCATAGTAGGAGGCTTAGACCCTGGGCATAATCTTTAGTGGTATTAACAGTGCACCATTTAATCGCCATCGATAATCTGCTCAACCGCAGTTGGCTGCTCCCTGCCATCATACTCTCCATAATAGTGCATAGTTTTTACTAAATATTTCTCCCCTTTAGTCACAGGAAAGAATCGCAATGTGGATAACATTGACAGTAAATCTGGAGTTTTTACAGTCGTAGCATCGTCAACATAGATGAAATCTGTATCCGGGACAAATTTCTGTACCCTTAACATACGTTCGTATGCACGTTAAGGTGAAGCCTGGATTTTGGTGGCAGTGCATATAAGAGAGAGTTTTTGGTGTTAACTAATATAAATAGAAAAATCATTCAATTCTATCAGGAAGCTTAAATCGTTTGAGAAATGAAGGCATACTATTTTTATTTTCTTTGAAAGAAATGCATGCAAATAAGCAAGTGTGTGATTTTACCTTTAGGTGGTTTAATTTGAAGTGAATGGACACAGAAAGGGAAGGTAACAAGCCATAAAAGGAAGATGGCGAAAGACATTATTGAAGGTAAAAAATGAACTTTCTGAAAAGGAAGGAAATGAGAAACTTTCTCTAAGAAAACATTAAGTTTTACTTTAGATTGTCATTTAATTTAACTCAGTCTGAACTTAACTTAAGAGAAATGGAATATGAGCTTATCAAATTTTCCTCAAAATTGTTTGAATTTATCTCATTTAAAAAAGGTCAAACTTGAATTAACCCGTACCGAATTCACTCCAGTTTTGAGTTAGATTTGGTATTAATCTATTTAATTTCTTGTATGAGCCGCGCATCTTAGGGCATGCTGTAACCCAATTGAACCGGGTTTTTTAAATTTGAAAACCTAACTTACCTTCAAATTTTACCTCGCATAGCAGAAGACATTTGCTAACTTTCTGTGGCGGCCAGCCATGAAGGTGTTCAACATCAGTAATGGAAACACTCTCTATGTTGCACTTTTCACTGAAGTCATCAACTCCAAGTACTCCCTCTTTCTCTTAACTTAAAATCTTGGAAAGAAAGGAAAGGAATTTGATCATTTTACTTAACTCTTTTTTAAGAAGAAAAATTACCCATAAGCTCATTACGCTCTTTTATGTTTGTTCGAATAATGGGTTGTACGTGTTTAAGCTTATACTTTTTACAAGTTTCCACTTTGACAATTTACATGCGCAAGGATTCTGCATATCTGTGTGTTTTGGTCTTGTTGTAACTGTAGTTGTAATTGCTGTCTTTGTTATGATGGTAAAGTTCGTGTGGGTTTGGTGAAGTTGGAACGAATTTGGGACCTTTGTAAGCATAAGACCACCCATTTATGATCTGTTGACATTAGTAGACTTAGAAGCTGTTTTCTGTGGAATGTTTTGTTTTTGTAAAGGATATGTGCCTGCTAAAGGTTATCATGGGGCTTAAATAAACGTTATGAGCGAAATTTGGGTTGAACTTTTGTGTGGACTGAAAGTTTTGATATGATGATTATTATCATGCAGGGAACTGTTAGATTCTATGCAAGCTGGGACACTGGAACCTGAAGTGGCATTTCTCAATGCATTGCTTGTATGTTTCTCTATAAGAAATGGACCTTATCTTTTGCCCTCATTCAACTTTTTGTCATTCGCTTTGTTGGTGTTTCTCCGATGTTATCTTTTTACAGATCCTACATGTTTTCCCCCTTCTAGCAGCTGCACATAAGACACTTATTGCCAAGGCGCGGAATCTTTGACAACACGCACTCTTCACTCTGAGATAGTTTACAGTTACTCAGGATCTAAGCATGTAATTTTCTTTCACTATTTTATGGCTGTCCTCCATTGATTTAAGTTTTGTCTTGTTCTAACTACTGCTAGCTTCAATTCTGAGTAGATTACAGAATCCTTGAAAAGATGTGGCATCTCTGACAGCTCAACATATGTCCTCGCCGCACATCTCAATGCTTCCCCAGATGAGGTAAGGTTGCATCACGAATGTTATGATTAATGTGTCCTAAGACATCTGCCATTCTGTTTTAGTAATAGTTTGGCATCCCATCAGATGAAAGCTGTGGAGAAACTTGTCAATGGGAAGGAAATTGGTTTGGAAGAACTGGAAGGGAAAGCAGATCAAGCCCAGATAAAAAAGGTCTATAAGTGTCATGATCTTGATAGTGTTCAACTTTATTTTACTCTTTTCTCTCAATGTAGAACAATATCTGAATCTGTTTTCAGCACTACAAAATAACTGGCCCAGAGCTGGAGATATCTTCATTTGTAGATGCTATCACATGCCGGATTGCTGGTTTAGGATTTAGGGTTTAGGGTTTAGGGTCGTGATGCCTTATGAGAAAGGAGAGTTATCCTTCCATTTCCACGTTTTTCTTTCCTTGTTATGCCTGTTATTGGTTTGCCCTTTCTCCATCATCAATCCTATAACTTTTTAAGTCATAATTCTGGGGTTCTGATGTTGGCATTTTTATGGTATTGCTGGTGGAGGGTTATCAAGAGAAGAAACCTGAGTCAAGATGTGTGAATTATTATCAGGTTATTCATAGCTTAAAATCAGAAACAATGTGTATGTAATTTTGATTCGGCTGTATCCTTGGGCTTCGATGTAGGCTTCTTAGAAAATGTTAAGACGGAGAATTGGATACTTAACGGCGTGTAACGGTATTCCGGGATGGAATCATTTAAGATGCTGATCCAAACACAGAAAGGGGAGCGGAATATTTTGCAAAAATTCATTTTCTTCATTAGAAGCAAACGCTGGGCCATAAATGAACGCTGACTGGTGATAGCCGGTGGCCTAAAAATAACTCTCTTGTAGTACCTTATATTTGCGTCCAATCCGAGCACACCATAATCTTTTTGAGGATGAAAGTTTGACCTATTTACATGCTGGTATAGGTATATTTAAAATTTTAAGAAAAAAATCCTGATTAGAAAATTGAATGTGGGCTTACCCAAGGAGGTATTATTGATGTATTGAAAACCCCTTATGGGGCGTTTGGTTCAGGGAATATTTTATTACTAAAAATAAAATATTACCACTAGGATAGATTACTTGAAAGATTACTGAGTATAAATTATGACTATGTTTAGTTATAATATCATTTATAAATGATTACTATGTTTGGTTAGTAGTAATGAATGAATACCAAATATATAATTGACCAAAATACCCTTGAAAAGATTATTGAGTATAAATTAATATTCTGTTTAGTTAGATTAACATTTGTAATATTTGAAAATATTTTTTCTTGTGCATATACTCAAACATTTCTCATATTAATACATATAATTTTTTTTTTATTGAATTAAATCTCACAGGTCTCTAAATATTATACAAAATAAATAAATAACTAACATCTAATAAGAATTTTTCTTGCATTTTGTAAATAGATTTTTAAATAATATATATAATTGCATATCACAATTAAAATGACAATTATATAATGAAATCTTAAGATAAATTTGAAATTTGAATGAATTATGAAATTTTACTAACAAAACCAGGCATCACAAAATTTAAATTGAAGCAACAATTTATATAATAAAATCTTATGGTAAACACAAACTGAAATTCTACAAAACACAAAGTTTACAAATTTGTAATGTGTCCAAACTGAAGTCTATCTGTCCTATATAATTAATCTATCCATCCAAGAAATACATGAAACCACCATGTAATGTGTTCCAAACTGAAATCTTACTAACAAAATGAAATCTGAAAGAATTAGACATTTTTTATATATATGTCTTACTTACCAATAGAATCACTAATCACAAATTGAAATTATGTTAAACACAAAGTTTACAATGATCCAAAACCAAGAACATATTAATTAGTTTACATGTCACTCCATAACAAATATTACTAACTAACATCAACACAATAAAAGAAAGTATTACAATTAACAAATAAAAAATTAGCAATATAAGGAAATTTCATGCACTAAACCATATCCCATTAAGCTACAAATATAGATATCTTTCATACATACCATTCCTGAAATTACAAATATCATGTAATTCCTTAAAGTAAGAGCTGAAAATGTTACTGTCATTACTAATACATTACATTAGGCATACTAACCCTTCTAATATAGATATAAAGTGGTCCTAAACCCAAGAGCTGAAAATGTTACTGTCATTACTAATACATTACATTAGGCATACTAACCCTTCTAATATAGATATAAAGTGGTCCTAAACCCATTTTGCCTTAATCAAAAAACACAGCAAAAGATCATGGGTATTACCTAACCTTACACAACACAGTTTCAGCTATTTACATGTCAAAAACTATCATAATATTTGCCTCCTTAATGAACATGGTTTCCATCATATGCAATTACAAAAGCAAAATAGTGACCAAAAGCTGTCTATGTCGGAGAGATAAACGAGCCATAACTGCTAAACATAAGCAATAAAAAAATAACTATTCAATTAGTCATTTAACACATGAAAATGGAAATTGAGAATAAACACAATAATGTAAATAAAAAAAAATAAAGACAATAAAAATAAGAAGTCCTTAACAATAAATAAACAATTATCATTAGTGCATGTCCACAATTAAAAAAATTATTAATTGATTTACTCTAATACATTAATAACATAATCAAATGCATAATTTGATTATGGGGCAGAGCAATAAACATATTATTAACCAATTTTGTCATTAAATTATATAAACTTTCAATTTGTTAATTTCTAATGAAATTAGAAAAAGAAAAGAAGAAGCCAAAAAAGGTTGCTCTCTTCTGAAAAAATGGAAGGAAAACTAAAGGCACAAAGGAAATCCATTGATAATCATGCATGAAAATCAATACCGTTATCATTGCAATATCATCTTTTTATTTTCCAAGTAAAGTATATTAAAAAGAAAGAAAGACCAAAAAATCTAAAGGCACCGATTCTGGAACATTTATAATCATGCATGAAAATCATCACCGAAGGCACCAATTTTTTTTCCAAAAGGCTGGACATTTTGTAGCTGAAAGGGGCAAGGACAACAAGGCAACAAGGTTGGAACCATTTCCAGCAGGACGAAAAATCAGAAAGCACCAATTTTGAAACTTTTATGTAGCCAATTATGACAGCTACACAATAGGCTGAACACAACTTTATATGACACCGAAATGCAGGAGGCAGAGGAGCAATTGCAAATCCCAGGCTCCAGAGCATAGTAGTTTCTGGGCAGGGGCACTCTGTTGAGACAAATTTGTTGAAATCTAGCAACAAATCTTTACATATGCCTATTCTTAATTTTGACAATATATTTTCATGTTCTTAGGATGATGTTTTCAAGGTTTCTGGACTCAACCTGGTTGGAACTTCTATGTGGAACCTTTTCTCAATGGGTGAGAAAATATTGAAATAAATTCTAAAGATTTTTTTATTCTCAGCAAGTGGCAGCTTAAAGGAGTTTAGAAAAGCTTCTTAAAGCAGGAGATCAAGGGTTTCTATACGAAAGCACAAAAGTTCAAATTCGAAAGCAAAGAAAAAGGAGATTAAAAACAAATTTATAATACATAAAGAAGATGATAAGAGAGAGGAATTACCAAAATTGTTGCTGCAACTTGAAGGGAGATGATTTGTCGAGTAGAAACCCTAGCTATGGAGAAGGCATACACCACTAGCTGTCAAACACGATGAAATGGACTTGCATTAGGGTTTGTGAGGCATTATATAAAGGTAGTTTAGTGTAAATTGAAGGGTAATTTTGTCTCAAATAAAAAAGTTTTCAGGGCAAATTTGGTACTTGACATAATGTTATTTTAATTGATAAGAAGGGCATTTATGTCCTAAAATTATTATAAGTGAAGGTAAATTGGTAAGAAAAAATAGATTACCTTGGTAATCTTAAAATACCTAAGGTTGAGATGGTAATCAAATTACCGCTTATATTACTTGTCACGTCAGCTTAGTAATAAAACATTACTGAAATCTTTTATTACCTTTGCAACCAAACAAAGTAATCTGAAGGAATAAAAGATAGATTATTGAAGTAATGTTTTATTCTGGTAACCAAACACCCCCTTAGGGTAATTTTAAGTTGATGATAATAGGTACTTTAAAGTTGATAGAGTCAAGTTTCTCTTTACAAGATTACCTTAAAAATTCTTGAAAAGTTTGTGCAGGCTTTTATAATCTTTTATTTTATTCTATAGTTTTAATTAATATGTATTGTTAACTAAAATTGTTAAAATTCATTGAAAATTTTACCTTCCTGTTAGAATGAAAGAATTAAGTATTAAGGCTTCACAAATAGTTGGGGTTTCTGGGCTATTATCTAAACCTGAACTGTAAAGGAAAACTCAGGGGTTAATTGAGAACTGAAAATTGATGAGTAATCCACCACAAACCGTCAATAGCCGGTGACTAAACCTTCTACAAATTACCTGCACGTCCGAAACAGTTTCTGAAACATTCTTCCGGGAAAAGCGGAAGTAGAAGCTCACAACATTTTATTTTGAAATTTTGAAAACATGTAACTTTTTGTTTTTTTCAAGTTCAATCGAATAAAAAACTGGAACAATCAACTATGGGTACCTCTCAAAGTCGCGAGGATTACATCTCTGACTCCGAATATGAAGGAGAGTCAGAAGAATCATCTCAATACGACGACGCTCAAGAAACTAGCTCTTCTTCACCAAGAGGTACGAAAACTGTCCTAAATTCTCTTGACGAAGTTGATGCCAGACTCAAATCGCTTAAACTGAAATACCCGAGTCCCCTAAACTCTAATCTTAAAAACCCTGTTAAGCTTTATCTCCATATCGGTGGCAACACCCCCAAAGCCAAGTGGACCGTCTCTGACAAACTTACTTCTTATAGTTTTATTAAGACTATGAAATTCCATGGAGGAAACGCCTCTGATGATGATGAAGAGATTGATAGTGGAGATGGGTTTTGGGTTTTGAAAGTTGGATCAAAAGTTAGGGCTAAGGTTTCGACAGAAATGCAATTGAAAATTTTTGGAGATCAAAGGAGAGTTGATTTTGTTGATAAAGGTGTCTGGGCGTTGAAGTTTACTAGTGACTTGGAGTATAGGAAGTTTGTTACTGAGTTTCAAGACTGCTTATTTGAGAATGTGTATGGGCTTAAAGCCACTGAAGAGAATAAGAGGAAAATTTATGGGAAGGAATTTCTTGGGTGGGTGATGCCTGAGAAGGCTGATGATTCGATGTGGGAGGATGCTGATGATGGTCTGGGGAAAACACCTGTATATGCGACACCTGTGAAGGAACATCGAGATGCTCTGGAGGAGTTTGAGGAGTTAGCAAATGGAGGCGTGCAGAGTTTGGCATTAGGTGCATTGGATAACAGTTTCTTGGTTAATGATTTGGGTGTGCAGGTTTATAGAAATTTTAATCATGGAATTCATAATAAAGGTGCTAGTGTGAGATTTGACAGTGGAAGTTTGAGAATTGGTTCAAACTTGACTCCTAAGAAGGCTTTGTTAATGAGAGGGGAGACAAATATGATGTTAATGAGTCCACTGAAAGAAGGGAAACCTCATGCCTCAGCTATTAAACAGCTTGATATAGAGACTGGGAAGATTGTGACGGAATGGAAGTTTGAGAAGGATGGGGCTGACATAACGATGAGAGATATTACTAATGATACAAAAAGTTCACAGTTGGATCCATCGGAGTCTACATTTCTTGGGCTTGATGATAATAGATTGTGCCAATGGGATATGAGAGACAGGGGTGGAATTGTGCAGAATGTTGTGAAGGGTGATTCACCAGTGTTGCATTGGACTCAGGGGCATCAGTTTTCAAGGGGCACAAATTTTCAATGCTTTGCAAGTACGGGTGATGGATCAATCGTCATAGGTTCACTTGATGGGAAGATAAGGTTGTACTCCAAAACATCAATGAGGCAGGCGAAGACTGCATTTCCAGGGCTTGGCTCACCCATTACTCATGTGGATGTTACTTATGATGGGAAGTGGATCTTAGGCACCACTGATACATATCTGATTATAATTTGCACTCTATTTACGGATAAAGATGGAAAGACAAAAACTGGTTTTAACGGGCGTATGGGAAACAAAATACCAGCTCCAAGATTGTTGAAGTTGACTCCTTTGGATTCACATCTAGCTGGGAATGATAACAGGTTTCATGGTGGTCATTTCTCTTGGGTAAATTTTATCGATTCTTGGATGTATTGCTTAAACTTTATCTTTGTGGTTGTGTCGTATTTATTTTGATCTTCACTAAACTTTTGGCATGCTTGGTAAATTTTATCCTCCATCAACAGTATAGTATCATTTTGGCATGATTATTGAAGTATGATTGTAATATAGCTGAACGAATTGTTTATTAAATTGAATTGTTTGAATAGGAAAAATATACGTATTACTTAGTTACCTTTTATAGTTTGAAATGTATGTGTCCCTGGCAATCGGGGCAGCCGATACATTGTTATGTTTGTTGCATATTTAGGAATTTCTGTTACTTTCTTTTGCTAAAATGATCCCTCTCTCTTTTCCATTAATAAAATCTGGCTTATGTGTGGGTTTCTTATTTGAAGTGATGCTCGTGGGATGCTATATGACAATGTTGTGATTAACACTGTCGGTGAAATCTGTGTTTGCTGAAACTGTCATTGTAACTATCCAATAAACTTGATGTTGTATGGACACTTTAGAGGATGTCTATTGTTGACCATTTTTATAACATAACTGTTATCCTCCTCATGCATGATACTTGTTTAACTTTGTTGCTAATTGAAGAGAATTCATTGATAGAAAGTCTTGAGCTGCTTATAGGTTCTCAGTTGAACTTTTTGTTTGGTTTTCCTTTGCACTTGTTTCTCTTTGTAGTCTCCATAATTAACGTATATAACACGTACTGTATGCCTAAACATGTCTCACCTTTATTGAATATTTTGCCTTTCAGGTTACTGAGAACGGTAAACAAGAACGCCACTTAGTAGCAACAGTGGGCAAATTCAGTGTGATATGGGACTTCCAGCAGGTGAAGAACAGTGCTCATGAGTGCTACAGGAATCAGCAAGGTCTTAAGAGCTGCTATTGCTATAAGATTGTGTTGAAAGATGAATCAATTGTGGAAAGTCGGTTCATGCATGACAAGTTTGCTGTTAGTGACTCCCCAGAAGCTCCACTGGTGGTGGCAACACCTATGAAAGTTAGTTCTATCAGCCTTTCTGGCAAGGGCAAGCGATGACTTTGAAAACTGTCATCTTTACAACAGAGCATTGGCATTTGTCGTTTAGGAAGTAGGACTGCTTCTGCTGTTTCATTTCCGCTTGTTTATGAAGTGCATTTGAGTTTGTTCATCCTGCCAGTGTTGGCTTTCTCCCTTCTGCTTGTATATTCTGTGAAGTTTTTTCATTCATCTTGTTGTAAACACGATTAAATGGCAAGGCTTTTCTAAGTAAATGTGTTTAGTCTGCTGCATTATATGCTTTGCAGAGGCATGGTTTAAGCTTTGGCAGCCAGCCAGCCAGCCAATATAGGATCCCAAGTGAATTATGTACAAGAACTGCCTAATGTTTGTGCCCCAGAAAGACAAAATATCATTGCTTCTTCTATTTCTCCTCTCCACCGCAAAAAGAATTAATTGAAAACTGGTACTAATAAACATTTCGCCCAACTTATCCCATTCAATTGATCACATAGCTAATTCTACAAAATACTCATTTAGTAATCTCTTCCTGGGCCTAATGCCATCGCTCACAATAAAAATCTTTAATCTTTCACCTAATCATCACCTTCAGAATCTGCATTTGGTTGCACAGAAGGGTTAACAAGCATTCAGCATATTTGTTGTCACTATGAAACTTCATTGTCAAAGAAAAATGGCAAACTTAAAGGAAGAAAATGAGGTTAAAGCAAATTCTCCATATTTATGATTCAACCCTCCATAGACAAGAAAATCAAGACCATGGATTATATACAGAGAGACATCCAGGACATAAAAATAAAACACCCAAGAACGGAAAAAGTAAACCAATTAGCATTGCTTAGCAGGACTTACCAGATGTTATATCTTCTCCAACCCTTATCGAAGAAAAGCATCCCAACGGCACCCCATTCTGTTATTGCAGCGTTAAACCCTTCAACCGTTTAGTCCCATTTTCACTCAGATTTTCAACAAATTTTCACTAAAAAATGTGAAATCCTGTCTTAATCCAGATAAGTGTGTTTTTCATTTGTTTATTGTTTTCATCATTGACTTACGTGAATTTAAAGTAGAATTTGTGGGAAATTTCTATTCAATCCTAACAATTTTCTTCACTACAACAAAACGATTCATTCCCTCAACAGGAATTCATTTCAATCTGCTCCGCTTGGTTGAGATTTGTAATATGAACCAGAGGAATTATAGATAAAGCTTTTGCTTCAGGGAGGAGGAAGGCTGAGGCAAACCCACAAGATGATGTTCAAGGAGTACGTAATTCAGTTGGAGTTGTAAAAGGGCATGTGTTCTAGTTTTCAGGATCTGTGCATTGAAAGCTCATTGCAAACTCATTCGAGTTAAATTTGTCTTTTTGTTCAAATAAACTTGATTCAAATCTAATCTTAACTTTTAAGTAGACTCGATTCTAGTTCATTTGTCCTCAAATCAAGAGCATAATTTCTCGTAATATTATTCATTGTAATATTATTCATTGTTGACATTTGTACTTTTTAAGACCACCTGATGTTGACCCTTGAGATTATGGCATCCATTCCCTCGATCATGCCTTTATTCAGTCCTTAATCAAAATCGAACTTACAAAAATTACATCTGGGAAAATGAAAGTTTCCCAATAGTCCTTCATTATTACACTGCTAGTTGAATTAAAGCTACAATTACAATAGTAGAGTTTAGTTAGAAAACTGAAAATAAATCTCATTTGGAAGAGGTTGATGAGTTTGATTCTTTCCAAAATCTGGCTGGAAGCCCTTGTTGAGGAACTGGGAAAGGGACATACTGAATCCCACTTTGAGAACTCACCACTTCCCACCTGCAACAACAAAGAACAGCCATGGGGCTCCAATTTTTGTGCCATTAGTTGATTGAATCACCCAGTAATTTTACCTGAAGTTGATGAAAAGATGGTGGATTAAAATGAGCATTTCCAGTTTGGCAAGTTCATTGCCAGGGCAGGCGTGCGCTCCATTGCCAAAAGGCATGAAACTACTCGGCTTTGGGGCTACCTGCAATTGCCCACAAATCACAAAAGTTTGTAACTTTTAACCACCAATATTACTCATGCTTGCATGCCAACAACCATAACCATCAAACAATGATGTGACACATGCTAGGTTTATGTGCTTATATCACATGGTTTGGAGATGTTAAGGTGGACTCAACTGTTATAGCATATTTATCTTGATAATAGACTAGACTATTGGACTAGAAATATTATAATTAATGCACCTTTACCTCAAATCTTGATGGGTCAAATTTTTTAGGGTTTGAAAAGAATTCTGGATTGTGATGGATGTTCCTGAACAGTGGCATAACTTTCCAACCCTTTGGGATGAGGTACCCTGTGCATTAATAAACATCAAGCTCTTAAAATTGGACCCTCTTGATAAAAAAGGTAAAACAATTGATAATCTTCTTGATGAAGTTGAAGTCCTCACCTTTGTATTCTACATCAACTACTGCTTCCCTGAATGTAAAAGATATTATGCTTGCCATCCTCAGACTTTCCAATATCAACTGAAAGTTTAAAAATAAACACAGTTGAGCCACCGTTAATATCACTTTTCCATTATATTGAAGTAACTTACTCTATATGTGAGTGGCATATTCTTGGTATCTTCCCTTGTTAAAGATTTCTTTCCTCCTGCAGTATTTGATTTGTATATTGCCTTTTGCTCTGCCTGTAAATTTCAGTCAGCCATTTAACAATAAAATTCTGTGCATGTTATTCATCTGATGGTTTAATGGATTCTTAATTATCTTTATTACCTTCACATCTTCCATAAGTTTTTGGTTATCCTGAAGGTACTTAAGAATCCATGTTAAAACACTAGCTGTAGTATCCTGAGCTGCAAATAGTACTCCAATGATGTTATCAGCAATTTGATCCTCTGTTAGAACTTGGCCCTTTCCATCTTTGAAGCTCAAAAGATGACCCAAAAGATCCTTCTCTAACATACTTTTCTCCTTTCTTTCACTGATTATCTCACTCACAATCTTACTCAGCCTCTTCCTTGCCTTCAATTAAACAGTAATTCATGAAAATGACTAACCTCATACGTTAAACATGCAAGAATACTTGTTTATAAAACAATTGAAGTTCTTAAAAATTACCAAGAGAGCTTTGCGATAAGCAGTTCCTGGAATGTTTGTGGGAAAAGAATTGTAGCCTTTGTTCACCGTATTATAGTTCTTCTTCAGGTTCTCTCTATGGCTGCCATCCAAATGACCAAAGATGGACAGAATCCCAACATCAAAAGAGAACTGCCAAGGATCAAATCAAACCCACATGTTAGCAACAAGTTTTCAATAAAAAATAAATTTTGAGCAACCCCACCAATTATATATTAAATTAATTCAACTAGATAAACCAAAACAAGCTTTAAGTAATTAATACCTTCTTCATCTCGTTGTAAGTGTTGATGATTTGTCCATTGTTATCAGCTGCCCATGAGTTCAAGCTAGAAATGGCTATGGCTTCTATATCAGGAATCAGTTTCTTAATGGTTTCAGGGGCTAATGAAGTTTGAACAAGCTTCCTCAGGTGAGTGTGGTAGCGTCCCTGCTGAAAGAATAGAGCTGAAGGGCCGATCATCTTCTCTTTGCCTCTCGGATAAGTTGGCTTGAACAAGTGAGCATGTGTCACAAGCACAAATTTTGCGGCTTCAGGACTTGCTAACATAACAGTAGGGTAGCCAAGTATGCTTGATTTAAATATCTTGCCATATCTGAAATAAGTACATGCAGAAAAGAAAACATGAAAACAAATGGATAGATATTCAGCTTGAATCATATATGAAGAACCTTATATATGAAGAACCTTTTTTCTTTTGTGGCGAAGAAGACATTTGGGTCCTGGGAATACATTTGGAGAGTTTCCCCAATGTAAGGCCATCCCATTGAGCCTGGAGGAAGCTCGGGGGCTTGTTTAGCTTCTCTTCTTCTCTTCCTCAGGAAGGTATAATACGAGAGAAGAGTTGAGAGAAAGAGGAAAATGCAAATGATAACGGCAACAGTCTCCATGTCCAAATGTAGCAGCTAGCACTAGTTGCAATGAAGTAATGAAAACTAGACACAATATCTATATATATATATAAAAGCTAGCAATATTTAGATATGGATATCAAGAGAATGATACAGTGAAGGAGAGTGATACGAACCTTAGGAGAATCACATCTCAAAAGCTAGTTATTGAGATGGGAGAACCCAAAGTCATATAAACGTCACACTAATGTGGGATTCAAATCTCATACTTTGTACTTGGGATTCTAACCACCACACTCCGTAGCCCCAGCGCCCACACGGATTGACTATACGCTAGCTCCCTGCTAGTCCCAGGTAAACACTGTAATGTCGGCGTCATCACCTGCACCACACGATTGTAACTGGGAGACATGGGGATGACTCTGATACCAAATTATACGAACCTTAAGAGAACCACATCTCAAAAGCTAGCTATTGAGATGTTTGAGATGGGAGAGTCCAAAGTCATATAAACTCCACACTAGTTGCTCATTCTTTTTAATATGGGATATAAATCTTATACCTTGTACTTAAAATCCTAACAAAGAGTGATAAAGGGCTTACGATGTTTACATAGAGCCCAAAAAAAGCAGAAGAGAATACAGAGAGATGTGATTTTGAAGGAAGATTTGCCATTTGTGATGCAGAAGTTGCGCTTAATTTTCTTTTGAAGTTTTTAGTCCTATGTCCACCTCACATGTTATCTACTACTAAGATGTAAAGCAATTAGTCAATTCCAGAACCCCCTTTCTGCCATTGCTGTTCCTGAAGCATGCTTCCTTTTCTCTTTAAAGTGTATAGAAATGAATGCTTCCTGTCGTACGTACATTCTGTCATGTACTTCAAATTTATATCTAAGTATTGGTTGCTTGTCACATTTTGAACATTATTGTCTGCCATTTTACACAGAAAATCATAAGCTACTTGCCATTCCTTTCTGCTAAATGACTTGGATTTACATTTTGCATAGCCAAAATGTGAAATGTCTTGGTTAACAATACTGCATTGGATACCTATGAGGGTAGCTATAATGAACCATCACTGTATAGTTTGCCTTGGAAATTTGAAACTTTTAACTTCTACATTCAGTTTTAGCTTGTGAAATGGCAAATCTGTCAACCCCAATTCAATCTTTTGCAGGTCGATATATTGTGTAAGAAATTTAGAATCAGCATGGGCCAACAACAAGCACCCAGATCATTACATTTTCTCCCTTCTTCTTGATTCTTCATTGAGAACATTGATTTGGACCTTTTATATAAGCTATACCTTGTACAGGTCCAGCAGGTGAGATTGAATCTTTCAATAGATCTTCACGAGAGATGCGTTTAAGAAATGCCACTGCTGTACGCCACTGACCCATCCCTCTCCCTCTCCCTCTTCCTCTTCCTCTTCCTCTCTCTCTCTCTTCCTTAATTCAACACTACATTCTTTCTGAAACCCTAAAATTCTTTTCTGTCAGAACAAACATAACCAGAAGAAAATATATCCATCAGCTTTTACTAATGCAAGTGAATATTTTTGACTTAGAAACACTTCATTTGTGGGCTTGTGGGGTGTAATATCTAGTAGTCACCATCAAGAACCATTCCTCTTACACGCCTCCATAGACGCAGCCAATCCAGTCCTCTCGTGCTACCTCAAGCAACCACCATGTTTAAGGCCGAAGGACGTATTCCGACCCAGCCACCCAATCCCAAATTAACTTTTCCATTAAAATTCACAAGGGTAAAAATTCCGTTTAATTAATAATATTTAAAAAATTAAATATTTATTATATTTTTTCTTTAAATTTTATTTTTATTTATCATTTTCATGTTCGGCTGGCAGTTGACCGTCTCCCTCTGTCACGGATAACCATCAATACCAGTTAGAGCTAATACCAGTTACAACTAATAACCGGAAAATCAACTTTTCCCAAAAATATCGCCTACTTTTTGTGACAAAGATGGGTGCAAAAGGTGCATCTTTATAAAATGCCGATTAGACATCTAATCAATCTACACATTGAATAAATGTTTAATTAGATAAGGATGTCCTTCCAGATCCCCTTCCAGATCCCGATAATGATAAGCAGGTCTCCCACGCGCATATTTCCCTATATATATGGCATTCCAGCCCTTTCCATATCCCATCAAAAACAACGGCATATTTCTATTAATCATATAATTTAGAAACTTTTTCAAACTGTCTTCCTACATAATCAATGCTGAAATGGACCTATATGATTCACTTGCAAGTTCTGTTGCAAAAGTAGTCTTGACTTGTAAGAATATTGATGGGGATTTTTGCAAAAGTTTCAAATTTTTATTTGATAAAATTTTGTTCTACATGGACTCCAAAGTATCACCACGAATGCTGGCTTGGTTGGGTTATGAGGAGTCAATCCAAATAAGATCAGATTAACAAACGGATTGCCATAAACACAACCCGAATTAGAATTCGTTTAAAAAATACTTACTTTTCTTGTGATCTCACTTTTCAGCTAAAGAATATGCCCACCTATTGAGGAGAACTTCGTTGTTAAGCGCATGAACAGCAATTTTTGTATCATGATTTCAGTACTCTCATAGTCTTTATGCATTAAGGTTGAGCTGAACTTTGCACTCAAGCTGTAAATCTGCCGATCCCATAACACCTGGGAAAATTGGCACTCTTTACTTAGCCAATCATCCTAGAAAAATAACAAATAAATGAAATTCTACGCTTTAGGTCTAAAGGAGAAAATGAAAAAACCAACTTAGTTATCATTCACAAAATTCTCCAATTGAAACAAAAACTGCCTTGTTATTACGACAGCAAGCAAATTGGCAGTCTTTATTTAGTCAATAATCCTAAAAAAACACAACAAATAATTGAATATCTGTCTAACTAGATCAAATGAGAGAATTGAAGAACCAGCTTAATTATCAGTCATATAAATGTCCAGTTGAAAAAAAAGTTGCTAGCTTATTACAACAGCTAGCAAATTGGCACTCTCTATTTGGCCAATCACAAAAAAAAGGAACCCTAATTGAAGTTCTCTATCTGGGCCAAAGGAAAAGGATAAAAGAATAAAAGTTAACAACTATCTATCATTCATGTAAACACCCAGTTGGCGCAAAAATGGTCTTCTCTAACAGCATAAAAAGATTAAATAAAATAGATAGTTTGTCCAATAAGAACTTAAAGGGGGATAAGCAAAAGTAAGGATTATTAAGAAATAGATAACATTGGAGCATACAATCTACAAGAGGGAAAACCTTCCACCAGATTCAAAGTTAGTCAAATTTACCCTAGTACTGCCACCTGAATTCTGATGGCATAAGTGATAGTCTTGGTGCTGCCCCGAACTTCCAGCAAATTCAGCAGAGAAAGTCATAATCTCTGTCATAGAATCCCTCATCACAAAGCACACTGTGGTCCAGGGGACCAAAAGATGTTGTCAGTCTGGAGGTTAGCTACAGATGTAAAACAACACATCCATGAGAATCAGCCATGTTGTCAAACAATGATTCTTTCTCTGTAATCTTAATCTTCTGCTAGCTGCCATCTTGTAGAACCATCAACTGAAAAAACAAGAAAAATAATTTTTTTAGAGAGCAGAAAAATGAATAAGCTGACACAATAAAAAATAAAATGAAAAAAGTCCAGCAGATTGAAGTCCCTAACCTGGTGAGCATGGGCTGATAGTTGTTGGGATATATACATCCCCCGTGTTTTTTCTTGTGATCACTGTTCTTGCAACTCTGTGGAACAAGGTGAACTAGCATAAACCTACCTAGCTATAATAAATGCAAAATTCATTTCATATTGTCTATGTTTCTTTAAGAAATTCAAATAAAAGTGTATAAAAACAAAGTCAAATTTTTTCTTTCACCACAAGCTCAATCAAATTACCTCTCTGAAAATACAGTCTTTACAACTTGATGTTGCATTTTCCTCTGATATACTCCCGACAGCACTTTTAAAACATATGTTTGACAAATTGGGAACCTTCACTTGGACCCCCAGCTTTAGTTCTATGGAATATATACATCCAATCCATGTCACCAATAGTCTCCACAAGAACAAATTCCATCTTTGAAGTGATGAAAACGATTTGAGTCCCTGACGATTATCTCCCTCTCAGTAATTTGTGATATGAATTTCGACGCATTGTGACAATCGCCACAAACACGTAAGTTCTTGAATATTCGGATGGAGGTTTTAGGAGGGGTGCTTATGATTCCAAATGCGATTGCTAGTCTCTCGCTATGACTTGTGAGGATGTGTTCCTTCTCATCGTCTTCAACATCTTGTAATACAAAAGTGTAATCTGGAACATAACCGAAGCTCTTCATTTTTGCAGTTAAATTCCTCAACTCACAATATATTTCTTCACATCTTGGATGAGTTCGATTCCCAGTATAGAACACATCAACCTTACTGTTCACTTCTATAGAACTCCACCCAGGTGTCTTCTTCAGTCCTTTGACTCTAGCCAGTGATCTCACTCTATCAACTCCTTCCCATTTCCCAACATTTGCATAAATATTTGACATCAGAACATAGTAGCCAACATCTTCCGAATCAACTTCAAATAAACGATCTGAAACAAATGAACCCAACTCAATGTTTCCATGTATCCGGCAGGCACCAAGTAGAGCACCCCACACAGAAGCATCAGGGTGTAGAGGCATACTTTTGATAAAATCATATGCCTTTTCTAGTTTCCCAGCCCGACCAAACAAATCAACCATGCAGCCATAATGCTTCAAATGAGGCCTGATCCCATACTCTTCCTGCATCATGCTGAAATATGATTGACCCTCACTAACCAAACCTGAATGACTACATGCTGATAACAACGATACGAAGGTTATATCATTTGGTTTCACTCCCTCGTCCAGCATTTCTCCGAATAGATTTATTGCCTTCTCACCATGCCCATGTACTGCATGACAGGATATTATGGCATTCCAGGAAACTGGACTCCCTCTTGGAATTTGATAGAATAAAGATATAGCATCATCCAATCTCCCACATTTTCCATACAAGACAATAAGGCAAGTTGCCACAGAGACATCCATGTATAGGCAATTCTTAATCACCTTGCCATGAATTTTCATCCCCTGTTGCACGGCTCCTACATGGGAATAAGCTAGTAGCAGGCTCACCCAAGTGCCTTGGTTTGGAATTATCCCATTGCACTCTTCCATCCTCTGGTAGACTTCAATTGCCTCACTTGCAAGACCATTTTGAGCATAGCCAGTGATCAAAGTGTTCCATGAGATCACATCCTTTACAGGCAGTCCTTCAAAAACTGAACATGCAGACTCTATGACACCCAACTTGGTGTACATGTCCACAATTGCATTTCCGATTACAACATCATCCGCAAGCCAACCTCTCCTCATTGTAAATCCATGTATTGACAAACTATTCTTATGATCATTCATCTGAGCAACAATGGAAGCCAAGCTCACTAATGTCAACAAGTCGGGCTCAGTTCCAGCTCTTTGCATCTTGTTAAAGAATCCACATGCAGTAATCGGATCATTATTTTGCTCATATGCAGAAATTATTGAGTTCCATGAAACAGTATTTCTCACCATCATATTGTCAAAAACTTTACGTGCCTGCTCCAAGTCACCATATTTTGCGTACATGTTGATCAAAGCATTGGACACAAACAAATTAAATTCCAACCCATGTTTTATAACATATAAATGAATCAACATCCCAGTTACAATATCACCTGATTGTGCACAAACAGAAAGAATACTTGCAACAGTAACTGAATCCATGTTAACTGCTTCCAATCTCATTTTGTCCAACAAATCTAGAGCTTCTGTAGCATTCCCACTTTGGCAATAACTAGAAATCATTGCATTCCAAGAACCCCTGTCTCGGACAGGCATATCATCAAATAATTTATGTGCAACATCTGATAGGCCAAATTGGGCATACATATGTAACAAGGAAGCAGCCACAAAGACATCCCATTCAAAACCTAGCTTTAAAACTGAGCAATGTATCTTCTTCACTTCAACAAGATCTCTACAGGCTTTCAGCACAGGAGGAAAAGTATAAAAATCAGGTCGAATACCAGGGGTCAGCAAAAAATGGAAGAAACAATCTAAAGCTTCGCTGAAATGGCCACATCGAACATATGCAGAAACCATGGAATTCCATGTGAAAACATTCTTATTCGAGATCTGATCAAAAGTGAGGCAAGAGAATGAGACGTCACCAAGGTTGGCATAATGATTGACAAGCTTAGTGGAGATAAAGATGTTCTGGATCTTCCCCGACACCACAAGAAACGCATGCAGGCACTTAAGAAGATGCGATTTGGTGCACGATTCAAATAAAACACCCAAGTCAATCTCTGCGTTGTCATTTTTAGTGTTATCTGATGTAAGTAGTGGAGAATTTGCAGCTACTGAAAACAATGGGCTACAAGATTTAGCTAATGGTAAGAATCTGGAAAAGCACCCACTTTTGAAGATCGGTGCCAATCTGAGTACAAAATATAAAGCAAATTAACAGTAAGCGCGTGGAGGATTATAACTACATAAATATTGATGTGTACTGCACCGTCAAACTTTCTTATCTGAAAATCTCTTCGCTTTAACAGTAATGAATTAACACACAAACTCCATTAATGATTATCAATGAAATGAAAATCAGTTTGTCTTCAATACCAAGTGCTTCACAACAGTACCTATTAAAGCTTACATGAACCATGCTCAATATCAAAACTGGAAAGACATCAAGCTGTAATAATTTTTTAGCATTTCATATATACGCAATAAAATTACTATGAAGGTTTGTGATAAAATACAACAAAATAAGAGGGAAACTATATTTTAAATTTTTACCTTGTTCCCGTTAATATATAGAATACCCAGTCAAATCAACTAAAAGGATATTCAAATAAGCAAAAAAAAAAAAATGGAAACTCCAAAAGCCAAAGCATTAGTATACATTCTTTCATTTTCCCGAACATTTCCAGCAACCAAACAGATCTAAAAGAAAATACAAGAAACAAACAGAGAAATGGGATGGTTTTGTACCTGAACATACATGTAGATTGCACTGAAATGTATAAAGCAAAAATTCGAATTGCCTTAACAGATGGCTTGTTTGATAGTCTAGCCTACAGATTGAGCCAAGGTTTTACACTTTTAGTGCGAGGGTTTAGTTACAGGGGTCGACATTTTTTTTTTAAAGGAAACATTTCGATTGCCTGAACCTTTTTATGACCCGAACAAATTGGGCTTTATTTGGGCCCTTATTGGGTCGCTCAAATGCAGCATATTATTAATGGTATTTTTTATTTTAATTTATATTACTATTTCAATTTAGTATGCATAATAGTATATTATTTTTTATTTTATCGAAATCATGACATTAGAATATGCTGATGAAATTTCAACAAATTTATTTATATTCAATAACGATTTATAAATTAATTACAGGGATGCCAACAGAAAAGGCAGAGAAGGCATCTCAATCCTCGTTTATATTTTCACCGAGAATACCAATCTTCATCCTCATTATTATTTCTATAAAAAACAATCTCTTCCCTATCTCTTCTTTGTTTTTGTCCTTGTGGAAAAAAATCATTTTCATGTATTATCTAAATATAATATAAATATATTAAATAATAAAATTAATTAAAATCAATCAATTATTTCAAATATTATTTATTAACCACCTTAATACATATAACAAAAATATAAATAAGTTTGAAAAACATAAATAATTAAAATAATAATGATATATTAGTATTTTAAATAAAAATATTAATATAAAAAAGTAGATATAGGAATAGGATCGGGTGAGGCTAAGACGGGATATATGTATTCTTATCTCTAACCTATCATTTATTATAGAGATGTTTTCTATCTTCGTCTCTTTTTTTATTTTATTTATAATTTTCTCTTTATTAGGATTAAAAACTCTAAATTTAGATTAAAATTATCATCTCTAATTAATTTACACATAAATTAATGAAAATTTAATGTTGATTTTTATACACATGTAGTTAGAATTATTTTATTTTTCATCTTAATAATGAATATGATTGATGATTTTTTTAGTAAATTCTATAAAAGGACAACTAAAAAAAAAAAAGTTCCTTCCATTCTCAAATTACAAATAAGGATGTTATATTTATGAAATATTATAGGAATATTTTCAAGTTTAATAATAATAATTCCCTTTAATATAATTAAAAAAACACTTGTTATATTAATAATAACATTAATTTTCGTACTATCGAGATTTTAAAGTTAAGATATATGGTAAAAAAAAATTAGTAAATATTTATTACCTCATCATATTATTATAAAATTCGAATAATATATTAGTTACACATTAAGAAGGTGTAAGTTTTAAACTATTTAAACATAATTTAGATAATTTATTTTTTATTATTTATATTTTTTATTTGATTAATGAGATATTAAAGATTTGGTTCGATAACAAATAATATAAAAAATATTTTATAATAATTATATTAAAAAATATTTAAATAGAATAATATTTTAACATTTTTTTATTATCTCTCATAAATATATGATAATTATTTATATCTATCAATTTTTCTAAAAAATATTGATAATTTATATTTAGCAATCTTTTTAAAAATTTAATTTTATAATTATTTTTTATTTTTTAATAAAAGATTATTTGAACCAAATACACCCTAATGGTATTATTGTTGAAATCTCAAATAAAACTTTGTTATTTAATTAAACTCTAAGGGGTCGTTTGGTTTGTTGAAATAAAATATTACTTTGATAATTTATCTTTTATTATTAGTATCATTTTATTTAGTTTATGAGTAATAAAATATTTTGATAATATTTTATTATCAATAGTGATATGACAGATAATATATAGAGTAATGTGACTTCTATCTTATATATTAAAATATTATCAAAATACTCATAATTTTATTATAATTACCTCCTTACTTAAAACTTTTTAGGACAGAAATATTTTTATTTTTAATTATACATTTTTTAGGATAAAAATATATCTATTTTTAATTAACATAATAAATAACAAAAAATATATTTTAAAATAATTATATCTAAAAATATTTAAGTAAAATAATATTTTAATATTTTTTATTGTCTCTAACTGAACACAATAATTATTTATATTTACTTATTTTTATCAAATTTTATTAAATATAATAATGATAATCATTTATGTTCAATAATCCATAATTTATCTTTAAAATGATTTTTTAATTTTAATAATAAAATATTTTTTAAATCAAACGCCGTTCAAGGGTTCTAGAAAACTCTCTACTTTATGCTAAGTATATTGGATTTGAATAATTAAAGTTGCAAAAAACACAAAAACAAAAACATGCTTCCAAATCTAAAAGTAACTCTACTTTTATGTCTATTAAATAAAGTTAGTGGGTGTCCGATGAAATTATTATTATTATTTTTAAAGCCATTGATTTTATTGGACTAACAAGCACTGTCCCCTTATCTTCACTTTTCAAAGTATCAAGAATTTCTTAATTTTTTAAAAATATTTCTAGAGAAAAATTACTTCTTTTCATATGAAAACGCTAAATAAAATTTTCATTAAATTTATAGAGATATAAAAAAGAAAAAGAAAATTGGTAACGAGAGTGTGGTAAGAAAGTAATTAGGAGTGGACACGTGTTAATGGGGTGAGTTTAGTGGAGAGGGAATAATGCCATGCCGTGGACCCACCCATTCCTCTACCCATTATCGACAATCAAACCAAGGGAGGCGAATCATAGTCCTCCACGTGGTTCATGATCCCCGCTAATCACTGCCTGAATCTTAGTAAATTAAAAAAGGTAAACAAGATCGCTTATCCTGATTGGCCAATATCATCCCTATAATATCTTGTCTTTCTTTATTATTATTATTAAATTAAATTATAATTAATATTATGTGTATAATTTTATATATAAATAATAATATATTATTATATAATTAGATAGTTAAAAATTAAATATAAAATAATATTAAATTATATGATGACACATTATTATTTTTATATAAAATTATACATATAATTTTATTGTTAATTTATTATGATATTTATTTTGAAAAACAATCATGTGAAAACATTTTAATATGATTTAGCTTCAGCCAAGACGCAGACAATAATGAATAGATCAAAACTGTGAGTAAAAAACAGTAACAATCACAAAAAATATCAGCTTTAACAAAAATGACAATGAAAAGACCAAAATTTTGACAAGGAAAACAACAACAAAGACTAATTAGGTTAGTGGAGGTAATTGGTTGGAACACTGAATGGGTGGGTTGGACAAAGTTACTTGTAACAAAGAGGTGAGAGATCGTGGGTGACGGGGGGAGGATAACTTGTTGGGTTGGGAGTGTAGGATGAGTTATCCGGTAAGGGGACAGTAATTGTGGTGGGGGCCAACAAAACGTGCAATGAAGATGTGAGAGATGATAGGTGTGAGAGATTAGATGAATTATAAGGTTATGAGCATAAAATGGTATGCATGGATTAAAAGTTAGTAGTAGTAATGATCAAGGTTTTCAAAATCGGACCGGAATAAAAACCGTTTTAGGTACTGGTTTCGGTCAGACCGGTTGAACCGGTCGATTGGACCGGAATTACAATTTAGTCATAAAATTTACATGTGTACAAACAATTTTTATTCATAACATGCAATATTATTCAATTTCAATTCAAGTTTTATCACTTTATATTGCTTCAGTTCCCTCACTGTACAAACAAAATTCACAACATGCAGTTTCAATTCAATTCAAGTTTTCACAGCCTTAAGCAATTGATCCACCAAAGAGTTTACAAGGCCTTACAAAACACCAACTTCCCATCGTTGCCTGAGAAGTCGCCGATCACAATAGCAACGGAAATCGTCGTCGTCAGCCAACGTCTGAGCCTGGAAAGTCGTTGTGAAACTTGCAAATATAGCCGTGAAATTGCTGCCTTGTAAGCCTGCAAACAAACACCCCTCGGCGGTAGCGTGGTCGTCGGTAACCGTATTTAAACCGTCGTGGGCAAGGAACAGGAAATTCGTCGGAGAAATTTTTCGGCTGTAGCAATTGAGGACTGCGTCTGTGTGCACTGCAAGGAAGAGAAAAACAGTGTTTTATTTTATATGCAGCTTGAACCGGTATCCGCATGAACTGGGTTGGACCGCGGTTCAGCTGAGAACCGGTGGTTCAACCGCGGTCCAATCCGATTTCTATTCCAAAACGGCTTTGCCTTCAACAGAACCCGACTACAGTGCCGGTTCACGGACCAACCGGTTCGATCGGTCGGTCCGGTCCGGTTTTTAAAACTTTGGTAATGATGGTGAGGCTCGATGAGAACATTCCAAAAGAAATGGAAAAAAGTGAAAAAGGAAGAAGAATATGTTGATTTTAAGTTGATAACTCAAATAATATTATAGAACTTTTTTAATTTGGGATGATGGTATAATTTTGAAAACTAAAATAATTAAGAATGATGTAATAATTTGATTTCTTTTCAATCATTCAGTTAATGGAGTTAGATTTTATATATAATTGTGATTTTTTCATTAAGTGGATGAAAAAGTGGAAATGACTAATCACTCCATTATATCGTAAATCTTAAGGGGATTTGCAATTGGACATATAATTGTGTTTTCAACTTGTAAATGTTCACGAGAGGGTTTCAATACTGGATATACGAGTAAAACACAAGCATAAAATAAGGTTAGATTCGAGCGTGCTTGAACAAGAGTTGCGTTAAGCTTGCCTCAAATCTATGATAACTAGCTCGATATATTTTGAAAAAAGTTGTAAATTATCGATATAATAAATAGTATTATTGATAATATAAATATTATCATCTGTAGGATAAATAGTATTATAAAAATAGAATTCGAATCAAACTATTGAGTTAAAGTTCTAACTCGAATTTAGTTTGAATCAAATGAAACACCAAATTGAGTGAAACTAATACAATTCATAACTAGAAGCACACCCTTACTTTAACCTTTCATGGAATCGAAAACACTTCAACTGACATTTGATTTATTAAAATTTCTTATATAGCATTGAATATTGAAATAATGTTACGAAAACAAATTGTGCAAATGAGTTAATTTCATACGTCTCATAAGATCGTTAATGTGAAATTCACTTATAAGTCATAACCCAGGATTTTAATCATTCTAATTGATATATATTATGAGGTAAGACTTAACGATGAATAAATACTTATAATTTTATAAATAATATTATATGTATAAATAACGATATATCATTATATAATTTAATATAATTAAAAATTAAAGATAAAATAATATATAATTATATAATGATATATCATTATTTGTATATAAAATTATGTGTAAATATTTAAAATATATAAAGATCTGAATATAAATAGAGTACATAAAGTCAATAATATTTTAAATATGAACCATGTGAAATGAGTCAATGCAATTAAGTGGAACACAGGTGGATGTGATATGAGGCCACTATTAAACGGAGTCGTTTTCTATAGGTACGACTAATCCCCGGAAGAGGATATCAACAAGAAAATGGGAAAATCGAATTGAGTGGTGTGAGTTTGATCATGACAAAAAGAGGAAAAGATAAAACGAGCTCCACGTTTGCGTTTTCATTCTTGTCTGTTTGTTTGTTTTTACGTTATGTTGCATCCATCATCATCATTGTACTGTATCTTCAGCACTATCATGCATGTTTCCTTGACTCAACAGGGTCGTTTTAGGAATTTTGGCCTTTTCTCCAGGAACCATTTAAAAATATTGTGCATGCTTTCATTCCCAATTAGTGGTATATATAATTTGGTTAAAATTATAAAATTATAAAATTAGACAAATTTATTCAAAAATTACAATTTTATTTGATTTATTAAATGATTTAATTTTTATTGGTAAATTAAAAAAATAATTTATGGTCTTGATTATTGTTTATATCATTTTCAAATCTAACTATATCATACATCATATTTTTTAAATATATATAAAACCATATTTTATGAAAAGTTTTAATAAGCAATTAGATGTATAATTTATTTATTTTTATATATTTATTTAATATACTAAATAACTATAATTTAATTATTATTTATTATATATATCTTAGTTAATCAAATTAGATTATTATTCATTATATACAAATATAATTAAAAGTGAATTATTCTTAATTGATTCAAGTCGTAATTCAAATTGGATTAAATAGTTTAATTTGATTTGATTTAAAATCTAAATTGATTTGATTTATTTTGAAATTTTCCCAAAGTTGTTTTTTAAGTTTGTATTAAAAATTTTTAAATTGTATTAAATCATACTGTATTCACCCCTATTCTTAATTTGTTGCATTGACAAGGATAATTTTGTAATTTTAAATTTTAGATTAGAATAAAAAAATTTGAAGTTGCAAGATCTCATCAGTTAGCGGAAAGTATAAAACTCTATCTCTACAACCTACCGCACAGAATCTCTCTCCTCTCAATCCCCATTCATCACGACACCCGGCTATCTCCATCCAATGACAAAACGTCACCATTGAGCATCCAATCATTTCTGTCGGAAATTCCGAATCAACGGTCCAAATTCAGCCACATATCGGCGCTCTATTGGCTAAATTTCACATCACAAATTCAACCCTCCCCGAATTGGCATACGTTGCGCGATCTCCTTGGCCCTCAAAGATGATAAATTAATTTTAAATAAATAAAATATTAAGAAATTCAATTGCTAAGGCCCTTAAATTGCGACTCGTGTCGATGCTCAGTAGACACTTGTCGACTCTGGGCAGCTGAAGCTGAGAGAAAGACGACACACACACACACAACACTCTCTCTCTAGTCACTGTATTTCTAACAAATATTTCAAAAAAAAAAAAAAAGGTAAAATTTAATTGCTTTATTATTTATTTATTTTCCTTTCCTTCGCTTTGTTTCTCTCTCTGTCTGTATTTTGTTCTTTTCTGGGTTTATTTTCTTTTCTTGAAAGTGTAATTTAGCTAAGAATAATTTTTGTCTTCTTATTTTAATTTTGATTGAAAAATAAAATTGAGGAGAATTTAAGAGTTATTGGTATGAATTAGACAAAGAGACCGTACAATTTTTAATGAATGAAAATGCTTTGATTGGTTTCAGTTATGAACTGAGTTAATGGATTTTTTTTTATTGGTTTGTTAGGGTTTATTTGGATTTGAATAGAGATGTGCTGTTAACAGAAGGAGGTTGAAACTTAAAAGTGTTTTGATTGAATAGTGAAGTATGTTGATTGGTATAAGGGTTTCTAATTTGTATTTGGATCGAAATTTGAGTAAGTTGCTTGAGAAAAGGAGTTCTGATTGGTCTGATTCAGATCAATTTGGAAGGTTGTGCAGGATGGCTTCTTTTTTCTTTGCTGTTGATTGGGAGCTTTGTAGTACACTTTGGATAAAGATTACTAGAAATGGATACTTTTCAAGCATGTTGTGTTTTTTTCTTTTTCCTTGGTTGCAATTATTTGAAGTTATGTAGTCTCGCACTGTTTTTTTCCTTTTAAGCTGCTTACTTTTTAAAATTCATCTCATGGCTTCATCAATTCTGGGTTATGTAAAAGTTTCATCTAAAAAATAGAGTAAACGTGAAAATAATTGATATAATTTACTCTCTGTTTACTTTATTTGGAGGATTTTTTAGGTCTTTAGTTGAAGGAAGTGGAGTGAAATATTTACATATTCCACAGTTCACTTCTGTTATATGGAATATTAAGACCTTTTTGAGCGGAGTCAAGTGTTTCCTCTGCTTTAAACAAGAATGGGATCTTACATGAACTTCAAAAACTCTGCTGATGCCTCACATGGTGGGATAAAACCACAAGGGAATTTCCCATTGGCTCGGCAACCTTCAGTTTACTCATTGACCTTTGAAGAGTTTCAAAACACTTGGGGTGGGCTTGGAAAGGATTTTGGGTCTATGAACATGGATGAGCTTCTGAAGAACATTTGGACGGCTGAAGAGAGTCAAGCTATGACTTCTTCAGCTGTTGCTGGTGTAGAAGGAAGTATGCCTAGTGGGAATTTGCAAAGACAAGGATCGTTAACTTTGCCTCGAACATTGAGTCAAAAGACTGTCGATGAAGTTTGGAAAGATTTGATGAAAGAAACTGGTGGTGGTGCTAGGTATGCGAGTGGTGGTGATGGCAGCAATGCATCAAATGTGCCGCAAAGGCAACCAACTCTGGGGGAGATGACATTGGAGGAGTTTTTGGTGAGAGCCGGAGTAGTGCGAGAGGATACTCAACAGATTCTTGCAAGACCAGATAATGTTGGACTTTTTGCAAATAATGCCAATATCGGTTTAGCTCTTGGGTTTCAGCAGCCAAGTAGAGACAATGGGCTGCTGGGTAATCGTGTAATAGAGAACAACAATTCAGTTTCTGGCCAGCTTCGTGGTTTAGCACCGAATGTACGTGGAGTCATATCCTCACAGCAACCACAGCAGCTGCAACAACATCATTATCAACCTCCACAGCAGCAGTCGCTCTTTCCCAAGCAAGCAACCGTGGCCTTTGCGTCTCCAGTGAATTTAATGAACACAACACAGCTTACCGGAACTTCTCCAGGAGCGAGGGGTCCTGTTTTCAGATCTGCGAACCCCTCTATGACTAACAATTTAGTTCAGTCTTGTGCGCTGCAGAGTGCTTGTGGACTGAAGAGTGGAGGATTGGGCGTGGCTGGTTTAGGTACTGGGGGTGTCACAGTTGCAACGGGGTCTCCTGCTAGTCAGGTCTCTCCAGATGTGATTACAAAGAGTTCTGCTGAGTCTTTGTCACCAGTTCCTTATGTGATTGGCCGGGGCAGAAGAAGCACTGCCCTGGAGAAAGTAGTTGAGAGGAGGCACAGAAGAATGATAAAGAACAGAGAGTCAGCTGCTAGATCAAGGGCTCGCAAGCAGGTGAGTATGGTGAATGGTCTGCTATTTTTTTTTTCCGCTTCTAGATACTCTTCCTTTTCTGTTGTTCATTCTTATTCTGAGTTGATGTTTAAATTCAGACTCTCTCTCAAGAACACAATTTTCATAAAACTCTCACTTGCCACGTGATGTATTTCCTAAATGGTGTCGAGGAATTATGTCATTTATAGAGTCAAATTTTTTTCGTTGTACATTGCCTCTAGGTGTAGTGGTCTCAATCTGACAGAGAAAAAGTTATAGATATGCCTAACAGAGTTACGAAGTTGTAGATTTTGTGCATCCCCCTTAGTTCAAACTATCGATTTTATTGAAGAAGGGTTAATCTGTGTATCAATAGAAATTACAAATCATTGCTGTTCTGAATTTTTGTTGTGTCTTCTTAAGAAGATGCTGCTATCTGCACATTTCATGTCTGGTGTGTCTAGTAGCTATCATATTGTTGACATTGTTAGTTTAAATTGCTCCAAGCAATGGAGGAAACTTTGTGAAAAGTGTAGAAGGGAAATGTACAATTTGGGAAAGAAAAGGTGGAAAACTCTCATGAATTCATATATTAACTCCTTTAATAACACGTTTGTGAAACCCTAAATTATCCAGTGCAAAAGTTGTAGGTCCGGTCATTATATCCTACAGTTTATCCATCCAATCAATTCGGGCAAGGTTCCTTAGTTGCCGACCCCCGCACCCCAAAAAAAAAAAAAAAAACCCTCTTCTAATAACACTTCCATTTTATGCATAATTAGCCTTGGGCCTACACTTACAATCAGGGAAGGTGGTTTACTGTATTATTCTTATCAGAAAAACTTTAGATCAAACTACCATTTGTTACTAAAGGAAATCCGATGACTTAGTGACTGGTTCTGCTTGCTAGTATCTAAATAATCGTTTTTGAACTAAAACATCAAGCTGAGAAATATTTTGAAACACTAATTGTGCAATCTTAGAGTCGTTTGAAGAGTTTTCTCACTTAGGAACAATTGAATAAATTATAAAGTTATTTGCTATAATGTTGTTTATTAAAAAACTTATACACACTTAAACTTGACTGTCTTATTACGGTGTTGGGCAGGCCTATACATTGGAACTGGAAGCAGAAGTTGCTGAACTTAAGGAAGCAAACAAAGAGTTGCAGAAGAAACAGGTATGCTATCTTTACCGGGGTCGAAATCTTTTTCTTTCACTTGGAAAATATGGGTTATGGCAAAGTCCTTAATTTAACGCTGGTTGTTGCAGGCGGAAATATTGACAGTGCAGAAAGATGAGGTATATTTTTGCTTACTTCTCCATTGATCTCTTATACTTTCAATAACCAGATGCACATGTCATGTTGGTGTTGTTAACCACTTAGCATACCATTTAACTGTTAATAAGAAACTGTGAACATTTAGTAGCTACTTTGCCCTACTTCACTGAGTTTCTCCCAAAAAATAAGGACTCTGTATCGAACATCTTTTTCCATCTCTCTAATTAGCCCTCAAGTCAGCAAGTAATGATCTTGATTGACTCAACCATAAAGTTTGAGCCAAATAGTGTTGCTTCATAAACTTCCGAGGGAAAAGACTATATCTGAGGAGGTAAAAGAAGTTGGGTATCTTTCTTCTTATTTTGTTTGTCTGTTTTGGCAGCTTTTGGAGAAAATGAAAATGCACTACGGAGGTAGGAGGCAATACCTGAGGAGGACACTGACAGGTCCTTGGTAAGAGTTGATGAACTGGACTGCCTATGATAAGAAGTGTTTGAATTCCACAATCTATATTATTGACATGGTACGAGGATTGGGGGTATGCATCTGTGAGCTATATCTCATCTCATGGAGGGTAGGAAGTTTGGTAGCTGTATGTATAAGCAGAGTGTTGTAAATTATACCACTTGTATTTATGAAACTTCTGCTGTGTCTAATTTGATAGCAAGGGGATAGCAGAATAGTGAAGCAAAATGTATGCTCCAGTGTGTTACTCCTATCTAGCTGCAGACTTTTAGTTTCTAACCTTCATTAAACTGGGTTTATGTATTGGATCTCTGATTAAGTATTTTATGACTAAGCTTAGGTCATGTGAGATTTGTGAATGGCTGTCAAAGTCTTTAATTCTTCATTTATTTCTTCATCCAACCTACAAAATCTGTGGACACTAGATGCATATCTGGGATGTTCTTGAATCATCTACATACCTTCCTGGACCACAGGATTTTATTATACTTTGTGTTTTCATATTGCTATTGTCAGCTTTAAAAATTCTGGCGGGTGGATGCATATCTAGGGAACTCTTTTATTTATGATTCTTTTCTCCATGGCTCCTTGGTGCCTATCTTATCAAAGTGCTTACTACTGTTTATTCTAGCATGTCCTAAGGGGATGTTGACCCTTGGTGCATGCATATGCAAGGTGATCCTCTCAAGTTTGAGTTAAACTTCTTGGTGCATCTTCCATCTACCCTTGAAAATGACATCATTGGCTGAAGAGGAGACACAATTTAGGGTAGATACAAATCAAACCGAATTTGAACACTTTTTTGCTCTAGTTTAGCATGAATGAAAAATACTCTGATTTAAGTTTGGTTCAAGTTTGTCGAGTCAAAATTAATGATGGTTTAAGTTCGATTTGAATATAAAATAGTTTGATTTGGTTTGACTCAAATTTATAACTCAAATTGATATCTTGAATTCATAACTTAAATTTGTAGTTTGAGTTTATAAGTCATTGATAAAACGATGTCGTGTTACTTAATAATGGATAAAATGATATCGTTTTATATATGAGTTACGAATTCAAACTATAAATCCAAACTATCAATTTGAATCACAAATTCGACTAAACTAGAACCACGAACTGAAACGGTAGAATGAACTATAAATTTAAATCAAATTTAGGTCAAACCAAATTTAATCAAATACTTCTTAATTTGAGTTTGATTCGATTTTAAAAATAAATCAAATCTTTCGATTAAACTAATTTAGTTTAAATCCAGCTCTAAATGTGATCAGTCCGGTATGTTTTCACGGAGCACCAACAATTCTTAAGTCTAATAGTTGCCATTCAGCTGGGGAAAACCTCGTCTACACTACAATGGTAAAAATAGGAATCTTTATTCAGATTTCGAATGTGACTCCAATTTCCTCATAATGAAAAATGAATAAGTCGTCAACTGTACAGCAGAAAATCTGCAGCTTGACGTTACTTCCATTGTCTAACCCACTACCGCCTCAACTTCATTTCCCTAAACTCAGCGCTTGTTGTTATAGGCGTAAACAGGAAAAAGATTTACACAAACAAATAAATTATATAAATTTATTTATTTATATAAAAATGATATTTTATGATTGAATAATGCAGTTTTTTTTTTTCCCACTAACTTTGACTGTAGCCTTGAAATGCTCGGGCCCGAACCCAATAATTTAGTGTGTAAATTTTTTTATGCAAATCCGAGACCCGAATTCTGTTAAGACCAAAACTGAGTTTTTCAAACCCAAAATTTCATTTATTTACAAATTAATTTTATCTTAATAATATTATATATATTTATTTATTTTAAATACATAAATAAATATTATTTTATTATTAATTTATAAGTATGTGAATGATTCAAGTTTATCCATTTTATCCAGTCCCGTCCGACAAAAATTATCCTTTTCTACTCTGCTTTGAATTTGATGATTCAAGTTTATCATCCCTATTTGTAATTTTGTACAATTTGCCTAGCAACCGAAAAAAATCTTTAGTTTAGAAATAACCCAGCAAATGCAATCTTGTCTGTTAGCCTATGTATACAAGTAATTCACACGGAGGTAACTAAACGGAACCGAACCTTGAAACAAAGAGAGAGAGAGAGAGAGAAAATGCTGAGAGCGTTAGCCCGGAGTACAGCAGCTTCAGTTTTAAACTCAAATTCATTTGAGCTTCTTCAAAGACGGCAGTTGTGTAGTCTAAATGTCCTTGCCGATGGCCTGGATAGGAATTCTGAAGCTTTTGTCACAAACTCCAAGATTATGGAAGGTTTGATCGCCCAACTCCACTCCCATATTGAAAAGGTATGTTTTTTGCAATGTTATTATTGTTGGATGGCGTGTGAATATGGTTTTCATTGTGGGATATTTTTGGTTAAGGTTCTTGAAGGAGGAGGAGTTGAGGCTGTTAAGAGGAATATGAGTAGGAACAAGCTCTTGCCTAGGCAAAGAATTGATCGCCTTATTGATCCTGGCTCTTCTTTTCTCGAGCTTTCCCAGGTTTACTTCCGTTTTCGGCTTTTTTTTTTTTGGTTTATTGGATATTTTTTATTCATTTCTATGGGATTAATTGTTGTTGCATATGGATCAAATTCATTTCTAGAGTCAATGTGTTTTTGTATTTATGCTTATATGTAATTTTTGTGCAAAGCAATACAGGAATTGAAGAAGCTTGCGTGTGTCATTTTCATGCTAAGCGTTAAATTTTAGAATTAGAATTGTGCGATTAATTGAACTTGAGAAGTTGCTACTTTGTTACTTGACTCGTTGACTGAAAAAATTTGACTTACAAGGGACATTGTTGGGATGTTTTTGTCTCTCATTAAATATTTTGTGAGTGAAGCTTGCTGCACATGAATTATATGGAGAGCCATTACCATCTGGTGGAATAATCACGGGAATAGGTCCTGTTCATGGACAACTTTGCATGTTTGTTGCTAATGACCCAACTGTTAAGGGAGGAACCTATTATCCCATCACTGTCAAGAAGCATCTTAGGGCACAAGAGATTGCCGCACAATGCAAATTACCATGTATATATCTTGTGGACAGTGGAGGTGCTTTCCTTCCCAAGCAGGCTGAAGTCTTCCCTGACAGGGATGGTTTTGGGAGAATTTTTTATAATCAAGCCACAATGTCTGCTGAAGGCATCCCTCAAATTGCTCTGGTATTAGGCTCTTGCACTGCTGGGGGTGCTTATATTCCTGCCATGGCTGATGAAAGTGTAATGGTTAAAGGAAATGGTACCATATTTTTAGCTGGACCCCCACTTGTAAAGGTTAGTTCTGGACTTTGTGGTGTTCCAACTTCGTACATGCTGTAATTTCTTAATCTGTTTCATGATTAGTTTGTACTTTTTATAATTTTTAAGAGTGTCATATACATATGTCCCTTTAAGTGTGCTTGTGTGTATTCAAGTAAATTAACATGCATGCCTGTATGTACTTATTTATTTATGTATTCATGCATGTTTCTAAAAGATAGGTTGTATCTAAAGGAAAACTTTCAGTAGGCTGCTACAGGAGAGGAAGTCTCTGCTGAGGATTTGGGGGGTGCAGCTGTTCATTGTAAAACATCAGGGGTTTCTGATTATTTTGCTCAAGGTATCTACTTTGGTTGTCTAGTGCTTTTTAACTATTTTGCAAGTACCACATTTGAAGTTAGTGTGACTATTTTAGCACTTGTCCATTAGTGTTTACATTCGTGATTTTAACCGTTCTTTAAGATGAACTGCATGGACTTTCTCTTGGGAGGAATATCATCAAGAACTTGCACATGGCTGGGACACCAGGAATGATTAACGGATTCCAAAGCATTAATACTGATTTTAAAGAACCATTGTATGATGTAAAGGAGCTTCGTTCCATAGCACCAGCAGACCTCAAGCAGTTTTTTGATATCAGATCAATTATTGCTCGCATTGTTGATGGAAGTGAATTTGATGAATTCAAGAAACTGTATGGCACTGTGAGGACATCTAGAGCACTTGAATCTTTTTAGTTGTCTTATATTATACTGTCCATGAATTTGTTAACTCCACTAGCTTTTGTGCAGACCCTTGTGACAGGATTTGCTAGAATCTTTGGACAACCTGTGGGAATTATTGGAAACAATGGGATATTATTCAATGAGTCTGCTTTAAAAGGGGCTCATTTCATTGAACTTTGCACTCAACGTAAAATTCCTTTGGTCTTTCTTCAGAATATTACTGGATTTATGGTATGTAATTTTTATTTCTGTTTCCATCACTCTACAGACAAAGCCTTGTAGACATTCTCATGTCCTTGCCTTTCTTAGGAGAGATACACATCAAACCAATTTTCTTAGGAAGCTATAGTTTGATTTTGATTATCCAGGTCCATAATGTCTATAGAATTGGAACCTTAAGGGTGATTTATCTTGCAGGTTGGCTCAAAATCTGAGGCAAATGGTATTGCAAAGTCTGGAGCAAAAATGGTGATGGCAGTTTCATGTGCAAAGGTTGGAAATGGGAGTTTATGCAACTCATTATTCTTTTATTATTATCTTTGAGTCACTGATCAGATAAAAGGATATCTGAATGAAAAAAAATATAATAACCTTTGCTCCTTCCTAATCGCTTCAGGTACCAAAAGTTACGATAATAGTTGGTGGAAGTTTTGGTGCTGGAAATTATGCAATGTGCGGCCGTGCATATAGTCCAACTTTCATGTTTCTTTGGCCAAATGCCAGAATATCTGTGATGGGTGGCGCTCAGGTAGCTTTTCTGACCATTACTTGTGCAAATTCAATGTTTCAAAGAGTCATCATGCCTTAGCTCTGAAAAGAGTGGGCAGAAGTAGATTAGAATTTTATTATTAAACCTTTTCTTTTGCTTTACCATCATATTTCATATCTGCCCACATTTTTGCTGTGTGTGCACGTTGTACTGAGGAGAGTAATATAGAACAGAATTAAGCACATCCTGTACCATGTTGTATATGGTACACCACCTCATAATGAATTAATGATCCCCGTTTTAATTATCAGAGTCTCCTGAATTAAAAGTCTTGTTAGGTATTTGGTTCTACAGTTCATTAATCGATTAGGTTATTTGTGCATTCAAGTAATATGCAATGCTTAAGTAGCAGATGAAGTTCATTCGTTGTTTCAGTACCTTCATAAGTTAGTACTCTTGTATGGAATCAGCAGACCTTCTTCTCGAATCATCTCCTTGACTGATTAGCTTTTAACATGTTTGCCTCAATCCATTGCAATAATTTGTTTGACTTCTGAATCAATTGAATTCTTTTTATTAAGTGTGGAATGCTTTTCTTTCCATGGCAATATTCAGGCTGCCGGTGTGCTCGCTCAAATAGAAAAGGCCAACAAGAAGAAACAAGGAGTTCAGGTAAACTTTATCTATCTGGAAATGGGATGATTTATATCTTACTTTGACGACTTTTATATATGCCCACGCATGAGCTTTTATCTCAGTGGACAACTGAGGATGAGCAGAAATTCAAGGCAAACGTTGTCGAGGCTTATGAGAGAGAAGGAAGTGCTTATTACTCAGCGGCAAGACTCTGGGATGATGGAATCATTGATCCAGCTGACACAAGAAAAGTAATTGGTTTCTGCATTTCTGCTTCTTTGAACCGCCCTGCAGAAGATACCAAATATGGTGTATTTAGAATGTAATTCCATTCCATTAATTTCAAGCAGCCACATGCCCGCTTTCAATAATTCCAAATATGTTTTTCCTGAAAATTCTCTCACAGATTTATTTGAAATTCTTGCTGAAATTGCCAGTTTAATCTTCAGTAACTGATGCATCCACTTCCCTTCACCCTCATCTTTTGCCTCAAAATGTGCTTTTAACTTGGTACCATTTCTAGCCTTCTAGGGTGAATATGAGCCTGTTCTCGGATGTTACAAATTATGCTGGAAATCATCCTATTATGGATTGATCAAGTGTTATTGAATACTAGGGTTAGATTCGAATCGAGTTTATTCGAGTTTGAAATTGAGTTTAGTTTGAACAAGTCTGAAACTAGTTCGACTCAAGCAAATTTGATCTTTAACTCAATAATAAGAGTTAAATATTTTCAAGTTTTAGTTCGAGTTCGAGTCTTCTAAATATTTGGTTTGCTAAACTCTTGAATATGGAATTTTTCAATATGAATAAATTAAAACGATGTTATTTTGATTAATATATGTCGAAATAATATTATTTTAATTATTTTTTATTCAACTACAATATAAAACCTTGAAAACTTGATTTGACCTAAAATTTGAGTTTGACTTTCCCCGAACGAATTAACCTGAAACAACTTTATGGGCATATTTGTTTGTTTCGGTTTGGCTCGGGTAATATTATTTAAGCTCCAGTGAAATTACATTAGATTTCGGGTTCGAGTCCCACTGGGCGTGTTTTTTAATATCCATATCACGTAATTGATTGAGTTTTCCTTACCGTTGATTTAGATTTTAGATATCAGGTAGGGCCCCACTAAACCCCGTACTAGCCCCACTTTCATCTGATTTGTCGTTACTGCATCTAGTAAGACAAAAATCAGCAGAACTCAGATGACACATAAATAAATAAAAATAAAACGTGCCAATTCTGTTTTCTCATTCTGTCTTCGTTGTTGCCATTTTCTCATTTGCTGTTGCAGAGACCAACTGATGCACTCAACCTAACTGCAAGTCTGTAACTGACTCATCTCATCAGTCATTCCTTTCCTTCATCTTCCACTTTCTCAACAACCCATCTCAACACTAACAAAACAAACTCTTACTTCTACCAAAAACAGTTAACAAAACAATACCTTTTCTTACTTTGCTAATGGCTTCTGCTACTTCTTCTTCTGCTTCTTCCCATTTGGCTACTCCACGTGTCTTTTCGTTTCCTTCTCGTAATCTCAGCCCCAGCGCCAATGCAATCTCCTTTCCCTTTCGTTTGCTCCCCAAAAGGGCAACTCTCAAGACCCGAAACGCGCCTCTTCCACTTAAGATACTGTGTATGCGTGAACCTAAAGGTAACTTCTTCTTTCTCTCAGATCTGATTCTTTTTTGTTTGATTTCAGTTTGTTTAATGCTTACAGTAGTGGTATATGTTTGGTTTTGTTGTTGTTTCGAGATTTTTGTTTTTCGATTTATTTAAACTTTGTTTGTTTGGCAAGAAAACGCAGGAAAAAAAGGAGCGAAAAATTGAATTTTATGTTGAACCCACTGCCCATTTCCTGTTGTTTGTGGTAAGAGTTAGAAATATCAGAACTTTCACGAACTAGGCTACAATATAAGACTTTGGTTTGGATTTGGGTTTTATGCTGAAATGTTAAGGAAATCTAGTGAAGTTTGACCGATTGAAGGTCTTTTGTGCAATTGGATTTATGTAAAACATTACATGAAGGGTTCGGCATAAGGCTGAAATTGATCAGTTATGTGACCTGCAGGCTAAGGCCAGGATTCTTTGCTTTAAAATGAAACAAAAACCGAAGGTAAGTAACTAAGATTTGTTTCTCTTCCTTTAAATTTGGCTAAAACAAAAGTTTTATAGAAGCCACCTTGCGGAGGTGATAAATCCCCATTATGTGCTGTAGAGGCTACGATTCATTTTATAAGCAGTAGAAGTATCTTGTGAAAGAATTTGCTTTGGGAGGGTATAACATTTTTTAGAATGATCTGCACTTGCTCAAGTTTGTGATTTTGTGGCAATTTGCCTTTGTTGTTCTCGTAAAATATTGAGCAAGTGATTTTGACTATTATTGTTTGAACAACAATATGGTAAATGCTTTGTTATTCTAAATGTTATCTAGATTTAGGAGAGTTTCTCAAACAAAAATTTCAATGATGATCTTTCAATATCTCTTTAATCCACTTTGTTTTGGTCAAGTGAGAGTAGTACTTTCTAATTGTTTACTTTATTGTATTCTTTTGTTTATTTTGGTTGGTTGGGGGTCATAAATGATAGCCAATATTGTTGATCATACACATTTTATCAGATCACTGATTTTCTTTTTCTCCTTTTTATTTCTGTTTTTCTCCATCCTTATTGATTTTGATTGCCTTTATGGAGTAAAAATAATTCTTCTATATAATTGGGGCATTGTCATAATGATTGGCTTCTTACGCCAACGATTGGGATTATAGAAATTATTTCTTCATATTAGACCATTGCATGAAAACATAACTTTTTACTCAGATTTTAAAGAAATAATATGGAATAAAAGTAATGGATGACTGAATCTTATCTAGACCTATGTAAGGACTGTTTTGTTAGAATTGATGTTTCAGCATAAATATTTACTTTAATTGGAAGTGATCTTCATGGTTGCGGACAGATCTTTTTTTGTGATAAGTTCTATTGTCTATGGAAACATTCTGTTTTTGAAAATGTATTGTATACTATTGGCCTAATGGTTTTTGATGGTAGTGAATCTCTTTCATGATAAATGTTCTTTTATCTATGAATTCAACTTATGTATATGTGGAGGATCCTGCAATGCAACTAATTCATTTCAAATTGGAATTCTGGAGCGTCTTCCTTGATTCAGTTTGCATTCCTTGTTTCAGAATGCAAATATTTTTATTTCTGCTGTCGCAATGTTTCACTCTCTGCATTTAGACAGTTCTACTCAATTGATATATTGCTTTATGATGAACTCTAAGATATGTAACTTTGGAAAGAATTGATATAAATCATTTTATTCTTAATTGTATAAAAACCTTGATTTTTGTCAATAGTTAAAACTGACTAACTATTTACATGTAAATTCGTCAGTGCAAAAATCGAATAACCAAAATAGTGAGTAAATGACAAAGAGAGATTACATGTAGCTGATCCTGACACTTGTTAATTATATTAAAAAGAAATGGATTAAGTTAAAATTGTAAATCATTGAAGTTTCGTCAATGTTATTGGATACTCTAGTAATATTATGAAGTACCATCAATATTTTTGTCTCAAAATTGTTTCACAAAGACCTTTATTCATAGTATAACAAATTGCTCCTTAGCCTTCAACATATTTAAGATTTTGTTCTCAGCCTTTCAAGGTTTGTGGTGTTAGATATCGGATGCCATCTTTGTAATAATATGTTGGTTACGCAGCTGCAGTGGTCACAAAAGACTCATGGGAGAAGTTGATTCTGAACAGTGACATACCTGTTCTGGTTGAATTTTATGCGAGTTGGTGTGGGCCTTGCCGGATGGTCCATAGAGTAATTGATGAGATTGCTGGAGAGTATACTGGGAAACTTAAATGCTATATGCTCAACACAGACACTGACTTGCAAATTGCTGAGGAATATGAAATCAAGGCTGTACCTGTTGTCTTGCTGTTTAAAAATGGAGTTAAACGTGAAACCGTGGTTGGAACCATGCCAAAGGATTTCTATGTCTCTGCTATTGAGAGGGTTATCCAGCCATAAACATGACTTTATGCTTGCCTAGGACATCCAGTAAAGTCGATCTTTTCATGAGATGGTACGATATTGTTGAAATTTTTTTGGTCGCTCAGTCCATTTATTGTACATCCCTTAGAGAATTTACTTGATTTCAGTTACAACCAGAAGCACTGGACTGTTTGACTATATTTTGTAAATGTGTCATTGTTGTTCCTATTCAATAATGTTCAGCTGAGGCAACGTCTGATGAAGCTCTTTCGAAAATTTTTTCACAAATGGATGTTTCTGAGTTTTAAGTATGTAATGCTATTTTCCCAAGCTGTTGTAATTGATTTTAAAGGCATGGCTAACAATTCTGGCTAAACTTCAAAATATGAGTTAAAAGAATATGAGCACTAGGCATATGCAACTTACAATTTTCAAGAGAGAAATTAGCCAATGAAAACATGCCTTCCAGATTGAGGGTTTTCAGTAGAGATGGTTTGAAATCATCATGAGGGCATGCAAATTCCTCTCTTGTCTTCCCCTTCTGCTTGACAGCAGTCATGGACACCAACAAAGATGGTAAGTTTTCAAGCATTAGATGTATCATTCTCTAAAGCCGAAAAGTAAAAAATCTCAATTATTTGAATGAAGTCTGAAACTTAATATGGTACCTCCAATGTCTCTTCTGCTGTCATATCATCTATAAGGAGAATGTTTCTGGTGATTCTTGCAAACATTTACTCTAAAACCATCTCAAACATTTTGCAGCCTTTCAGGAGAGAAACTCAGAGGAGCTTTTTAGTACATGAAATTTCTGAATCAAATGAGTATATATGGAAGTTCTATCACTTTAAACTAGTTTTAACATTTTTGGTACATAATTTTAAAACACAAATGATGTGATTTATTTTTATCTTTAATTTAAAATTATTAAATTATATAATGACGCATAATTTATATACCCAAATTATGTACAAAAAATATGTACGCATAGTTTTATTGTTTAGATTAGTAAAACAAATCATATTCAAGGTTCTTTTGAAATTTATTGGATCAAAAAATTTATAATAAAACTATGTGTACTTATTTTGAGTATTCAAACAGGTATATAATATATATTATTATGTGACTTGATGATTTTGAATTAACGATAAAATTATATCAAATCACAAAAATGTGTATACCTATTTATATACTTAAAGTGAGTAAGCATAATATGTTCAAAAATTGATGCGCTTGCAGCTACAAGCCCACAATAAAATCCAGGAAAAAAAAAAGCAGCACTATTCTGCAACAGTACTTGGATTCCATTGGGATTGATTTTAATGAAAACCTAGCTTGTGAGAGGAGGAGGAACTACTAGCTTCGACCTTGGGAAAAATTGTTGGGTGATCATTCAGGTAGGGAACTGATGCAAGTTGTTCCAGAATTATAGAGATAGAGAAAGAAGAAACACACACACAGAGAAAATAAGGAAGAACAGAGGGGAAATTCACACAATTGTTGTGACCTATTCATTCAAAGTTTTTCCCAGCGGTTACATATATCTCCCGCCTAATCAAAAACGTTGCCGTATTGATTAAATGTCAAATTACAAAATAGCCATCAAAGCTCTTTAAATGACATCTCAACTCTTGTTTATTTAACAATCTAACACCATATTGCATAACAGCTTCCATGCCAACTCAAACGGTTTACTCTGCATCAATTCCCCCTACTCAAGCTTCCTTGTCCTCAAGGAAGAGTTTCGAAATGTGAAGTCTCTTTAAGCCACCACACAAGTTTCTCCAAGGAAATGAGGATGTTATCTTCAACATAATTGCCAAATATCTGGCATCCCATGAAAACAGAATGGTAGCACAAGAGAACATTAACCACGTAAACAATGTAAAAACCAACATAAACAACTTGTTGTGGCACCACAATGAACAGACCAAGCTCCTCACCACACACATACTGTCCCAATTCATGACATTTGTTGAATTGTCTCCCAAGAATTGTCTCATACATCTCAACCATTTGAATCTGTAACAATGTTGGGGATTTTTTGTGAGTCTCTTCCAAAGAGGCATTCACCCCATTGGATAGCTCAAGGGCTACAAGTAATGTGATACCAATCTCAGCTACATTAAAACCCTTCCAAAGGCCCGAATATCCAGCTTTGCCCTCAAATTTTTTTATTACATGACTAGTTCCATAGGGAGGAAGCTCAAAGGCAGCAAAAATCACTTCATCTAGAGTAAATGATTCTGATTGAAAGGACTGGGGCTGCTCCCATTGTTTTGTATGAGTATCACTGATCCTTTTTCTCTTGTGTGCAAGTGTTGTAGCTCCAAGTTTAATTCTGAATATTTGATGGAAACAGTAGTAAACACCCTGAGATGCAATAGTATTCAAGTCACGCTCAGTTAGTTGTCGCGCTTTTACCTTATTCACCACAGAAAACTCTTCAAAGCCGATGGGACATTCACTATACAAAAAGTCTCTCCACCCTTTGACGGCAAATCGAACTCCTTGATTTTGGACAATATTAACAATTCCAACATTAACACTCTTTTTCTTTTTCTTTACCTTTACCTTCACTGATCTAACTCGCATATTTCGTCGTCTCAATGAGTCATCACAATTATGCACCACATACTCTCTCTCTTGGATTGATACATGTTTTGCATTTGTCTCCAATTCATCTTGCCCTACTGAATCTTCCACCAAAGCTGACACTGAAGCGGAAACAAAACCATATGGTAAACGGGGAATGTTTGGAGTAGGCAACAGACCTGAGTTATTGCTGATTTTCGGTGGACAGGCAGTATTATTTTGGTGATAAATCGGAACCTTCGGCACTGAAGGAACATAAGGAGTACGAGTTACAGGTTTTGGCTGGTCTTTAATTGCAGCCACTGTTATTTCTTGTAACTTTGCTAGTGCATAAGCGTCTGATAACGTTTTCGGTCGAAACATTCTCACTGGCATTTGTAATGCATCAATTAATCCAGATAAAAAGAAACTCAAAGCTTGGTCTTCTCTAATGCCAGCTCTAGGGTATAACTCACCAAATTCGTCTAAGTATTGTTGTAAGGAACTGACTTGCCTCAGGTTACGTAAGTCGGCCAAAGGATCATCATATACATAATTGCCAAACCGTGCACGCATTGCTGTCACGTATTCCTCCCAAGTCACCATTGAATTATTCCTGGTTTTCATGAATCCTTGGTGCCACTGGATGGCGCGATCCTTTAGATGTAATGCAGCGACCTTAACTCGGTCCTCACTCAAGGTTTTATCAACATCAAAATAATATTCGACCTTAGTAATCCAAGTGTCGAAGTTATCGCCATTAAACCTAGGAAACTCAAGTCGAGTCACCTTCTCCCAAGACATTCTGGCCTCTGAATTCATCTTCAAACTACTTCCTTCATCCTTCTGAGCAACCGATTGCGACATCACTTCTGTTTGCTGTAAACTTAGTCCTCCAATCATTTTTCTAATTTCTTCCATCGAATCCTTCACGAAATCTTGCCGCCTTTTCTCCGATTCAGATATCAACCCTGCTACCATTTGCGTGAGTTCTCGTCGTAGCTCCTGTAGACGCGTTCCTTCAGCCATCGCCAGGTCGAAGCTCTGATACCAATGATGCAAGTTGTTCCAGAATTATAGAGATAGAGAAAGAAGAAACACACACACAGAGAAAATAAGGAAGAACAGAGGGGAAATTCACACAATTGTTGTGACCTATTCATTCAAAGTTTTTCCCAGCGGTTACATATATCTCCCGCCTAATCAAAAACGTTGCCGTATTGATTAAATGTCAAATTACAAAATAGCCATCAAAGCTCTTTAAATGACATCTCAACTCTTGTTTATTTAACAATCTAACACCATATTGCATAACAGCTTCCATGCCAACTCAAACGGTTTACTCTGCATCAGGAACTTTGATCAATTGATAATTTAGAGTTTATTTTATTTCTGTAACTTAGATGCAATCTGTATCTTCAAATTGGATTATTCATTTAGTTGGGTTGAGCTGGGAGTATGAGTTTATCTAAATTGCATTAATTATTTAATTTTCGTGAAGAAATTATTTTCAAGAATTTAGGATGAAATTATTTGTATTTAGTCCAATTTTTCTTTAAAATTGCATCAACTGCTGAGTGTATGACTCACTTCTACTCTATATAGACAGATAGTTTTCACCTCAGTCTGATATTATTTTTGCTACCAAAGAACGGCTGTGGATAAACAGGATTGAGCATTTGATGCCCGTAATTCTTTATGGAAGAAGTTTATGTTTATAATAGTAGGTCATAAATTTATTTGTCAAGATCAAGAATTGCTATACATGCGATTTGTTTTTCAAATTATCTGGTTGGACTTACACCATGAGTGCTCTGATCTCATTTCCTAGTTTTTTTTTTTTTGCAGTTCAAGCTCTTGAAGCTGCTGATACATTATGGTGAACGCCATTAAAGGACTGTTTATTTCCTGGTAAATATAGTATTTTCATAAGCATTGCTGATTATGACCAATTGGCCTTGGTCAGTTCCTTTAGGAGTGTTTGCAGAGACTTTTTGTTATAATAATACCATGTGTAGAAACAATGATGTGTTACCATGTGACTGAGTGTTCTTTAATTTTCAATTATTCAATTACATGTTGACACGCCGTTGTTTGTATATAAAGTTGTGCAGATAACACAACTCTTTTTGTTAACTACACACAACAAGTTTTTTCTTAATGGCTGGAAATTCTTGATGATTTTAGCATCTTCCCAGAGCTATTAAAGGCTACAATGGTAAACTTATGGAATGGCTAACTGGTTATATATTCAAAAACTTTATGAGGTATTTCGTTGTAATGATATGTGTTTTCCAGATTAATATTGAAACTTTAAGTCTATTGAAGGGCTGATGGTAGGTTAAATTGAGTATCAATCCATTCATGAACTGCTATACAACTTATTATTATTGACTGAACCATTTGAAGGGATTTGTGGCAATTTACCTTCAATTATTTCTTTTGAGCTGATTTTGTTTTTTTCTTTCTTCTGTAAATCATATTCTGTGCCCATTATTTGACAATTTAGTAGGTACACACTGCAAAGGGAGGTCCATGCATATTGTGCTTATGGCGTCGTTTGCTTAATGTTTTCTCACCCATTTTCCCTTTGCTACTGAAAGACTTCAATCTGTGTTTAAATTGCAGTGACATACCAATGGCACAGTTCATTATCAACTTGAATGCTTCGATGCCCACATCACAGAAATTCATAATACACATCTTGGATAATACTCACATGTTTGTGCAACCCCATGCAGCCGAAATGATTCGAAGTGCCATTGCTGAATTTAGGGACGCAAATTCCTATGAGAAGCCTGCATAATCTCCTTTTCTTTTTTCCCATGGTAAAGTTATATGTGAAAGATTTTTATGTATTCAAAGCATTGTTTTGCATACTTGGATAGATTGTGGACTGTTTAAAATGGATCAGGTGCTTCGAGCAAGATACTCTTAAGTTCGAAATGTGATAGATAAGAATGTGTTTTGCTGTGAACAATGGTAGGCTGCACTATTAATTACAGTTGCGAAAATTTTCTTTTATGTAGTTGATGCATATTTTAGCCAATTTCTAAAGGTGCCAGTGGTCTTGAAGTATGATTATTGTGTTACCATTCAATATTTTAAGTGATAGAGAGCATTCATCCAGAAATAAAACTTCATTAAATGTGAAATTTGAAGAACAAATTGACCAATTTAAAACTTCTAGACATTATCACACTATAGGATAAGTTCATGAATTGTCTGAGCACAATGGACAGGTACAAAAGAAGTCCACCAAATTATGAATAAGTAATTGATTGATATGAAGAAGTAAATATGTTCTATCCCTTAAAGTTCAGTTCCCTGTTCTTCTCCATTCATGAACAATGGAAACTGGAAATTTCATTTGTAACTTGCAGAACTTCTACATGGTTGCTCTTTCTCAGTTTCGTGCCTCATTTCATAGGGAACATCTGAACGGCTCTGTTTCATCATCTTTCATAGCAATTTCATTCATTAACATTTTCTGTAATACCACCACTTGAGGCACCAGAAGCAGTGTCAACGAAAGTAGTTCCTATGCACCATTTACTGCTCTCATTCCCTTTAAAGATGCACAAGGTTGAGCTGATTCCTTCTCCAAAAGATATGCAGCTATCATAATTATCATTTTCATTGAGTTCTCTCAAATATGGAAAGGATGCCAAGGGGTCTTTAAATCAGTGTTAGCTTATAGTTTCGCACTCTAATAAAAGTATTGCAAATATGAGGGGCTTGAGATTATAAATCTAGATAGTCTTTGTCTCCAAAAGTGCACATATAAATCATAAAACTCAAATTTACCGAACGTCTATCAAAACCAATAAACATTAACTGCATGACAGCCTTGTTTCCCAACCAATCGCTCAATTCTTTCTTAACAATTGCTTATTTCAGGTTTCACACAGTCCCCCGCTAAGCTTTGATTAAGTTTAACTTCAATAACTTACTTTACAACACTACGAAAATCTCATTGATCCTCCACTTTTGCTTCATTGCAAGCTAAACTTGTTTACAGAAAATCTCTTTTGCCAAAACTGTCAACATGGGAAGTGAATATATCCCACAAGGAGCTCACTCAAAGATGCCAAACCCGGGAATGGCGACCATTCTTGCTTTTGGCAAGGCCTTCACTCACCAGCTTGTTATGCAGAACTTTCTTGTTGACGGGACAGGTATTTCAAGAGCACCAACTGCAATGATCCTGAGCTCACGGTGAAGCTCACTTGACTTTGTATACTTACTAAATTTCATCTTTTTTACTTATTTTTAGCTTAATGTAGAACACGACCTTTAGTTTTAAACTTTTGATTCAGGTTATTACTTGACAGTTTTCTTTTTCTGGCATCTTGCAGCCGAGACAACAACCGTTATAATGAGGAATGTTGTGATGTCAGAAGAGATCCTGAAGAAATACCCTGAGATTGCTGTTGAAGGCCTTCCTACTGTAAAGCAACGGTTGGATATAAGTCATGATGCTGTGACGTAGATGGCCATTGAAGCTTCACAAACTTGCATCAAGAACTGGGGATGGCCTGCATCAAATATAACCCACTTGGTCTATGTCTCTTCAAGTGAAGCTAGGCTGTCTGGTGTGATCTTTACCTTGCCAGAGGAAACTGATCAAGTTATGCTGTACTTCACTGGCCGCTCTGGAGGTGTGGCTGGTCTCCATGTAGCAAAAGATATTGCTTAAAACAATCCTGGAAGAAGAGGTCCGTTAGCTACTTCTGAAACTACCATTATTGGATTCAAACCACCATGTGCAAATAGACCATATGACCTGGTTGGTGTTGCACTCTTCAAAGATGGTGCTGGAGCCATGCTAATAGGATCAGACCCAGTTTTGATTGCCAAAAAGCCTCTCTTTGAGCTCCACGCAGCATTTCAGAATTTCCTGCCAAATACCGAGAAAAGTATAGATAGATGGCTCACAGAAGAGGGGATTAGCTTCAAGCTTGCCAGGGAGCTTAATTGAGTATCACATGGAGGAATTCTGTGTTAAGTATATGGATGCTGTTGCACTGAGTAACTAGGATTATAATAACATGTTTCGGGCAGTTCATCCAGGGGGTCCTCGAATATTGAACAGGATGGAGTAAGAGACTCAAGTTGTTGCCCGAAAAATTGAGTGCCAGTAGAAAAGCTCTGATGGACTACGGCAATACTGGTAGTAGCACGATGGTACATGCACTGGAGCACATGATTGAAGAGGGACTGAAAATGAAGAAAGTAGAGCAAGGTCAAGGAGATTGTGAGTTGGGTTTGATGCTGGCTTTTGGTCCTGGAATTACCTTTGAGGGAATTCTTGCCAGGAATCTCACCGTCTAAAAACTTATGAAGCCTAATAATTCACAACATCACTTCACTTAATCTATGTTTAGAGTGTTTCTGCAAAATAAAGAACTGTAATGCATTCACAAACAAAAGCACATCACATGAATTTATAATAAAGCATACCATAAGGAGTAGGCACAACGGAGTCAAATAATAAACTTGACATTTGATATAAGCAAAATATTAGTGTTGCACAAAGCTAATCTGGCTATAACAATCATGTTTAAAATATAAATATCCACTCAAATTTTAAGTATCCCCATCTTTACAAACTCCACTTGTCTTCCGAATTTCCAGACATGTTTGAAAGAGAATCAAAACCCGTGGAGAACAAAAGGGGAACTTGTAGGAAAGCCACCAGCCACATTCTCCGATTTAAGTTAACTCTGTAATTTTCAGTTACACTACTCCTGAAGGAAGTCGAAGCACAAGCTGTCCTCCAAAGACACTACAAAGCAAAAAAAGAATTATTCTCAGAATGCAACAAAAATTGTAGGGAAAAGTATTCATTTAAGTTTCAGATCTATCTGCAGTTCAACCAAAAAAGATAACTGCAAGGTCAGCAACCGACCTTTTGACATAGTAGTAACAGAAATCAGCCAGAATGAAAGTTTGAACAATCTCGGAGATAAGAACCATTGAAGGCCATAACCCATAGCCCAGGGCTACAAGCAAGTGTCCGCGACTATCCAGAACCTGTCAAAGGCAATGAAGATAAGGCTTTGATGGCATAAATAATCAGTAAATAATGCCGAAATAGATCTCAATAATAGCAGCAACAACATAGAATGAACCAAATCAACTGATATTTCACCAACATGTTTTTCCCTCCCAGAAGCATTACATCAAACAAAAGACCTTTGCTGGTGAACCACGTTCCTAACAGTAACTCAAGCAACACTTCAAAGCTTACTTGGCAATAACGGCATCAGCAATACGATATAGTGTAGTAGCTCTTAAATGAGTTCACAGAAGCACAGAGTAGATAGTAATTGCAATCATGCATAAATTCATGATCTTCTCATATCACATATGCAAAAAGTTGGTAGTGTTATCATCAAGATGCCTATCCAAAAAATAATGCCAACGTTACTGCACTATTCGGCTAGTCAGTAAATGCACTAAACAATAATCAGAAGCAGTGATCAGTCAAACTTGGCCATCCCATCTTTACATCTCTTCATCATGTCAACTTAAGCTACCAAAAATGCTGAGAGGTGGTATAAATTGAATGACGAAATCTTTTACACACATTTTCAAGTAGACATGCCATATCAGCACACCTCAGATCTATAGTTTCATATCAGAAAGGGGAAAAAATCATACAACTTAAACAGTTTTATGAATTCAACCATACAAAATCAAACCTGGAGAACCCAGTGGGCACAGCTCAAAAACCTTGCAACACCCAGTGCAAATACATAATGGGCAGTGAATGGTTCAACAATCTGAAAGCACAAAAAAGAAAAAAGATTATTTATTGAGGAAAGAAGAATAACACAAAAGGAGGAAACCAGTAAAGGGTCTAATTTCAGGAAAACCTCAGAATATATGTGTTTTACATTCTAAGATAACAAACCTTTGTGTTCTGCATAACTCGCAACTGGGGTAGTACTGAAACAGCTTCAAGATATACACAGAAAGCCCAAAAAATTCTGTTGACAAAATTATGTGAAGTCGATGGATGTATAAGCAGAGCCAACACTGCACAAGGTACCAGCTGCACCCAAATTAAAAAAAAAAAAGATTCAGCTATTTAGGAATTCATGAAACATATACTCCCATATAAACTAATCCAGCTGAGCATGAAGGAATATAACTATGCAACTGATTGAACTTGTATACTTAAAATTCTAAAAAGGAAATACATTTATTTCCCTGGGTTTAACTATCTACACAGTGGTATTATTTGAAGAGGGCATATCAAATGTAGCAAGAAGCTTCTACTCATGGTTTTAAAAACTAGATACACCGGTTGATCCGACCGGTTGGACCATCACCCACCAACAAAAAAGGTTCCGATTCACTTGATAACCATTTTTAGAGTCAAAAAGGATTGGACTAGACTGAACCAGGCAGTTCGAACGGTTGAACCAAGTAAAAAATGGGTTTTGAATCAACATAAAAAATCAATTTTTAAAAAAATCATTATAAGGACTTAAACCTAAGACTTCATCGATCAATTTTGAGCATATATACCATCAAACTAAGTTTATTTTGATGATAAAATAACTCAAATTATATATTTAATAATAAATTATACAAACTTGTTTTTAATATTATTTTTAAATAATTAACTAATCCAACTACCGGTCAAAAAATTTGACCATCAGTTGGACCAAACCATCTCATCCATCGGGTCAACATCCAGTCTAGTTCCGAAAACATTGGTTCTACCATGGTACATTTATTACAAGGCACCACCGCAGAAAATTAACTCTATGAGTATCTCACATATATACTTTTGTTAGTATTATTATTTTTATTTATATAAACTTAGAAAAACTCACCACATAATATATTGCAAAATTGTCCTTATCATCCATGTAACTAGATCTTAATTTGAAACGGATCATATAGATGACCCACACGGTTGTTGCCAAGGTAGATAAATCAAGGATGGTGTGTATATCATACTCCATAACGAAGCTACAGTACAGCCTAACAGCTAAAAAGATTGCTGTTAATTCCTGGGATTTGAGTGACAGTCCTGCAAAAAATTTACAAGAACTTTAACACTAGGCCACCATAGTTATAAATTATGGCATAACAGTTTGCAAAAGAAATATATATAAAAAAACATTAGCCATGCAGATACTCTGTAACACCTATTGAAGCCAAGAAGATCTTGCTGGTGATAATTAGTAATGTAAGGGTAAACAATACTACAGTTATACAGACTGGTCAAGAAAATTATCAAAATAAATCACAAAAGTTACACATTATATAAATCAAATGGTATATAAATTGCATTGGAAGGCAAGGAAAATCTTCCGCAGAAGCTTTGTTCCTGTGTTCCTTGAGGACAAGGTAATTTAAAGCAGGAGGTATTGTTACAGCTAGAATTACAAGACCGTAAAGCCACTAGTTAGTCTATAAAACAAATATGATGTCGTTTAATAGAATAATTAGTTTACAATTAAAAGATTGATTAGTTCAAAATTAAGAGATTATAATATACACTGGCTTGGTGAGCAGGCTTATAATGTAAAAAGGCTTAAGGAGAAGATAAAAGGTAGATCACATATTATTCAAAATTCTCAAATCTTCTTCTAAAATTCTCTCTGTAAATCTTCTTCTTCCTCTGAAATTTCTGAATTTCTATATCTTCGAATCTATTCTTTCCTTGTTTTGCTTCTTCTCTTCTTCAATTTAGTTTAGTTCATAACAATACCACATTAAATTGAGATTACATTCCTCCCATACAAAAGATAAAAGAAAAAATCGCATCATTAACAAGCTAAATAAGAAACGAAACTTTAACCCTATCACCAAATAGGACTCTAGAAACCCTAAGAAAAACACAAATCCCAAGCTAAAATTCACACTCAATAGACAGAAAATAACCATCCCTCTCCATTCATCAGAATTTATCATCAACCAGCCAACAAACAAAGACATAGCACAATAAAAAAAAAGAAAGGATAGAAAAAGCCCTCAAATCATCCAATTAACCATAATAAATACATATAAAAAAACAACAACTTGGAAGAGCTCAATTCAGAAACCCCAGCCCAGATAATATAATAAACATAAAAATTCACAGAAATCCAAAAAACCAAATTTTATTGCGAGAAAACCCCAAAGATTCAAAATTTTATAACTAGAAAACCCGTAAAGTTCAAAATTTTAATTCTTTCATACCAGCACAAGTTTTCTCTTTCATGAGTTTGTATATCAACACGGAAATTCCAATGGAGTGTACGGCCTCGGCAGCTACGAAGAGATTATCGTGATCGTGCACGATAAATCGCAGCAAGACCAGCGCCGCCATCCCAGAAACCACGGCCAAAAACGCCTTCACCTTCGGCGGCTGCCGTCGGACCCATGTCGACACAGCGTGGATCGGCCTCTTATGTGCCCTCATGACGACGCACAAAATCTTCTCGCTACAAGTGGCGGAAAACGAAGGAAGCGAGATAGTGAAGAAGAAGAAAGTCCCGATCGGGGCTGAATTAATTGTGTTTTGTTTTGGTTTTCAAACAAACCATCGAGCCTTTAATATGGTCGCTTTGGTTGGTACTCGGGTCGGGTCTGTATGAAACCCGGATCCGGACTTTCAAAAGCAAACGTTGGATCGTGGACTTCTGTTTTACGGTGGACAATGGATGTAGAGTTGAGTTGGGTAACCAATCTTTAACTACTACATTACTTAATTTATTTTATACCTTTTTTTCTGATTCAATGATTTTTTTCACATATTCAATAAAATTATATATACACATATAAAAAGGTAAATCAATTAAAATGCCCTAAATGATAGTAACGAAGACTTTCGAAATTATACGGATATAATCAAAGTCAATTTCTTCGTTCGCAATTTCATCTAAAAGTTATTTAAAATCAAATATTGTCTACAACAAGTTGATCTTAATCCAGGTACTAAGTAATGAAAAATTTTAAAAATTCGCTTAAATTATTAAGTTACTCTCAATCACGAGATTATTTGTACCTCCAGGATTAGGTACTGATTTACATATTCATTATATGTTTAAATAAACCCGTTTTAGATTTGTACTTACTTTACCCGCTCTTGTTTTGGTATGGTGCTCGTATCTAATCTGATCCATGGGTTTGCCTGGTCTGGCCATCTTTATGTTTATGCTTATGTGGGGTGGAAATATTTTCCCCCTAGGATCTTCCACAATCTTAAGTCTTAACCCAGGTTTCCTAAGAAATCCATATATAAAAAGCCTTCCATAATTACAAATCCCACACTTATAACTACATTACTAAAGACAATCAACAAATGAAATTATGAAAACAAAAACTGATGAACAAAGATTTAAAGAGTATGGTATGCAGATTTTAATTAACAACTCAATATGATATTTCAAGCAATCAAATGAAGAACTTTGATGGGCACAAGAGAAAGAGTGAGCAGTAGACAATCCTGTCTACTTAAATTGCCCATAGAACTAAATAATTTGACAGACCATGCATAGTTTTGCATTGCCAAAGTATAGTGGGATTCCCCATAGAAAAGAAAATTCATGAATATGATGCCAACATCACTTTATATAGATCTCTTATGTTTTATAAATATAAGTTTAGCCCACCAAAGAAACAAGGAATTTGCTACCTTACATGAGAAGGAAAAACAAATGAAGAGATCAAAACTTCATTGAACAAAACGGGGTGGCCTTATTTGGTTACGCTGGTAAGCTTTCATTCAAACTGAAATAAATTTTCTCAGCCCTTTATTCGTTATCCTTGTAAAAACCACTGTATAAATCAAGCAACTACTTTCTTTGATGTTACAGAGTTGATAATGGTAGCAAACTCAGGGCCCTGTATTAACACAAAAGTATAATATAATCAATCTTACTGAAATAATATGTGTTTCGAAATTTGAATCCAGTTGCATTTTAAATTTGGTAATAATCTATTGAATTTTGAAACCAAAGTAACAGGAGAAACAAACCTTCAAAGAAGCACCACCAACAAGAAAACCATCAATATCTTCTTGCTTTGCGAGTTCAGCACAGTTGCCTCCATTTACAGACCCTGCAGAACAGATTCAAATAGCATTAATTTTGTTTTAGCAGCCAACAACCACCAGATTTGGGAAACCTGAACAACCTAGCAGGCATAGCTAAAACCCAATATAATTATCTGAAACCAATTTTGTGGAAGGTCTTTGGCCTAAAACGGTGGTGATAGCAAACTCAAAAAAGTGATCCCAGGTTTGACCAGGACGGTCTGAAACAGAAACAAGGAAAAAGTAACTATGCATAATTGTCCAAATTTAGTAAGCAAACCAAATATCAGTATCAACAATATGGTGAATCACAGATGAAATGGCAGGATACTCTTGGGCTTGTTCACAATTTACAAAAAGAATATATGCCTATCACCAACAAAGTATCAGTATAGCTGACATAAAAGGTCAACCTGGAAATGAGGTTTCAAGTTTTGATAAGAAAACTTGATATATAAGTCTTCTGATTAGCCTGAACATAGATCTCCCCCTTTCTTGCTTTATACCTATCTTCAAGTAAATAGGCATCCTTCAAGCACCTTAAGCTAGTAAAAATCACAAGCACTAGTATTCTTTCCTAGCCATAGGTTTACAGGTTCATGACAGCAGACTGAAAGGTATCCTTAACACAACATACAACTAAGGCATGCATTTCTTTCCTCTTAAATACCAACATAATCATCACCCACTACAGCTTGCACACAATAAATGCTTATTTAATAGATAAGAGATCTCCATTTTCTACAGCATGTGCACAAATAAAATAAAAAGAATGATGATGTAAATAAAGCACCTCCATAAATAATACGAGTTTTAGAAGCAACTTCTGCTGAGACATTATTCTTAAGCCAATCACGACAAGCTGCATGTACTTCCTGAGCCTGCACTGGTGTGGCCACTTTACCAGTCCCAATAGCCCATACAGGCTCATATGCGACAACAACATTATCCCAACTGGGAACAGCATCTGCACATGGTAGACACAACCACAGTATGGATACAAACCTTTTCATTTAATGATGGCATCTAGCATTGACTGCATATTAATGAGAAAAGAAACATCAGCAAGAAAATCACCCGCAAAAGCCTTGAGTTGCTGAAAACAGACATCAAAAGTTTTTCCTGCTTCTCTTTCTTCTAACTTTTCCCCAATACAAGCTATGACACCAACACCCTCACTCAAGGCATAAGCAGCTTTCTTTCCTATAAACTGAAATTAACAAAGCAGTCAAATTCTGAATATAGTACATCAATAGGAACAAAGATGAAAAATCATCTGATATCAAAAACATTTGAAGCACTAAATTTTAGAAACTTCACCTGATCATCCTCACCAATGATATGTCTACGCTCAGAATGCCCAAGAATAACCCACTTGCAGCCAGTATCTTTCAGTTGTTCCATACTACAAAATGGATTATATAAATTAGCTTGTAGAGACAGGCAGAAGTGTAACATGACTACAAAAGCATCAATAATGCTATGAAGACATGAATTTGCCCAAGAAAATGGCAAGATACCTGATTTCTCCTGTAAATGCCCCTCCTTTTCCAACCCAAGAGTTCTGAGATGATATCTCAATTCTATCAGTTAATGAATTCTTCACCTGATCAATGTACACAAAGGGCGGTGCTACCACAACATCTGTCAAACTCAAAAGAAAATTGAAAAAATAGGACTTCTTAATATATTGACGGCACAAGCTAAATTTCCAACAAACTTTGATATATTAAGCACACTTCCCGTGGAAATCCAGTGTTGAACTTTTGCTGGCACAACACCCAGGTCAAACATCAGGTTTGACAAATTGTAAAGTACATTCATCTAGAAAACACATAGAAATCCAAAGGTATAATGCCTTCTAATATAAGATTACACAGGAATGACTTTTGTTTTACTTCAAGGTCGGTAAGCTTAAGTTCTCAACTTGACCCTATTAAGAACTTTCCCAAAGTCTTAAAACCAGCAGATAAACACAAAAAAAGTTGACCAACAAACGTTTATAAATAAAATAAATTTGAGACCAAAAAAAATTATCTCACCAACATCAGCCTCCAACTTGGCACTGTTCAAATCTGAAACAAGCTTGCTGATAGAGTCCTTTGTCCCATTCTGAAAGGAAGAAAAAAACTCAATTTTTTTAAGACAAAATGAATTATAATGTCATTGAGAGATTGGTCCTTACACACTTCCAATTCCCACCAACAAAAAACTGCACGAAAAAAATAAAAGGAGAATATATTAGCCAATAAACAAATGCAAAAAATTATCAATGCAGAATGAGCGTTTCTAAGAGTTTTAACACCACCAAAAGCGCTTTCTTAGCCTATTTTGCAATGTTTGGCTGAAAAGCCTGAAATAGACAAGCACATTCTAGGACTACAGATACACTAGGATATGATCCTCGAAAATTTCCCAACCAAGTGCTTTTGCTGGAAGCTAGCAAAAGCTACCAAGCTACAGTGCTTCCTACTAAGGCACTTCCAAATGCGCACATAGGATAGACTAAACATAACTGAAAATAATCATACTTCTACTACAATATTCTCCGAGAGACAAGTATTTCATAACTTTGACGCGATATAGATAGATCTAAATGTATAAATTAAAAGGAAAAAAATATATATAAGAAAGTACCTTGTTATTGCTTGCCATAGCAACGACGGCGCGGGACGGTTTACGAGAAGAGACGAAACGGAGGTGAGAGTTGACGTGTTGAGAGAAGGATTGAGAGTGAGAGGTTTCGAGCTTGGACAGAGATGATCGGCGTAAGCCGGTGACCTGAGGGCAGTGAGAGGAGACTGTTGAAGCCATAGTGAAGCCAACTACTCAACTCAACCGAACTCGGCGTTTGGCTTTGGGAGAGTGAGAAGTGAGAAAGGTTAAATTTCTAGTGGTCGCCGTTGTGTTTCCAGGGCATAATCGAAGGCTGGTTGGGAGAAGGAAGAAGAGTTCACGCGATTTCAGTAGTGGCACTCACGTGAGAGAATTCGTTTGGTAAGAATTAAAGCTGGATTTGAGCCAAATCGAGCTCAAGTTCGATTTGATTTACACAAAATTGAGCTCAAATTTGAGTTCAAATTCGTAAAAGTCAAGTTTGAATTCAGTTCAGCTCATTGTTCATTTTTAAAATGATATCCTTTTAATACATATTAGTCAAAATAATATTATTTTATATCAAAATTTTTAATTAAAAATTTTAACGAATAACTCGAGCTCATATAGGATCAACTCATTTGAACCGAACTCAAATTCAAATAGGTTTGGTTTGAGTCAAGCCCTAGTAAGAATCTAGTGAGTGGTCCAAATAAGTGACTTGAGTTCCAAGTAGGGAGTTAGGATTCAAATCTTGTATATCAAGATCATATCTTTGATCAATTACTAAATTAGAAATATTATTTGTTTAATGTAGTTAATTTAACTTTAAAAAAAATTCAATTTGAATGAGATTTTAAATTTAATACTAAAATTATATATCCAAAAGATTTATTCTCATCCAAGATATAATGAAATTCTAAATTTCAACTCTCTATAACTTAAAAAAACTCAAACAATAACTCATAATCAAAATTCTGTTAAAAATCTCAGTTAAAATTAAAGATAAAATTGTTATTTTAATAATATTAATAAAAATATATAGAATTTATTAATTTATCCTCAAGGTTTTAAAAACTTACAAATTCACTCATTCCAATAACTTTTTTAGGTTTAAAAAATCACATTCTTCCTCCAAAATCTAGATTTTTTTTCACCTTTGATCACCATCTTCAATGCTAATTACATCCTCTTTTCACTTTAAACAATCGTCGACGTCGATTGTCACGTTTCCTATCCTAAATCATATGGACAACGAGTCTCCAACTATGAGTTAATTCTTTTAACAATTATTTTCATCCAACGATGATGACCATCAAAGAGAGAAAATTGGTCAGCATTGAAGACGATGGAAAGTCAACCAATGGCCAAAGTTAAGATGTCTATGAAGAAAGAGAAAAATAAACTTTATGGATGAAAATATTAGTTTTCAAACTTTAAATAAGGGAAAAACTGTTAATTTTTGATATCTAAGAGGAAAATTGATAAATTTTTAATTTTTTAAAATAATTTTATTAAATAACAATTTTACTTTTAATTTTAACTGAAATTTTTAATAAAATTTAACTCATATATAGGTGTTTGATTTTTTATAAGTTAGAAAATAATACTTTAAAATTTTACTATTCCTTAAATAGGATCAATTCTTATGGCCGAATTATATATGCTATACAAATTAAGAATAGAGGATGATTGTAAATTTATATTTGATTTTCTGTTCTTTCGCCGCATAGACATGTCACAAGTCTAAGCGGAGAGTGCAATTACGGGCTAGAAAGGCACTGGGTTTATAAATTGCTCCTGACAAAACTATTAAAACTTTCACAGTTGTAGCTGTCGCTGTCCTTTTTTGACGAACAAGTGACAACGGCGCCGTTTATGCCGGTATGATAAAATTAAGGATCTGCATCCTTCTGCCACGTGGTTTGACGAGAAAAGGGATAAAGTGATTCGAGGTTCTGATGAATCTGTGGTGGCGAGCTTTGGGCACTGTCTACGTGGATTACTTTAATCTCAAACTAACACAGATCTAAAGTAATTAAAAGCACTGAAAAAGGGTCAATAATTACAATTGTCAAATTCTCATATGAGAAATTTTTCGAGAACGGGTCCCAGACATCTTATATTTAGATAAGGCCAAAGGACTAATTCTTTTCCAAAGGATATTGTTTTTCTCTCATTCTCACATTTCATTTACTTACCCATCAATTATCAAGTTTATTAATTTTAAAAATAAAATTATCATTATTTTATAGTATTAAAAAAATTAAAATTTTATTTTTTTAACTTTAAAAAATAATAATTTTTTGTTCTAAACTCTAAAAAATAATAATTTTCCTCTTAAACTAAATTTTTAAAAAAAATCACTTTTTTTGTATAGGGTTTAATTTCAATATTCGACCACTTTCTTCAATAATTTCTCTTTCTTTAATGGTTTCTCTCAATATCTCTTCTCCCTCCAATAATAGATATTGCTCGTCTGAAAAGACAAATCATCTTTCCAAACGAAGAGTTTCATCTTCTTAACTTAAATAGCCAATTAGAGGAGGAAGAAATCTGACCAGAGAAGAGAGAGATAACGAGAGAGACACAGTCGAAGGAAAATGAAGCGTCAAGAGGGAGATGCAGCCGATAATAACGTTAGAGATACTGCTACAAATTGAAAACTAAATTTTAAAGGGGAAAATATTGATTTTTAAAATTTGATTTAGAAAAAAATTGTTAATTTTTAGGGTTTAAGAAAGAAAAAAATAGATAAAATTTTAAAAGGTTAAGATTTCGTTGATTTTAATTATCTATAGATAGATAAATGAGATTTTTATAGTTAAAAAGTGAGAACTTGTGAAACCCATAAACTTTGGTTGGGAATTAGTCTTTTGGCGTTTAGATAAACATAAACTTGGTTATCAGCAAAGCATCAGGTGCTCCTAATAAATGATAGAGAAAGCTTGTGTTTAAGAATGGATACCTAAACTTCACCAAAATATCAAGTTATATTTTCTCATACATTATATTGTGATTGAAATTAGTTAATTTTTTATGATAAACTCGTTGAAAGATTGAAATATATTCTATAATTTTTAATATTGAAATATATTCTATAAATATTAATATTTATTAATTAAAGTAAAATAACCTTTTATCATTTTAAACTTTATTAAATATATTTTTATTTATGTTTTATATCAAAAATAAAATTTTAAGACTTAAAATAAATATTGCGGTTAAAATATCACTAGTGAAGATTAAAATCACATTGGATCAATGCGATTTCAATTGAAATCACATCAAAATTTTATGATTATAGTCAAAATCACACTAAAATAATACAATTCAATTGGAATCGCATTAGAATAGTGAATCTAATCAATATTATACTGACATGATTTGATTTCAATAAAATCACAAAATTATAATACAATTTTTATAGTCATATAAATCCAATGTGATTTTGATGAAATCACATTATTTTAGTATGATTTTGATAAAATCATATTATTGTAATGTGATTTTGATACAATTTTGACCCTAATTTCAATTTTCATTAGTGTCATTATAGATTTGGAACGACTTTGAGTTAGGGTTAAGATTTTGAATTTTTTCAATTGAAGATATAAGTCCAAGTGGGAAATTTTAATGTTGGTGGAAGAAAATTAATTTGTTTATACTTTAAAAGCCTATCGATAATAATCCTATAATGTTTATATATTTATAAAATGATACAAATACTTTTTGACTGATAAATTATACTTGTGACTTTTTGACTAAGAAAAAAGGAATACTTAAAAAGGTGAGAACTTATCATTTTGACCCAAAAAAAAAAGGTCATTCTCCTGTTATAATATGGGAAAATCAATTTACAATTCTATAATTCCGTCGTCGAGGATCGGAAGCAGCTGCTAACTTCTCATTCAAATTAAGCAGATAAGGCAATACAGTGGTTTTGGAAGTACAAATTATAGGAAAATGGTTAAACGTTTACGAAATTGAGATCACATAACACTTTCTGTTTTGTTTTCTTGCAACACCATAGCTAAAGAAAAGCCAAAGTGGGATAATGTCATCCAAAGCTATAAGGGTTTTATATTGGATCCTCGACCAGTGCACAATACTACAGACATGACACACAAACCAAGGGGGGTTTGGGGACAGAACTATGTAAAAAGCCAAGGCCACCATCTAACAAGTTGCTTGTTAAACGAAGGTGGGAGGGTAAATCACACCTACTAGGCACACATACCCACCACACGAAATAGAGCCCAAAATCTGGCAGATTCATTGCAATCCTTGTCAAACATTTTAATATCACAAATAATCTATTTACAAGTCAGTAGATTGGAAGGTATGAATTAAAGATAAAATAACACATAGTCACGTAATGACACATCATCAGTATACTTAAAATTATATACACTTAGATAGATGACATACAAGAGCAATTACCATATTTTCTCCAAGTAGCAGTGCAATAAATTTATCTTAACAAGTAAAGAAGTTAGACGTCAAGCCTTATCCTTAGTCAAATCCCTAGAGATACATATCAATAACACCCAGTTCCATTTATACATTTACCATGCAAAACAAAGGTCACTGATAAAAGCTAAAGTTCCTTAAATATTATTGCACAATTTACAACTAGAACTACAAGCCTAATTTGTTAACATAATAAAAAATTTTGAACATATTACCTGAGTCTTACTGTTTGCCCAGTCAAACATTAGATATTTTCCGACTCTAATATCAAAATTTTGTACAAGAACAAACTAAAGATGCCAACAAATTCTTCCTTACAACAAGCTCTCACTTACATTAGGTTCAAGTCCATTGATAGCATGTTTCTCACCGAAAGAGAGAAGACAATAAACCTCATATATGATCCCCACAGCCTCCAAAAAGAATTGGAGATGCCCACCAGAACCCAATCTCAGAATTGCTTGATATAGCAGAAGTGTTCTACACTCAGCGCATTTTAAGTGACTCAGTAAATGACAAGTCAATAGATGCTAAAACAATCCAGTCAATTGAAATAAACAAATTGAAAACATACTCGTACATATAATTAACAAGAAAACCAAATGCTAAATATGCATGAAGCTGGATAAAATACCTGGTTCTTGTACCTAACTTTTTGCCCCTTCTGAGTCATCAGGCTTTCTGCCACCAACTATGCTACTGGATGAGCTATCTTGTAAACTACGAGATGAAGAACACCTACTTGAAGAACTACCATCTGTAGCATTGCTTTCCTTCCTTAGAGACTTCTTGGTTCTTTGTCCAGACGACAAAGCCTAGAAAAAATATTTCAATCAATTGCTCAATCTGGAAATTATTTGTAAAGGATTCCCAAGGTATCCACTGACCTGATCTGTAGTCAATCCAGGGGTTTTCAGCTCGAGGTCAGTCATGACGTCATTAGAATCCTCATTTTTCTCAATCATGGTCTCCCCTGACGATTGTTTTTTAGAATCTTGTTTACTTGACACATGAGACCTACTACCTGGCTGCACAACTGGAGAGACATATTCTGTTGCCTGCGCTTCAACCATGGTATTACGAGTTACATATGGTACAAACGTTGCAAATGGGTTAGGAATGACCCCAGGATTCTGATTTCCGAAGATGGGATATGGCTGCATTGATGGATGCATGGGAATTGGCCCTGGAGGCATTGGCATTGGCATTGGGAATGGATATGAAGGTGGGGTCATGACAACTGAATGATCCATGGCAGCCCATGGGACCATTGCCCTGAGTCTCTGCTGATATTGAGTGGTAAGATTCTCAATATCAGATCTAAGAGATGCCTTCTCTTCTCTAAGATCATTCTTCTCTTGTGTTAACTGCTCTTCAACCAAAATTAGTATCTCATTAAAGAGGAGTTCAAATCTCAGCACCACTGATAGAGTAAAAGAAATTTAAAGATCACCTCACAGGATTCTTCTGTCAGTGTAGCATACTCAGCTTTGAGTTTATCAACTTGAGATGTTAGATCCTTCAATAACTGAACTGTGTCAGCTAGAATGGTTGCTTTTTCATTTTTAGGCCTATCAGGATCTACATTTCATAAAATCACAGAAGAACTGGAATTAATTCCTCATCTAGACATCAAGCAAAATCGTACACTAAAACAAATTCATACCTAAAACACACTTGGCATCATACTAGGTATTTCTACATAGGACCTTCAATATATCTGGCCAAACTAACTGCTTAGCAGAATTAGATAGAACTAGATATCAAGGCATCACCCTTACAGATTTCATCAGCTAAAGACACTATTTAGTTAGATTGAAGCCAAATTAAAAGGTACACCGTACACAGCCAAAAGCATAATCAAATTAAATTATGCTAAAACATTCAAAGGTAAAAGACTATTCAAATATATTCAAAAATCAATAAATTACTTGCAACATATCATTAAAATTCAATTTCACCTAAAGTGTTTCCCAATTCTGTAAAAATTTCATTAAGCCGATCCCTCCTTAACTTCTCACGATCAGCCTTCTGAATTTTTCTCGCGGCAACACAATCCTTGATTTCACCTTCAGGCCTTTGACTAAAAAAAAGCTAAAAGCTCTATAAGAAATAATTACACAGAGGAGCAATCTCCATCAATCAATTCACAGCACAAAATTAAACCTGGATTTAGGTTGGGGGCGACTGGCAGGTACGCGCGGTTCAGGAGGCTGAGGTTGATGAAACTCTATGAAGGCGGGATTTGGCGCTGCCATTGATTGAATAAAGGCAGCTTCGTTTTTGAGCTGATGATGACGATCCATTGTTGGCGATGATGGTGAGACTTGGCTTTGGCGAGTGGTGTTAAAAGAAATTCGTCTGTCGGGAACACGATTAGGAAGCTTAAGTGGATAACTTCTGTGCCTGCTATGAGAGGATAAAAACCAAACCCACCGAAACTCTCATGAAATACTTATTACATCTTACAATTTTGAAAAATCCATTTTTCCACCTATCTCTTAATTTGGTAAATAGAGTCGGTTAAATTTTCTTTTAGTAACAATATACATAGACTTTTTTAAGTATACGAATGAGGTATATAAATAATTTATTATTATAAGATTTGATATTAACCTTTTATATCACCACCCAAGTCCTTTATATCAAATCTCATTACCACCCTTTGTTTCAAACCTCATCACTATCTATCTTTGCATAAATCATTATCATCACTAACCTTTCCACACCATCAAACCACTACCACTTTACTTTATCATCATTTTTAGTTACTTTACAATTTTTATCTACTAACTAGATTTATCATTTTTCGTAACCAATACAGAGTTTGGGTCGATAATTAACTAGATTTATCGTCATGTCATATGAATGAGCCCTAATCCATCAATTTCCTAATCTCGTTCATAGTTGTCAACTTAAATCTTACTTTCTTCTTCTACTAACTAGGTTGTTGATTTGTATTTCATAAACTATCTGTCATAAATATATAAGAATAGATTAATTATTCTTTTTGAGAAGGTGACGTTGATTTTTTGACATCCCCAAAGCAAGGACAAACCGAGAATGGGATGTCTAACTATATCCCATGATAGGGCTCGGTTAATTAAACCACGTTAACAATAGAGGGGCTTGTTAACTATTCTTTAAATATCAAGGATCTGTGAGTATTTACCCTACATTCAATATACAGAATATCCCATTTTGGGTTAGCCCGGTCCACCTATAAAAACACGGTTTATTTCTTCGGCGTTTTAGAAAAGTCACCTTTCCAAAGTGCTGGCTCGGACTTGAGAGGCAAAAGAAAACAGAGAAACGAAAAATGTCGGGTATGGGAGACGGATACGTGGGCACGGCCCAGGACGCTGTGAGGATCCGACGGCTCGAGAAGCAAAGAGAAGCCGAACGACGCAAAATCCAAGAGCTCAAGACCAAGTCCGCCTCCGATAAGGGCCAACCCGGTCTCCTTCAGTTCGGGTCAAGTACTTCTGAGGTCTGAAACCACTTATTTCCTGTTCAATTAAAAATCTCTTCCATCTAGGGCTTTCTCAAATTGTTGTTTTATTTGTTTCTTGCATTTTGCTTCGTTTTTCAGATTCTTGAAACCGCGTTTAAGAAGGAAACGGTTGGTTTAGTTACTAGAGAACAGTACGTTGAGAAGGTAATAAATTTTGAAGCCTCTTGTAAATTTGATTTACTGGCTCAATTTTGTTGGAGGTTTAATGTAATTATGTTTATATAGAGGGTCAATATTCGGAATAAAATCGAAGAAGAAGAGAAGGAGAAGCTTCAAAAATTACAACAGGAGTGAGTTAATTTTTTTTTTTTTGGGGGACTTTTGTTTGAATTTTGCATTATTTTCTTTCATTTTGGTGACCATTTCGTTTATTTATAAATTTTTTTTACTGCATTATAGAGAGGAGGAGTTGCAATTGCAAAAGCGAAAAAAGCGGAAGATTAGGGGAAATTCTCGATTATCTTTTGCCGAGGATATTGAGAGCGATAGTGAAGAGGAGAAAGGTGAATATAGTGAGTATATTGTTTTGTAAAGTTGCTGCAAGTCTGCCTTTTTTCTTATTTAATTATTGTGGAAATTATCTGAAATACTGGTATCAGTATGCTATGGTTTATTAGAAATGGTGTAACTGTTGATTTTACAGTTTGATTCTGCTACAATTATAGTTTAACTGAAGATGATAAATCTCTGAGTTCTACCCTACCAACAAGTTTGAATGCTGGATTAAGGAAGTTGCCATATAAGTATTGGAATTGGTCGTTAGTTGTTACTTTTGTCTTAGAAGCCATATGAGGTAGCTGTGGTTGGGTCTTTTGGCCCTACTTGAGAGGTGCTTCTGATTATATTTGCATCTTAGGAGATATGTGAAGCAGTTTTGTTTGGGTCCAACTTAAGGATGCTTAGTGTGTAGTCATTTTGACTTGTTGAGAATGATTGTTTGACATCCAAAGCATTTTATCAATCTATAGGAAGGGAAATCTTTTAGAAATAATAAATTATATTGCTGTATCTTGCTTGCAAGAGTTATACTATATATATGATGTTATGATCAAACTTTTTTTAATCTTAATGATTCGGATGTGGATGTTTAGCTTCATGCTTCTTTTCTGGTTCTTTTATGGCCTTTACTCCTCAATCTATTGCTGATGATACTCTGTTTATACTTTTAGCAGATAGAATTGAAACTAAGAAGTTTGGGTGTGGAAAATTTGGAAAGGACCCAACAGTGGAGACTAGTTTTTTGCCTGACAGGTGTGATTTCTCTCTTGCTATGTGTTCTTGTGTATGAGGTGTGTGGGAATTTCTTTCTTTCTGCTGCGTGTTTATGGGAACTTGGGTCTAACAAATTGGCTTAGGGGTGCTGAGGATGCTCTTTCAGTGAGCGGGAGGCAGAGGAGCAAGCTGAGCGTGAAAGGCTGCGGAAACAGTGGCTTCGGGAGCAAGAGCAGATTCGAAGTAATCTATTATTCTAACCCTGTTTTGTTGGGATATAGAAGTGGGAGAAAACAAGTTTCTCAACTGAGTTTATATTTGTTTCAGATGAGCCCCTTGAAATTACCTACAGTTACTGGGATGGAGCTGGTCATAGACGAGTGATCCAGGTTAGCAGAAGTTGTAGGACTTGTGTTTGATCTATCTGTTCTATTTTAAGATTTGCTAAACTTCATGTGTAAATTGCGTAGGTGCGAAAGGGGGATACTATTGGAGAATTTCTTCGTGCTGTTCAACAGCAGCTTGCACCTGAGTTTCGAGAAATCCGAACAACATCAGTGGAGAATTTGCTTTATGTCAAAGAAGATCTTATAATTCCTCATGTTAGATATATTTTAATTAAAGCTTTAGTTACACTTGGCCTTCCTAGATAGCTTAATTTCAAGTTAAATAATTTTTACATCTCTTCTTTTCATGTTTTGGTATTTCAGCAACACAGTTTCTATGAGCTTATTGTCAACAAGGCAAGGGGAAAAAGTGGACCGGTAATGCTCAATTCTTTATTTTTTTTGGTTGTAGTAGGTGCAGTGTAATATTACTGGTGATTTGATGTTGGTTCCATCTGATTGCCAAGCTAAGAAAAAGTGTAGAGATTTGTTCTTTGCTTTGTTAATGTTTTGAGTATCTCAAGAATGATAAAGTTGTGATTTCTATCTGGAGTCTGATTGATCTATTCCTCAGGGAAATTCTTATCTGTATAAAGTGGTTGATTTATTCCTTAGGGAAATCCTCACCTGGATAGAGTGGTTGATCCATGCCCAGTTCACTCTGATTGGATATTTCTCTATCTTGTTTCAATAAAGGGCTTCTCTGATTTTGATAATAATAATTGTTTTTCCACTTGATAAGATTTATAGAACTTGACTGATTATGATTTAACATGTTTCAGTTTGTTGTTTTTGAAATTATAATGCCAGTTAAAGTGTCTCTTCTTGCATAATATAACTGGTAGCTAAGCATGATTCCCTCCTAAATGATCAAGATACTGTTGTTCATTCAACAAACTGTTACATTATTTTCTCTTTGTAGATATATTAATTTCTCTCCTACTGCAATTCTTTTAATAAAGAACATTTTTTCTCCCTCTATCGGGATTTATCAAGCAGAGTTTACTCATAATTATGTGCTCTCTATTTATTTGAGACAGCTTTTCCACTTTGATGTGCATGAGGATGTACGAACAATTGCTGATGCAACAATAGAAAAGGATGAGGTACATTTCTTGGCCAGTTTTTCTCTTTTTAATCTAGTAAACGAGTAAGATACTGACTTTTACAAAATTTCAACATAACCGAAATCTAGGAAGTGTTTTTCTTTGGCTAAATTTAACATGATGCAATGATCGCTTTGGCTAAATCAGCTGGATGCAGTGTATTTAGTAGTGTTCAGTGGCGTTGTGCTTATCAGTCATGAGTAAATTGCTTGGCATCCTTGCAATGTTGGGTTGGTATTACCCAAGCCAATGTTGCAACAACATAGAATTTCTATTTAACCTTGGTCTAAGTTCTGTTGTCACACTGCTGTTTAGTCCAAATGTTTTAAAAATTCTTCTCCTATGAAAATAGAGTTTGCTTTTTAAGATTGTCTATGTCGATAGAACTTGAATCATATTGTTTTAGAATGAATTATAAACCTGAGCAGGGGAAGCCATAATTGATAAACTGCAGACTTTGGTTATAAGCTGAATGTACAAAAGACTACTATTAGGTTATAGTTTTTAATAAGGATTATCTGCATATGTGTTCACATTCCAATTTGAGATTTTAGTGCTTTAAAACATTATCTTTACTATCTCAAATCCTTGAACAGTCCCACGCTGGGAAAGTCGTTGAGAGGCATTGGTACGAGAAGAACAAGCATATCTTCCCGGCTTCTAGATGGGAGGTAATTTCTCTCCTGTCACGACACTTCACTTTTATGAATTCTCAGTATGGTCCTTTAGATCATTCCTGATAACTTTTTCTTTTTTTTATCGTCTCTTGTTTTGCAGATATATGACCCAACAAAGAAATGGGAGCGTTACACCATCCACGGGGATTAATTAGCAATAGGAAAACATTCAGTTTTGTATAATTTTGATTTGTATGTGAATGTTTAGATTTGGGACCGAGTATGAAGGTCACAATAGTTTGTCGTACAATTATTTACCACAATCATCTTCTACCAGAGTGGCATCATACCAATCATGTGGATGAAGAATTTTAGAATTCTCTTCCTCGTTCTCCTTCTCCTTGACTCCCTCCTCCTCCAATGGTTATTTATCGTTTCCACCTTGTTCAACTTTTTAAAATCGTTTGGCATGTTTGGGTCGGGCCAACCAGTCTACAGGATTAAAACGGTGGCTACAGTAATGGGTCATGTTGCCTGTAGGCTGGGCTAAAAAGGATCTGACCTGAGCTTGTGTCACCTCTACTTGAACCGATAAGATTTTCTTAATTTTTATAAATGTTTTTAGTGATTGAATATTAATTAAAATAAATATATGGTGAAATGAGGCATGAAAATGGAATTTTAAGATTTGGTTAGATCTAATTACAATCAAATCGCATCTGAGATTTTACAATTTGATTAAAATTACATCATGATGATATAATTCTAATTAAATCATTTCATCTTGGTGAAATTATTATTGAAATTGTACAATTTCAATATGATTCCAGTTGAATCATACCAAAATAATATGATTATTATTGGAATTATATTAATTATAGTAAATAATAAATTTTTAAGTTAACAAGGAATATATGTAATGTATTTGTATTGTATAAGCACAATCGTATAGATTTTGACCGGAAAATTTCGTCTTTTAGAATCAGAGGGGGCGGTAAAATGTTGAAAAAATAGCAAAGCAATGTAATCCTGAGAAAAAAAATTTAAAAATAAAAAAGGAAAATTCGAAGATCAAAAGGTGTCCAACGACTCCTCTCAGCGTCGAAGATTGGCCCCCGAGTGACACTATAAGTATACAATTTTTGCATTTTGGTATACGGCCTGAGAAAACCCAACCATTTCTCATCAATGAAGAATTTTAGACTTCTCTTCCTCACTATTCTTCTCCTCGCCTCTCCTCTCCTCCAAGGTTACTTTTCTCTTTTCTAGATCTAGATCTGTACGTGCACATGCATCGATTCGTTTTTTTATCTTTCAGTTATAGTATTCTGATCTATTTAGTTCATCAGCTTCAATTTTGTGCCCTTGCATGCTTCTTGTTTTGTACGATTTTTCGATCTGTTCAAATTGTGATATAATTTTTGTGTTTTTATGAACACAGCCTTTTATTTTTTATTTATTGTTAATGAGACGGACATGACTTGTTTTATTTTTTTGTTTTTCTAAAGCTAAAAGAGTGTTCATTGGACAGTAAAGAGTCTTTTAATGGATCCTTTTTAGAATAGTGCATGCATTTGATTTTGAATTGGTAGTAATTGCTGAAGAATTTAATTGATGTTGTGCTTAGTTTGATCTAAAGTTGAATTGATAATGTGATTAATGTGCTTGTGAATTGATGGTTCTTTTGCTGGATTAGTGGCTAGGTGTCAGTCCGATTCGGCGGAAGCTGTGGAGACTGTTGAAGGCGGTGATCTTGGAATTGTTGGTGAAGATGCCCCAGGGTTTGTTGATAGTAGTTTTGGCCCAGCACTAGGAGTTGACACCGTATGCGTTTTCCCTAAGAATAGCGCTAGATGTGAGAACTCTATCGGTGTTTGCTAATTGATTTTTTTATCATATGTGTAGTATTTTGAGAGATGTTCAATTTGATTTCTGTTTCTTTTACTGCAGTGGTGACGGCTGGAGAAGAGACCGAACTTCTTGTTGGGATGAAAAATGATGGTAATTTGATTAATTTTTGCAGTGTTGTTGTTGCATGTTGAAGTGAAAAAAGTAGTGATATGATGCTTAGGGAACTTGATAGTATATTGTCTTTTTTGGTTATTTTCCAAGTGAATGATTTTCTTGTTGTGTAGCATATCAGTTTGTCTGTTTTTTCAATTTTATTTTTATTTTCTGTTTATAAAGAAATAGCTGGACCCTAGTTTAAATGGCTCTTTGTTTGGGGTGACAGCGGAGTCAGTCGTGAATGTGCATGCAATTCAGGCCAGTATTCATCTGCCTTTTGATCATAAGCTGCTGGTTCAAAATCTGACTTCACAGGTAATTTCAGGTTTGCTTAAATATATATTCATGATTTGAAATCGCATTTTCCCCACATCTAAATAACTTGCTTTGTTAATCTGATTGGTGTCTCTTTAGAATGGGTATATTGCTTCATTTGCTATTCCTGAAGCAACTGTGGTGACTGTGGAAAAGGATTGTATGATTTTTGTAAAATGAGATGTTGAGCAGTTGTCAGATTTCTTTGCTTTGATTGTTTCACTGTAGTATTTTTTTGTTGTGTGCATGAGTAAATATTGTAGTGTGTTAAGAGTGTTTTGTACTTTATGATGGTAGTGGTATAGCTAGAGATGTTATGCTTGTAATACTGTTTAGTTGTCTGCCAAGAATTGGCTTAATCAAGCAACACATGTTGATTAAGATTAATATTTTCTTGTCCTGTTGGAAATCATGGTATTGTCTAAGTTATCTTTGTCATTTTCTCTCCCCAGCAACAAAGCTTTTGCAGTAGTTTATTTCTAAAATGCCTTTTATGCATCTTTTTGGCTTCTCAATTTTCCAGTATGCTTTTTATTATGGCTGCTTTTCACCTTTTTTTTCCCTCTCATATTTTTCTTGGTTGGATGGGTTCTGTTCTGGTTGTTTTTTTCTTTATTGCTTTCTTATCCAGGGTGTTTTTTGGTGCCTTACCGTAGGCCTTTAACAATGCATCTGTCCCAGCTTCAGCTCAAGCTACATTCCCATACATTTTTGCTGTCAGCAAGTACTTGCAGGTAATTAATTAGTGTGGAAGCTTATAATGTTACTTAAACTAAATTTCCACAGGCTTCGAAATCCCTAGAAATTGGTGAAAAAGAAAACGTTGTTTTAAGCTTACCTATTGTATTCCTTTTCCTTTTGTAGCCTGGAACTTTTGATCTTGTGGGCTCTATCATCTATGAGATAGACCAGCATCCATATGTAACTACCTTCTATAATGGTACCATTGAGGTCATTGAGTCTGGTGGTTTCCTCAGTGTTGAATCCGTGTTTCTTTTTAGCCTTGCGGCTGCGCTTCTTGTCTTCGCTGGATTATGGATCCATGGTCAAGTAAAGCAGTTATCCAAGGTATTTATTTGCCAATTCTCAATTAATTTATTGTATTCTTTCTTTTATATATACCACTGTGAGAATGTGAACTGATATCCTGATAGAAAATGTTTACTATTAGAGTGAATTTTCTGACGTGGAATATATCTTTTTTGTTTTTATGATCTTTTATGTTTATCTTTTGGTGCCATGATCTGACTTTTGTTCTTCTTGTGGTATAGAAAACCAAGAAGGCTCCAAAGGTGGAAGTTGGAACAAGAAGTACAGATGCCTCATTGGATGAGTGGCTTAAGGTTTGTGGTTTATGCACTTTTACCTCTCAAAACTTTTCCAACTATAAGTATATATGTTTTTTATGTTCCTTAACCAGCAGCTTTTCTCCCTCCCTCTGGGAAAAGGAGTGGCCAAGTGATGGTTCGATATTTGGTTTCAAATATATCACGCCATTCATTTATATCAAGTTTCATCATAAAGATCATCAAACATTGGTTTCTAATGTGTTTGTTTTATGCCCATTTCAGGGAACAGCATATACACAGTCACTATCCAGCAAATCAAAGAAGAAGTAGACAAATGTCAATGCCAAGTTCAGCTGCAGAATCACTCTGGTTAAGTGCTGACTCTTGTAACTCACACTAGGCATTTCGAAATTTTAAGAGTTTATAAGTCAAAAGTAGTTTTGGAAATTTAGGCCAGAAAAGACTCGCCTTGCTGTCGGAGCATGTGGAAAAAAATTTTAGAATATTTATTTTCTTGGAGGTGCCAAAAAGTTGAGGCATTTTGACTTTGAGGGCAAAAACTAACTCCAATTTGAGTAGGAAGAGCACAATTTCTTGAATCCGAAGAATCTGTCTTAGATCACATAGCTTTTTATTTTTTATTTTTTTATTTTTTAACTTGCATGCTTGTGTCTTAGATCACATAGCTTTTTATTTATTTATTTATTTTTTTTCAAACTTGCATGCTTGAAATAGATAATATCCTAGTGTTGCGAATAAATGAAGTTAATATCTCTCACATTAAATAAATAATATTAGCGCTGTATCGGATTGGGATCAGATCATCATAGTGGTGTAATCCTTGTTTCTAACTTTCCTTACGTTTATGCCATATCCAAATAGAATATTCTATTCATTTGTAATCTTGTTCATAGTTTTTTGGTTTTATAATAAAATAATACTTTAATATGTGGTCAATTGTAAGTATAATAGCAGTAGCAAATTCACGATATCATATGCACCAGAATGGAAAACAATATCTGAATCAGCCCAGAAATAGTATTTGATTCAATAGAATACTTTCGTCAACGTTATAAATTATAAAGAACTATGAGATCACAAAGTTCCATTTTTGCCTTGTTTCCATTGCCTGGTTTTCGCCATCCTCTACAGGAGGGCTGGAAACGAGCCCTCTGAGCCTAGCTTGAACAGAGCTTGGTTCATTTTTGGCTCATTTTAGACTAGGCTTGACTTGGATTTAGTTTGGATTTACCGAGCTTGCTCAATCATATGTTCATGATTGGTTTTGTGTTTATTGTCTTGAGCTCATTCAAGATAAGTTCGTTTCGAATCCAAATAAGTTTGTTTTGAATTTTACCCTATTTGTATGTAGGGTTGAAAATGATGTTGTTTGTTAAGAGTTCAAGCAAGTCACTTGAGCATGACTTTAGTTTTGGTTTGGGCTTAGGTTCGTTTTTTGTTTTACTTACTAGCTCGTACTCAAGTTCGTGTCTGTTGTCTCATGCTTGTTTGAGTTAAACTTGTTTTGAATTCAAACAAATTCGTTTCGAATCCAATCTTACTCTATAGGGTTGGGATGCAATCCAAGGGGTTGAAGCTTGGTTTGTAGCTTTGACTGAATGAGTCTGAGTTTGGATCAAAGATTAAATTCATTTTCGTAAACATGTTAAATTTAAACTAATTCGAATATTTAATTTTGCACTTAACTTGGATTGGGTTAAATTATTTTTAAATCAAACTTAAACCTTAATTTTACAAATCAAGACAAAGTTAGAGCTAAAAGACAATTCAGCTTGCCGATATTCTATTATTTTCTATGAAAAGTTCAATATTATTTTTGAGGCACAAGTACTCTCTTAATTTTGAAGCATATTTTGATAAATAATTTTAGTCCAATACTATAAAGCAAGTAAAGAAGCTTGTTCATAATGCAAAGTGTAGAGCATAGCTATGAAGCTACTAATATCATTTGTTTGCACCAAAAATCTCACAAAATTAGGTTTCGTCATTGATACCATTGATCTATTGTTCAAACGAGAAATATTATGTATACACATTTTTTATATATAATTTAGATACATAGATAATATATTATTATTTGATTAAATATTGTTTTATCTTTAATTCAAAATTATTATACTATTTATATAATCAAATTGTATATTAAAATTACGTCTGTATAATCTTATTGTGATTGAAAACTAAGTATAATCTGCACACCTCTATCATATGTAAAAATAGTATATTATCGATTAGTATTATTTGGTGTACTTACAAATTTATCGAAAATTGAAAACAAAGTATGCCACTGGAAGTTACCTGCCATAATTCATGAATTCCTGAATGAATCATCTTTTGCCCTTCATACAGCAGCATCTCCGGTTGCAGGACACATCATCTTTTGCCTGCATTCCTGTAAATCGAAATTCCTTCTGACATTGGCACGGACTGGAGGAGGTTCTGAGTATATACATGTGACAGACAAAGCTGAAAAGCTTAAATAGATTCAGGGACTTGGCTTGGCTGTGGTTCATTCCTTAAAGAAACAGATAATACCCTCATGCTGATGTGTGTGCTCGCAAAACATTGAAGTTTGATGGTTTTGCTCACAACCCAAATTGGGTATTGACAGTTTAGGAGCTCTCCAGATATATCTTAGTATCCTAATCGATGTTGGATGTACATACAAAACTATTATTTCTTCTATATTTTGCCGATATGGGATTCCACTATAGGTGTCATATTAAAGCCACAAAGAAATGAATTTACAACAGTGAAAGACAAATATACATATTTTAGCCTTTATTAATTATTACTAGAGGAACTCATTGCCTTCGACCCTTAGGGGTTAACAAAACCGATGAAACATGAAAACTTTCAAAGAGAAGACCTGAGTTTGAGCCTCTATCACGTAAAATCTTCTAGCAGGGTTCTTCCTCTCTCTTATGTCCTGCAGTTCTCAAAGAAGAGTTAAATTGGTGAAGAAACCATCAGTTGTAAACAGCAAAATTGAATGCTCTTACACCCCTTGGTTCTGTTATCTGTGTCAAAGACAAAGTCCACTGTTGTGGCCAACCACAACTGCCCTTGTAATCAGGTCAGGGATCATGCAAATCTGAAAGAATATATAATTGAGGCGTTTCTTGTCATTTTCCTTGTTCAAAAGGATGCCTTCAAGTGTGGAGGATGTGCCAAAGGGAGCAGCCTAGTGGATTGTTTCAATCATTTTTGTGGTGTTACGTAATTGTCATCACTCATCAATGAGATATGATGTTCGTTTTCTGTTTCAAAACAAGCTGATAATTTTAGCGCATTGGCTGGCCCTAGCTCCCTTTTTGGTATGTTTCAATGGTGACGGTGATTGAACATGGGTTTATACTCAATCAAGATAATTTAAGTGATAAAAAAAAAACTTCATATATAAGAGAATATGAATTCAAGTCTCCTCTGACTGCATATTAAGATCAAAACTCTTGATTTAGGGTTTAGGGTGATTGAATATGGGTTTATATACCGTTAAAGATAGTTTGAGTGATAAAAGAAAATGTTTCATATATAGGAAAACATGAATTCGAGTCTCCTCTAACAGCATATCAAAATCAAACTCTTGATTTATCTGATTCAGTGATTATGAGCTCGATTATTAGATCTAAACTTTATCTTATCCAGTATAATTGGTTTTAACCTAATATGATGATTTGACTCAAATGCAATTCCTTGTTACCAAAAAAAAAAAAAAAACTATGGGTTTATACATTCATCCTCAAACATTGCTTTGTCTCCAAAATAGAATTTTATCATCCAATCAATCTCTGAAATCTGTTCAACCTATATTTATTTTGAAACCACTATATAATCTCAATTATTATAATACAATATTTACACTCATAATTGTTATATTTTATTCAATTTTTTTGGTATAAAGTGATTTTTGAAACTATTGAGAGGTAGTATGATATTTTAAAATTTTTAAAAGACGTTCTAACAATTCCAAAAAGACTCAAATGTTTTTAAAAAAATACATTTTGCTCTATGATATATGATTATATGACAAAAACACTTTATTTATAAAAAGAAATGAAGAAAGGACTAGGGTAAAAAAAAAAAGAAATAAGAGGTTTCCTGCAAAATTTAGATATTTAAAATGTTATTTTTAATTTTTATTAATTTATGTTTATACAATAATTTTGAAATATAAAATAGTAGAAATAAAATAATAATTTTATTTTTTAATATTATTATTCTATTAATAAAATTTAATTTTAAGTTAAAAAAATTATTTATTCTTGATTTTGAGTAAAAAAGTGTTGTTTATGTAAAGTAGGGTGGAAAGTGTTTTAAAGCCAAACCTTGGGGGACAATTAATTCATTCAAATATTTATTACTTCTAATAATTTTAATTTCCTTTTTATTTTTGGAGATATTATAGCCTACATCTACAACAAATTTGATGACGAAACCAAATAGTCACCACATCAGTTCCTTCACTTAACCCTGGTCAAATCTTAACCTAACCACGGTTTCTTCAATTTACTTCAACGCCCTCCACGTGTCCTCTCTCGACGGCCCAGATTCTCTCCTTCTCGTCTTCCCTCGTCGCTTCCCCCTATATAATGTCCCTGTAAACCCTAATTATTCTCCACATTGAAACGACGCTACACAAGTCTAACTAGTTTCTCTCTTTGTTGATTTCAGAAATGGCCAACCCTAAGGTATTCTTTGACATGACTATTGGCGGTCAGCCGGCTGGGAGGATTGTGATGGAGCTCTATCAGGACACCACTCCTCGCACCGCCGAGAACTTCCGAGCTCTCTGCACCGGCGAGAAAGGCGTCGGTCGCTCCGGCAAGCCACTCCACTACAAAGGATCAACCCTCCACCGCGTGATCCCCGGATTCATGTGCCAGGGGGGCGACTTCACCGCCGGAAATGGTACCGGAGGTGAATCAATCTACGGCGCCAAGTTCGCCGACGAGAATTTCGTTAAGAAGCACACCGGACCGGGAATTCTCTCCATGGCTAATGCCGGACCTGGAACCAACGGATCTCAATTCTTCATCTGTACTGCCAAGACCGAGTGGCTCGACGGAAAGCACGTGGTGTTCGGCCAGGTGGTTGAGGGCATGGACGTGGTGAAGGCCATTGAGAAGGTTGGATCAAGCTCCGGCAGGACTTCGAAGCCCGTTGTGGTTGCTGACTGCGGTCAATTGTCTTAGATCAAAAAATAAAAAGCGTAGGCTTAGATGACGATCATGATTCTAGCGAATCATGACGGATGACTATGATATCTATGATGTGGGTGTGTTCAGTTTTAATTTCTCTTGTTTGATGTGGCTGTGTTTCCTGTCTTTAATTGAGCTGTGTTTTCAATAAGGGCCTGAATCTATTTCTGATTATGATGATCATGTGCTAATTTTAATGCTTTTTGGCCGTTCATTTCTGGGTTTGTTTGTTTGGTTCCACAAAGATCTAGAAAGGAGATGAAAACGAAGATAAAAAAAATCACTTGACTTGGTCTTGGTCTCCGCATGGGGTGGGTGATGTATGTAATCACGGAAAATGACAAGATGGAAGGACAGACAAAATAGAGAGATAATCATGAGAGAAGTGATTAGGTTTATGGTGCTGACTCTTGTGGGCCTACGTTTAGGCCCATTAGTGTGGAACATCTGATCATTTCTGTAGCTCTGACAGGATCACTTTCTTAATCCTCTCTCAGCAAAATCCTAGAGGCGTGCTTATCCAATTCGGTTGTCCTTTAGGTGTCGTATTTTTATTGGCCAGTTGGTTTGATAGCAACTCATACGCTGTATTGAAAATGATGAATTTATTTCTAGTAATTTAAATCGATGTTAAGTTTATCAAAGTAAAAGATAAATTTGGAAAGGAAGGATGAAGTTCAGTTTACGGTGGGATACAAGTCAATTTGAGTTTAACTTGTTTAAATTTAATTTGATTTGAATATGGTTAAACTCAAATTTGAGATTATTTTGAAAGTGTTTGGATTCAATTTGTTTGGAAAAGTCAAAGTTTAACTCAAATTTAAATTTAAAATATAATTATTTTAATAAATATTTATTAAAATGATATTATTTTAATTAATTTATATTAAATTTTTTAAGTTGATAGGTTTGATGAATCGAACATTTTTGAAACTCTCATTCGAAAATATTAAATTCTTCTATTCAAGTTTAAATTCAAACTCATTTTTTTTGTTTGGGTTGAATTCATTTCCAATTTATTCGAATTAAGTTTAAATAAGTTTAATTCAAATCTAATTCTAGTTTGATTGGGACCCAAGAAATCACTTGGGGTTTATCCTGTGGATTTGTTGCATATATATTGAAAATTCATGTTTGTATAGAACATATATTGACTCTTAAACGAAAATCATTGATGAGATGTTACTCCTTTTATACCTTAATTGGTTCTTATTATTTGCGATGATTAGAAAATAAATATTTAATTCTCAAGCTTGCGAATGTGGATCGGCACAGAAGATAAATTATCATAATAATATTTAATTATTATGGGAGTCATCTAACACAAAAACAGATAGGATGGCATTAGGCTTTGGCTCCACAACTTGGAAAGATAAATAAATTTTCTTTTCTCCGGCCTTAATTTTCCTTCAAACCAAACAGACGAAAAAAGTTAAAATTAAAGACGAACCAGCCTGACTATGCTCCCTTTCACTTATTGCCGTCCTCCACCTTATTAACGTAACTCCATTCAATTTACTTTTTTACCCTTCAAATTAATCCACCTGGGAAGTAACATCTAGAAGGGGCCACTGTCGTCATTTCCCAAAACATCCAACCCTACCCACCGGGAGCTTTTTCATCAAAACTAATCAGCCACGTGAAAACGCCAGTGTAACTTAAAGAAATTACATTACGAAGTAGGTGATAATCGCCCTGCCGCGTACAGTAACGGAAATTTCCGACAGGACGACGAAACTTACTCTGTAGAGTTTGGTCAAGAAGACTGCTTTCGAGTTCTCTTATTCTTAAGACTTAAGAAGAAAGAGCCAAACGACTCACAAAACGTGGCGTTGCAGAGAAGGCAAAGCAGCTGTCGTTGGTCCTGTTGTATTTTTAGAGTTTTGTGTATTTGGAAGAGGGAAATAAATCAAAATCCAAAAGTTTTTCCTTTTGGCGGGAATTCAAACACCTAATCATTGAGGGAGATTCGTTTGATTAGAAAGAGAACGAGGCAGTGAATTTGAATTTCGAATCTTGTGAGTGATTGAGGAAGGAAGAAAAAAAAGAAGAGTGTGTGAGAGAGGGAGGTGGACAAGTATGGGGCTGCCGGACAATTCGATGGGCTTGATTTTGGCCGTCGCGTCGAGCGCGTTTATAGGTTCGAGTTTCATTTTGAAGAAGAAAGGACTGAAACGTGCTGGAGCGTCTGGCACACGAGCAGGTCAGCAGAACTTACCATTTTTCTATAATTTTTTGATCTCTGCTGGTTTCTTTGTCATCCATTGGATTAGTCAGTGTTTGAGAGTTGTGAAGTTCAAATGAAAAAAAATTAACATGTTTTTAAATTTGGAATTGCTTTACTTGCTCTTATCCAACTTTGAATATCATGCAAATTGTTGGAGCTGTAATTTTAACGGAGAAGATGAAAGGCATGTTGAGCTTGAGATCTTGAATGATTTGTTTTGAAGGTTTATGGAAGACATTTGAAAGTACCTTTATGAATCATTTTGTTAAACTATTTTATGAATGAGCTATGAACCCTAGTAAATAGTTTTGGGCTTATGCATTCTTTTGTTTTTAAATTGATTTTCTTTTTTTCTTTTTTTGAATGATTCAGGAATTGGAGGTTACTCCTACTTATTAGAACCACTGTGGTGGGCAGGCATGGTGACAAGTAAGTAAAGCTTTACCGATTTAAGTTACTCTCTCTATTTCTCCTCATCTCACACAGTATGTATTGAACAATCATCACAATTGAATGGATCAATGACTTTTGTATTTGTAATTTTGTAAAAACAGTGATTGTTGGAGAGGTTGTAAATTTTATTGCTTATGTTTATGCCCCTGCCGTTCTGGTCACCCCACTTGGTGCTTTAAGTATAATTATCAGGTAATGAGGTAATCTGATGAAATAAGAGTTTCACTGGATTTCTTTTTATTGAAATTCATGACTAAAAATATTTGAACTTTGATTGAATCTGAGTAGTGCTGTATTAGCACACTTCATGTTGGAGGAACGGCTGCAAAAAATGGGTGTTCTAGGATGTGTCACATGCATTTTTGGGTCAGTGGTGATTGTAATTCATGCACCTCAAGAGCATGCTCCAAGTTCTATACAAGAAATCTGGACTCTGGCAACACAACCAGGTTTCTTTTTTCAGTTTATAGCGTTTTCCTTTTGGATATGTGTTATTAAGCTTCACTATCATGAGAAATTAGTAATTTTTCTTCCTTTACTGTCTCCGTCAACAGCTTTTCTGATTTATGTGGCTGCAACACTTTTAATAGTGTTAGCTCTTGTGCTGTACTTTGAACCTCGCTATGGGCAGACAAACATATTGGTCTACTTGGGAATATGTTCTTTAATGGGTGCACTTACGGTAAAAAAACATTTATTTTAAGTTACCAACTATTTTGTGAGGCTTTGGTGCTCAAGTCAGGTGACATATTTTGTGATATTGTTCAGGTTGTGAGCATAAAAGCCATTGGAATTGCAATAAAACTTACACTAGATGGAATAAATCAAATTGCTTATCTTCAAACTTGGTTTTTTCTCACGGTAGCAGCAATCTGTGTCATTACACAGTTGAACTATTTGAATAAGGTGAGTCTCCTGTAATCAATATTGGTAATTCCAGTGATTCAGGTGTCCATCCTAGTAGTAGCTTGCATGCTTGTCATATGATATGTTAGACTTCTGAACTTAGTTGCTAATTATTCTGTATATGGATGGTTTTAATCTTCTCAAAATTCCAAAACACGGCAACCACCCCTCACATGTGCTCCACTTGTTTCCCTTGAATTGTTTATTAAATGAATTCCGTACCTGAACCTTCTTTAGTGAAGAAGTAGGATTTTGTTGGCCCATTTTCCTCTACGTTTTTTGGATAGATGAAATGTTTAAGACATGTCAATCAACTAGGGGTCCAACATTGTAGAGTTGGCCTGCAGACTAACACTTTTTACATGTTATTTCACTTATGCATTGGATATATGAACTTTCTGAAAAATTATGAACTTTTTATTGAAATCAGCCATTGCATGGAGGTTATCTTTTTATGCCTTTTCAACTTCTCCTGGTTATGCACTTTCCATCAATCGGCACAAAATTTTATTTTATATCACTTTGGGCTCATGGTGTCATTAGTCACGTTTCAACTGAACAGTTGTTTAACATTCTCAGGTTCACTGATGTTAAGAGAATTCTTACTGCAGGCCTTGGATACATTCAATGCGGCAATTGTTTCTCCAGTATATTATGTGATGTTCACAACTCTGGCAATTATTGCAAGTGCAATAATGTTCAAGGTAAAACTATTTATCCTCCCCAAGAATTATCTCTGATGCTGCAGTCCGCAATGATTTAGAAATGAAATGATTAACTTAAATGATATCTTGTTTTATATCTGTTGCAGGATTGGTCTGGTCAGGATGTGAGCAGCATTGCCTCTGAGATATGTGGTTTCATTACTGTGGTTTCAGGAACAATCATACTTCATGCAACAAGAGAACAGGAACCGGCTACTCCTCCAGGTATTATTAGATCTTATCCTACTTTAATCTGCTTGTGGTTTCCATTTGCTTGGTTATCCAGGTTTAAACCATTAATATTGAGGTGGTGTCAGGTCTCTTCCGTCCGATTTATATCTGATCAAAATAGTATATGGAGTTCCTTGGTTTTTTATCCATGTCTGCAAAAGCATCCACCTAAACATAAATGTTGTTTCTGGTCTGACCTTTAGGGTGAACCAGGTTTAGCAAGAAACAATTGTAATTGGCATCTAGCCATTTTTGGATTAACATGAATTGATGAGTGTCTTTACTATGCAGCAGGAACTGTAACATGGTCTGTCAGTGGTGACTCAGTAAAGAGTGCTGAAAATGAACACTTAATTACTATACACAGTTCAGATTACTACGTGCAATGAGATTTTCCTTTAAGTGAATTATGAAGAGTTTAATTTCCTACCCGGCATCAAGAATCCAAATTTTGGAGGGTCGAGAGATTCCTCATTTTACAACCTTTTGGTAAATTCTGCATATGCCTCTTCTGGACACGCTGTAATACAAATCCCAGAATATCTATGTTTGTGGATATGAAGTTCAGCATATGGGTTGACGATTACATTGCAGTATCAACAACAATGCAGAGACATAATCTCACAACAGGTTCAAAGATACATAGTTCTGAATATTTGTACATATCAATGTTTGTGAATATCAAGTTGAGTTGATTCTCTTCTCATTTCACTGTTTCATATCTAGTAAATTTTGTTTTGCTTGATTTTCCGAACAATTAGGATGTGTTCTATTTGTTTGTTATCTTTAAACATATTGAGTTTCCCTATGAAATCTAGACAAGGCAGATTGGATTCGGGTAGGCACGACAATGGGCATGCCCGTTGTGTCAAGTTTGGTGCGGCCTATCATGTCTTGGGCTTAGAAAGTTGGGCTGAACTATTAGAATTGTAGTGTTTGGAGCACGATCTAAGGTCTCTTAGATCATGGTTTTGCAGGCATTTAACAGATTCATCCGTCATATAATATCATCAAATTAATAATTTATTATATATAAATCCAATCTCTTGTCATGTTTAGACCAGAGAATCAACCTAGGGTGACAATACTTATAGAGTAGGATTGGAGTAGGTGAAACAAATCGAATTTGGATTTAAATAAAATCAAACTGAAAAATAATAATAAGAACTATGTGCATCATTCTAAATTGAAATACTATATTATTATTATGTCGTTGGTATGGTTAATTAGATTCTCACTAAATGTCAAAAAAAAAAAAAAAATAATAATAATATATGGAATAAAAAAATTCTTTTAAATCAAGGCTGTCCACTCAATCAAATCGAAAACATCCTTATCATCACGGAGTCTCTCACAGTCATCTTGACCCTACGATTGTATTCTGATCCCCTCCCCTTCCATAAACCTCACGCCCCGCGTCTTGGCCTCTAACTAACGGAAAGCAAAGCAAAGCAAATTCAGAGTGGCAGTGGCAGAGGGAAAGCTTCAGCAGCTATGGCGGTAACCTTGTCTACTCCGTGGTTCAAGCCCGGCGCATGGGCTATAGATGTCGAGGAACACGAGGCTGAACTTCAACAGCAAAAGCAAGAACATGACACCAATAATGAAATCAACGATTTCCCATCCCTAGTCGTAGCTGCCGCCACCAAAACCAAGAAGAAAAAGGGCCAGACTCTCTCCTTAGCCGAGTTTAACTCCGTTGGACAGCCGACTTAGCCGAGTCGATCGCAGGGCCTTACTCATGAAGATGTCCTCGTCCTCCCCACCGGGCCCGCCAGCGCTCCACTGAAGAACTCGAACGCTCTCATCTCGGAGGCGGCTTCAAAAACTACGGCTCCAGTAATAGATATAGTAACAATTCTTTTGGTTCTAAAAATAGTGAAGATTCTTCCGGCTCTCGTTGGGCCTCTTCTAGGGTTTCTATTCGAATAGAGAATCTCAGCCGTCATCACGTGCCGACGAGATCGATAATTGGGCAGCAGCGAACAAGTCTGCGCCCAGCACAAGGAGTGGGGGTTTCTTTGATTCGCAGTCATCCAAGGCTGATGACAGTGACAGCTGGGTTTCGAACAGGACTGAAACTCGGAACCGATTCAGTTTCAACAGTGGTGTCGAGAGGAAGAGTAGTTTCGATTAATTGTAAAGAGATAGGGATAATTGGGGGAAGAAAAGAGAGGAGGGTTGTGAGAGTGAGAGGCCTAGGCCAAGGTTGGTTTTGCAGCCACGTTCGGTGCCTTTGAATGAAGGGGGTGCGAATGTAGTGAAACCTAAGGGAGTGAATCGGTTTGGCGAGGCAAGGCCAAGAGAGCAGGCGTTGTCGGAGAAAGGGATGGATCCCAAAGAAATTGACGGAAAGCTTGAGGTGATGAGGATTAAAGAGGAGAAGGCTGATATGCCCTCGTTTGGGAGGAGGGGATTTGGTAATGGGCGCGGTGGGTTTGGTGAGAGCAGAAGTTGGAGGAAGAATGACTCTTGACTCGGTTGATTAAACCAGACAAAGGTTCGTTTCTTGTGATAACTTTTATCTCAAAAGTTATTCTTTTTTAAGAAGAATTGTGCATGTTATTGTGATGATTATGGTTCTTAAAAAGAAGAAAGTGTTAATGTGTTATTGTGATCAATGCACATAGTTGTTCACTTGGAATTCTATGGACTTGTAAAATTATAGGGTTTATAGAAGTATACTTTTGGTTGGACTTGGATGTGGCTTTCTGTGGTAAACATTTATGATTTGGAAAAATAGTAATGTGTTGTTTTCTTTTTGTCTGTGCATTTGTTAGACTAATTTACGGTATATTGATGCATGTTTTACTACTCTTTAGGTCTATAAATGTCTCTATAAATGATTTCTAATTTATAGTAGCTGTAATGGCTTAGCATCTGGTTAGGACCTGTCCAACTGTGGAAGTTTTTACTTGTGGTGTTTTCTTCAGTGCGGTAAATGGCACATCCAGTTATGTGGTTTTGCAATGAATGTATTCTTATTTGCATATGCTAACCAAAATCCAATTCCCGTGTTTGGTTCCACATAATTTACGGTATTATGTCTTAAGATTAAGTTGCTTATTTACCTTTTTCAGTGATAATAAAAAGACATATAGGCAAGTATATTTACCACCTTTCGGTTGTGAGATACTGATGCTAAACTTACTAGAATTTACTAGAATATAAAACATCAGAACTATGCCTCGATTAAAATTTAAAGTGCTTCCACTACATGAAAATACACCCAACTCTTCAGTTTGATAAATTTTTCCCAATCACAAGAATGTCGTATTTGTACCCACCCTGAACTTCAGAGCATAATCACATGTGTTGGTTGGACTAGATACATGTTGCTTTAGAGAAAGAGACTTAGGGTCTGATGAAAACCTTCTAGCATTAGTTCAATAGAAAAGGTATTTTTTTTGGTAAGTAGTTCAATAGGAAAGGTTTCTCATGTTTGATCTATATTTTCAGTTAAGACATACTTTTATTGACAATATGTACTTGTTGGTAGCCTATATTTTTTCTAATCAATATTTTAAGGTGGTTTGCACCCAAATTTGGGGCCAGTGCAATGCATGAATGTATGATGTGTTGGTTTATGACCCACAAAACTCAATGTAATCTAATTTTTGTTTTCTTTATGTTTAGTGCTGAGAAAACTGAGAGCTGACATTCTGAAGTAAAAGTTGGGGATGGGCATGCTGATGAGAGACTTGACAGCGGAAACATTGAAGTGAATTGAGTATGGAAATTGAGAAATGTGAAGGAAGGAAATTATACTATTTCCATAACTTTTACCACGGTGGGATGCTGCAATTAGACAATTTTGGTAGGCTTTAATTTAGTGACACTAGTTTGGCCATTTTGTCTTGTTTTGATAGCCAGTGTTCTGATTTAGAATTATCCATGTTGTTACTGTAATGGTATTAATAAATCTATGTTTCCCCTTTTGTGTTGAGTAAGTTACTACATTATTAAATTGGGTTCACATGATTTTGAATCTTCCATTGTTTTGAAATGTTGGTCCAATAAATCAAGAAAGATTATCTGTATGCGGAATTTCGCCTTTTCATTTGTTGCACTTCCTTATTTTCCTATTGTATTATTTGACATTTCTTGCTTGGAGCACCTTGCAGAACTGTGCTTTGGGACTAGTCCTTGAAGCTCAAAGAAGGATGTAGAAAGTCGCATTTTGGGTGTATAAAGATGGGTTTGAAATTATACAAGAGTCGATTTTGTATGAAGATTCCAGTTATAAAAACAATGTGGGGTTGCTTGTCTAGTCAATTATTAATCATTCAATCATATAGTGGTATGTTGAGCACATTATTTATATATATAATCTTATTGATTAATCAAGGGGGCCTTGTTCCTTCTTGTGGCTTGCATGTCCAGGCTGTGAAGCACATAATCTTTATGTACGGCTTACCATAATGTGCAGAGATTAAGGCTGCGAATCTAAAATGGTGAATGAAGCGAAATTTAACCCTTTATGAGCACAAAAATATCTCAAAAACTAATTAAATAAACCCTGCCATGCCCAAGTTTTAACACTAATCAAGCCTATGGCAACAAGGAGAAGTTAGAGATGAACTTTCAAGATGTTTTGAAACTTCAACCATATCAGAAAATTCTCAATGCTAGCTTAATCAGAATAAGCGAACAGTAAATTTATCAGTACATGTTTGACTTAAGAAATTGATGGTACCGTTTTGGAAGCAAGCAAGCACATCTCGCCATTAAAATCAGTCAGTGCCCTCGGCTACTTTAACATCAACCAAAACCCAGCAACATCTAAAGGTTGAAATCTCTTGATGAGCTCAAAACATCTGGATGTCGATTTAGTAGGGTTAGGTGCCGATCCTTTGTTCAGTTTTGTTTTTTAATATTTTTATTGTCTATGAATATATTAATATATATAGGATATGATTAGCATTATATATATAATTTTTTTATATAATTTTATATATAAATAATAATATATTATTATATAATAAATAATTAAAGATGAAAAATAAAATAATATTTAATTGATTGGGTAATCGGTTAGTCCGCTATCACATGGTGCCAAAGACCTAAAAAGCCGAATGGGATTGTGAGTGACTCCAAAAACAGATAACATTTTCCCCAAAAGAACCAATTAAAAATTGACCAAACAAATAAGAAAAATAGTAGTAGGTAGGAAGTTTACAGGAAGGTTCTCAAAAAAATAAAATGGAATTAAAAAACTAGTCCCTCTCTATGGCAACTTGCAAGTCAAGTCAAGAAGAATACGATTGGTTTATAGTCGAACCCTCAACTGCACTGGGCAAGGAGGATTGACGGAAACCACAACAATCTCTCTGTCACTTTCTCATTTGTCATTTACAGATCTGCATTTTCTCATACTTTCTAACTCTAATCTTTCTCTGCCAACGTTGTAACTTTGAATTAAGCACTACCCAGAAATAAAAAATTCATCTTTTTTTTTATCTCATAAACCAAACAACCAAAAGAGGGAAACATGTTCTTTACTACTACTCAAATCCCATCTACCAGGACTATAATATCTGCGGCTGCCTCAGCGGCTGCCGCGGCGGTGCTTGTTCGGAAGCTTGCACATGACTATTTGCCTTATGAGGTACAAACCTACTTGTTCTTGAAGGTTAGAGATTTCATTGCACGGTTCTCTAATGACTTGACTTTAGTCATTGAAGAATATGATGATGGTCTTAATCAAAACAAGCTCTTTAAAGCTGCAACAATTTATCTTGAACCCAAAATCCCCCCTTATGTGAGAAGACTCAAAATCAACCTGACAAAAGAAGAAACCAAGGTTTCACTCTCTGTGGAAAAGAATGAAGAGATTGTTGATAAATTCAATGGGGTTCATTTGACATGGAGATTTGTATCAAAACAAACCCCATCAAAGGTTGTCCACGACCCAGATCATTTCGGCTCAAAGGTTCAGAGTGAGGCTAAGTTTTTTGAGCTGAGTTTTCACAAGAAGCATAAAGATATGATCTTGGAGACGTACATCCCTCATATCATGAAGAAATCAAAGGAAATAAACAAGGAAAAGAAGACTCTGAAGCTTCATACTTTGAGATATGATCTGATGCACGGAAGGAAATCAGATGTGTGGCAATCAGTGAATCTAGATCATCCAGCAACTTTTGATACTCTAGCGATGGATTCGAATTTGAAGAGAAAGTTAATGGAGGATCTAGACAGGTTTGTGAAGAGGAAAGAATTTTACAAGAGAGTGGGGAAGGCATGGAAAAGAGGGTACTTGTTGTTTGGGCCTCCAGGGACTGGCAAGTCAAGCTTGATTGCTGCAATGGCAAATTATCTCAACTTTGATATTTATGACTTGGAATTGGCAAGTGTTGGAGGGAATAGTGCGTTCAGGAAGTTGTTGGTTACCACGCAGAATAAATCCATCCTGGTTGTAGAGGACATTGATTGTTCACTGGAGTTGCAGGATCGGCTTGCAGAGACAAAGAAGGTTCTTGCTACGAGTTTTAATCCTAGTCACACAGTTGGATTAAATCTACCAAATCAGGTATTATTATCCTTTTCTTTGTTTAAGTGGTTGAACCAGTACAACTAGAGCTAGGTCTGAATTGAATTGATTTGCACTAAAAAATTGGCTTGACTTAATTCGATTTGATTCAATTTGAATTTGTTTCGAGTTTGAATAAGAATATTTGACTTATTTTGAAATCAAATTAAACTCAAACTAGAGAGAGAGAGAGAGACAAAGTTTGATTTAATTTGATCCACAAGTTTAATAGATAGTTTGATTTAGTTCGAATTTGGCTCAAAACTTAATTAGAATTATATTAAACAATTGTTAAAAAGACATTATTTTATTTATTATTAGATAAAACGATATTATTTTATCAATAAATTACGAATTTAAACTATAAATCCGAACTATAAATTCAAATTATAAACTCAAATTGAATTATTTTTATTCAAACTAAACTCCAACCATCCTTAATTTTGACCCTCAAATCAAATTGCTTTTTATTTGAACTCAAATCAAAAGGTGTTTAAACTCAATTTAATTCGTCTCTACCCTTGAATATGATGACTCTGATGCTATTCTTATAAAGAGATGCTGTACATCCTTTACAATGTGCACATATTTCTTTCCAGTTTCTGGTGATTCTTGGGTAACATGTTCACGTTTATTTTTCAGTTTCTGGTGACATTATCAGGATTGCTAAACTTCCTAGATGGGTTGTGGTCAAGCTGTGGAGATGAGAGGATTATAATCTTCACCACCAATCACAAACACAGACTTGACCCAGCATTGTTGCGGCCTGGCCGCATGGATGTGCATATCCACATGTCCTATTGCACACCATTCGGATTCAAAGTGCTGGCCTCCAATTACCTTGGGATCACAGAGCATCCACTTTTCACAGAGATTGAAGAACTGATAGAGGAAACTAAGGTGACTCCGGCAGAGATCGCTGAGCAGCTGATGAGGGATGAGGAAGTAGAAATTGCACTCAGAGGCCTGATTGAGTTTCTTGAGGATAAGAGAGAAAGTGGTGAAAATAAAGCTGGTGAAGCTGAAATGGTAACAATTGTGGAAGAAGAAGGAAAGAAACAGGGCCAGCCTGAGGGAAATACAGATGGAAAAGTTATTGTGTTTGATCAAACAAAATGTGGAAAAGCCCCAAATCATTAATTTATTGGGCAATTTGGCACAATTTTGAAGCCTGGTACGTTGAATTCTGCCACTCTTAATCAACTTGTCTATTTCCATAAGATGCCGTAATTAGACAATTTTGGTAGGAATCAATTCAGTGACACCAGTTTGGCCCTTTTGGCTTGTTTTGATAGCCAGTTTTCCGATTTAGAATTATCCATGTTGTTACTGTAATGGTATTAAATTATAAATTTATGTTTCCCCTTTTGTGTTGAGTGAGTTGCTGCATTATTAAATTGGGTTCATGTGATTATGGATCTTCAATTGTTTTGAAATTTCGTACTGATAGGTAAACTCAAGGTTTCACCCAGGGTTTTTCTTCCGTGAGCTTTAATACTCTATTAGTTTTATTAACCCTTGAGATCATTGTTTGTATGTATTGTTTTATTGCTAATGCACGTATTATCACAGCAAATCTAAAATGATGAACGAAGTGAAATTCAACCCATTATGAGCACAAAAATATTTCAGAAACTAATCATTCAGGTCTGCCATGCCCAACTTTTAACACTAATCAAACTTTTGGCTATAATGAAAAAAAGTTAGAGATGAATAACTTTCAAGATGTTTTGAATTCTTGTTGCTGGCTTAATCAGAATAAGTGAACAGTTACTCCAACATCATCCAAAACCCCCCAACATCTAAAAGTTGAAATATCTTATCAACTCAAAACATTTGTCAAAGTCTGCCATAAAAAAATGAAGTCTGTGATTGAAAATATGAGCCCAGTTCATTTAATGTGTCAAAATATGCTGTCTTTTTTCGCTATGGTCTTTGTCTCTGAATTTATGTACGTATAATATATGCAGGTTGGTCGGCTCTATCACAAAGTGCCAAGGCTCAAAATACTAAATGGGATTGTGAAAATCCAAAAGCAATAACCTTTTCCCCAAAAAAATCAATTAAATATTGCCTAACAAATAGGAAGATTAACAACAAAGAACAATCAAGTTGGAAAACTAGCCCCCTCTCTAGGCATTTTGCAAGTCAGTTAAAAAAAAAATAAAGTCAAGCAGAAACACAATTGGTTTAAAGTCCAACCCCAACTGCACTAAGCAAGGAAGATAGATGGAAACTACAACAATCTCTCTTCACTTTCTCATTTCTCATTCACACTTATGCATTTTCTTATACTTTGAATTAAGCACTACCCAGAAATCAAAAACTCATCTTTTTTTTCTCATAAATCAAACAACCCAAAAAGAGAAATATGTTCTTTAATACTACTCAAATCCCATCTACCAAGACTATAGTATCAGCAACTGCCACAGCGGTGCTTGTTCGGAAACTTGCACGTGACTATTTGCCTTATGAGGTACAATCAGACTTTGTTCTTGAAGCTTAGAGATTTCATTTCAGGATTCTCTAATGAGTTGACTTTAGTCATTGAAAAATATGATGATGGTCTTAATCTAAACAAGCTCTTTAGAGCTGCAAAGCTTTATCTGGAACCAAAGATTCCCCCTTATGTGAGATGAATCAAAATCCACCTGCCAAAAAAAGAAACCAAGGTTTCACTCTCTGTGGAAAAGAATGAAGAGATTGTTGATAAATTTAATGGGGTTCATTTGACATGGAGATTTGTATCAAAAGAAACCCCATCAAAGGCCGTCCACGGCCCAGACTATTTCGGCTCAAAGGTTCGGAATGAGGCCAAGTATTTTTTGCTGAGTTTTCACAAGAAGCATAAAGATATGATCTTGGAGAAATACATACCACGTATCATGACTAAATCAGCTGAAATAAACAGGGAAAAGAAGACTGACGCTTCATACATTGAGATATGATCGGGTGAACGGAAGGAAATCAGATTTGTGACAAACAGCTAATTCTGTGTACCGTGAAAAATAATTGAAAGGCCAAAGGACTATTTCCCACCCAAACTATACTGTTTCTCCAAGTTTTTTCTGGTTAATTTTAAAAATCACATTTATCTACTTATGATCAATTAAAATTAATTAAATCTGTTAGTTATATCATTTTTTCTCTAAATCCTAAAAACTAACAATTTTCCTTTAACTCAAGTTTTTAAAAACAATGTTTTCTCCTTTAGAGTTTTCAAGTTTTCAGATTCAATTTTTCAATGACGTTTCTTTCTCTCTGACAACCTCTAAGTGATGCTCTTTCTCTCTGATGCAACCTCCTTTTGGCGGCTCTCTTCGACGTCTTTGTCTCGACGAAAACAAGTTATCGCCCATCCAATCAAGAAAATGATCATTTTTTAAAGTTAATTTGTAAGGCATTTAATGTGTTCACATTAACTTTTTGGCTAAAGTCTCTCAAGTGGTGGAAAAATTTACCATACATAACACTTTTCTTTGAATTTTCATCACTTACAGATAATTATATTAACTCTGTTAAAAAAAACTCAATAGGATAAAAATCAAAGCAAAGAAACATAATTATTTAATTTTCGTAAAGTGGGTTGGATGTGTTAAAACTGTCTCATAAAAACCCTTACTAGAAAAACCTAATAAAAAAAAAGTACAGTGCACATTTTATCCAAAATGTGATAAACTTAAAAAATTTACTTTCCCTTTTTATAATGAGATTAATTTGGTTGTCTATTAAGTTGTTGCATACCGATGTTATACACTAACTTTTCAAATGATGATATCAGTAATGTTTTGATAAACAAATTTGTAAGATTCTCACTAGATTTTATTTTTTTGACATCAATTTTCTGCTCTACTAGAACAAATTTATAAGATACGTTAGGGTTTGTTTTCTTTAATATATCCATCTCTAATTTGAGTAATACATGATGCATTATCATCATATAATATGAAAGAAGTGTTTGTTGTAGAAGAAAAATTGCATGTATTCCGAATATGATGGGTGACAAACTGTAACAATATGCTTTCTTGACCGGCTTCATGGAGAGCTAGAATCTTTGAATGATTTGAAGATGTTACAATTAAAATATATTTGATAGAGCATCAGGATATCATTGTATCATTATAAGTAAAAACATATCTCATCTGCGAGCAGGCCATATGAGGGTCAGAAAGATAACCAACATCTGCATATATAATCAAATTAGGATTTTTAGGGGATTTGACAGAATAGAATAATCTTAAATCTCTAGTCTCACATAGGTAACAAAATATATATTTGATTCTATTCTAATAGTGATAAGTTGGTATAAAGCTAAATCGGATCAATAAATTGACTGCGAAAAATATATCCGGTCTAGTGCATTAGACCAAATATAATAGGGTTCCAATAACATTAAGATACAATACTTTAGAACCAAGTGTTTTTTTCATCTTCTTCTTTAGGACAAAATAAGTCCTTTTTTGGATTGAGAGATCAAACAATCATTGGGGTATTCAAAGGATAAGTTGTATCCATATTAAAACGTTTTAATAATTTTTCAATATACTTTGCTTGATGGATAAGTATTTCATTTAAATTATGTTTGATCTACAAGCTGAGACGATATTTTATTTTTCGCAAATCTTTCTTCTCAAATTCCTTTTTTAGATATTCAGTAGTTTTTTAGAGCTCTTCTAGAGTCTTAATTAAATTCATTGCATCAACATAAACTGTTATAATGACAAATCTTAATTCTAACATTTTATAAAGACACATGAGCGTATATAGTTATTCACGTACTCTTCTTTTTTAAAATAATCACTGAAGCAATTGTATCACATTCTTTCAGATTATTTTAATTCATATAATTATCTATGTAATTTAATTGAGTATATATCTTTTGAATTGCCATTTTTACTTCAAGCAATTTAAATTTTTCAGGGGGTTTCATATAAATTTTAGTATCAAAGTTTTTATACAAATAAACAGTAACTATATCTATTAGACGCATATCCAATCATTCAGAGACTGTTAAACTGATTAAATATTTGAATGTGATTATATCTATCATATGTGTATATGTTTCATCAAAGTTTGTACTTGGCCTTTGGGAAAAGCTTTAGGTTACAAGTCTGATTTTATATTTAGTAATCTCATTTTTCTTATTTCTTTTTCTCATAAATATCCATTTATATCCAATGTGTTATATGTCCTTAGGGGTTGGAACCACATGCCCAAAAACACTTGATATTTTGCTAGAGAAGCTAATTCTGTTCGAATTACTTCTTTGTCTGCACCCAACCACAATACATAGTTCAAAATCATCATCATTCATAATTTTAATAGTTATTACAAATGAGAATACATCATCAATGTTAACTATTTTACAGTTTCATATCTCTCGTATATAAATATAATTTAAAGATATTTTAAAATTTTTATTTTCCTATTTTTCAAAATTTTATACAATTTTAGGAGTTTGTATCACTTCAAGGATTTGTATCACTTTAGAAATTTAAGTCTTTTCAGAGACCTTAACCTCTTCTAGAAGAATATTAGAGAGTATGAATTTTTTATTTATTTTAGAATCATCATTATTGATATCTGTTTGATTATTTATCTTTTTTTTTTAGAAATAATGTCATTCGATCTAACAGATTTACCACACTTTTGATGTGCAATAGACTGATCAATCACGATTCGAATAGACTATTCAATAATCATATTAATTTTTATTGGTGTATTGACAATTGGTGCATACGTTCTTATCAATTTTGTCATATCTACAAATGCATAGAGTATTTGATTGACAATAATTTGTAAACGCATTATCCTTTACACTTCAGTTTCACATTGAAAAATACGAAGATCTAAATAAGACATGGTAAGTATGTATCAAGTAAGTTTATGCCTAACTTCAGGAGGCCTTTTTTTTTTTTTGCTAAAAGTAGGAGTGTTGTCCCATCAAAATGACAATCTACAAATCGTACAGTAAAAAGATCATCTGCTAATAGTTTCAAATATCTGATAATGTATAGTGAATTATATCTAATATAAATTCTTAAATGATGTTAAGGTTCCATTTTTTTGCATTGAAGAAATGCTATAGGGACATATACGACAAAATTAAATATTATCAAATGAGATATATCATGTTGGTAATCAATAACTAATTATAGAAGAGAATATTGATTATAAGAGGAAAGTCGCAAGCTAATTAACGTAGCAACATGTAATATAACATTTTCCCACATAGAAGTTGGTAATTAAGTTCTTAATGAGGTACGTACAATTAATTGAAGTCGTTTGATAAGAGACTCGGTTAATTTATTTTGAGTGTGGACATGTAGAACTAGATGTTCAACATCAATCCCCATAGACATGTAATACTCATCAAATGTCTCAGATATAAATTCACTAGTATTATCTAGTCGTATTGACTTGATCGAATAATTTACGAAATGCATCTTTAATTTGATAATTTATGTTAATAGTTTAGCAAATACAACATTTCAAATTGACAACATGCATCAATTAAGACTATAAAATAATGAAATGGCTACCTAATGGATGAATGAGTTTACATATATCCCCTTGAATTTTTTGTAGGAATAATGAAGATTCAACTCTAATTTTAGAGGAAGAAAGACTTATTATTAATTTGTCTTGAGAACAAGCGGTGTAGAATTTTTCATCGGACAATAAAATTTTGTGATTTTTTAGTGCATGTCCATATGAAGTTTCAACAATTCAACACATCATTGTAGATCTTGAGTAACCTAGACGATCATGTCAAAGCATAAAGACTTTTGGATAAAAAACTCTTGGTTCGATATTGTATAGGTTTCAATTGTCTTGTATTTATCCTTCTGGGACATTTTATTTACTCAATTTTTTAAGACTCATATATTCAAGGTGGAGACTCATGTAAAAAACCTATTTAATTATATTTATCCAATTTTAGAAACTTCAAGTTTAAATATTGTTCATATTCACAAAACTTCTAATTTTATTAAAAATTATTGATATTAATTTTTGAAACTTCATGTTCAAATATTCTCTCATATTTATAAAACAGTTGGTTTTGTAAGGGGAATATTGGGATTAATTTTTCGAAACTTCATATTTATATATTATCTCATGTTTACAAAATTTCTAGTTTTGTAATTAGTATTTAGAATATTGTGGTATGTAAACTTTAATTCTGATTATATTTCAAACTTAAACTTCATATTTTTCACAATTTATACAAACTTCAGGTTGTAAATGTAATATAATTAATATAAAATAAATAAATATTTTAATAAAATATGAGACTCCAAGCCCATATATATAAATATATATTCTCACGATTTCATAAACTTCAGGTTACAAATCTAATTCAATTATTATATTATAAATATATATTCAAATGATATTCAGGAGTTCAGATGTAGATTCATAATTTTACAAACTTCAAATTATAAATGATATTAGAACTTCAAGTTCAGGTTCATAATTTTGTAAACTTTAGATTATAAATGATATTCAAGATTTCAGGTTCAAATTCATAATTTTACAAACTTTATATTGCAAATATAATACAATTATAAATGAAAAATTAAATAGAAAAACAACAAAAATTAAAAAATCTATAGTTTATATTTTACAAATAAGATAATATCATAACTAAAATATTCATATTTATAATATACAAATAAAATAATAACATAATTGAAAGATAACTAATATTAAAATAACGTGTTATAAATTTTATATAACTGGAAAAGGAATTGAAAGAAAGATGAAGGAAAAATGAAGCACTGCAGAGGGAATCAATCTGTGCACATATTTCTCACAAATGAAGAGAGAGGAGGGGATATTTATACAAATTATTGCCACCACCCCTTCAGCCAAAAAAAAAATGATCATTTTCTAAAGTTAATTTGCCAAGGCATTTTAATGTGTTCACATTAACTTTTTGGCCAAAGTCTCTCACGTGGTGGAAAAATTTACCATTCATCGCAAAATCTATGTTTTCCCTTTTGCGTTGCGTTCACGTGGTTGTTTTGAAATTTTGGCCCAATAAATCAAGAAAATATTATCTTTATGTGGAATTTTAACTTTTCCTTTGTTGCACTTCCTAATTTTCCTATCGTGTGATTTGACATTTCTTGCTTGGAGCTGCTTGCAATGTGACACATGCCTGTTTATGATAAACATCATGTATAAACTTTAAAATAGGCCGACCGACAAGCATATTCCCACTAAGATTTGTTGTAAATCTTAACTAGTACTTATTCAGTATTAAAAATTTAAATTTTTATTCATTAAAATTAAAAAAAATAGTTAGTTTTAAATATAAAATTATTATTTTATTAATAATATATTAAAAATAATAAAACATTATCTATTTTCTTTTTGTTTATAAAACTAACAATTTTTTATCGGGATTAAACTTTCAAAAATCACATATTTTTTCCTGTTAAGGTTTCGTTTTCAACCTATCCTTTCTCTGGCCGACGACGAACAACTTCCCTCAAGTGGTGAATCACATCTCCCCCCTAGCGTTGCTAACGGGTGATGTCTTCCCTTCAATATTCATTCTTGTTAGAGACAAATAACTCGTTCATCGAATCCAATCATCATCGATTCATCTTCCTTCATTTTCATTGACAATTCTTTTAGATTGACACTTTTATAGGCCAAACAAAGAGTCTAGAATCGATTATATATGGGTTATCATTGTTCGGTTTCTATGACAATGAGATGCAACCACCAAATGACAAAATATGTTTACCAAAAACTAAGAGCCCACCAAGCCGTTTGTCACTGGGAGAGACAACGGACGAAGAGGTTGTTATTAAAGAAGCTCATTGACAAATAAAATGGCCAAAAACTGAAAGAAAATATAATTTTTTAAAGTTTAATTTAACAAGAAAAATATTAATTTTCTAAATTTAAGAGAAAAATATATAATATTTTATTATTTTTAATATTTTATAATAAAATAATAATTTTACTCATAAAACTAAACGTTTCTGTTGATTTTAATATTCTATGGGTAGAACTTTGGATTTTTAATATTTAATGGTGGGAATATGTGTTTTGGCCTTTAAAATATTATATATGTCAAAGTCATTTTTTGCTGTAGTCTTTGTCTCTGTATTTGTATACATCTAATATATAAAGGCTGGTTAATCATGTCAGAAAACTAGCCCCCTCTCTTGGGCATTTTGCAAGTCAGTAAAAAAAAATCAAATCAAGAAGAAATAGGATAGGCTTAAAGTCCAATCCCAAAGCAAGGACGATTTATCGAAACTGCAACAGTCTCTCTTCACTTTCATTTCTCATTCACACTTCGCATTTTCTTATACTTCGAATTAAGCACTACCCAGAAATCAAAAACTCATCTCTTTTTCACATAAACCAAACAACCCCAAAAGAGAAATATGATCTTTAATGCCAAGACTATATTATCTGCAGCTGCCTCAGCAGCCGCCACGGCGGTGCTTGTTCGGAAACTTGCACGTGACTATTTGCCTTATGAAGTACAATCATACTTGTTCTTGAAGCTTAGAGATTTCATTTCAGGATTCTCTAATGAGTTGACTTTAGTTATTGAAAAATATGATGATGGTCTTCATCACAACAAGCTCTTTAGAGCTGCAAAGCGTTATCTGGAACCAAAGATTCCCCCTCATGTGAGAAGAATCAAAATCCACTTGCCAAACAAAGAAACCAAGGTTTCACTCTCTGTGGAAAAGAATGAAGAGATTGTTGATAAATTTAATGGGGTTCATTTGACATGGAGATTTGTATCAAAACGAACCTCATCAAAGGCCGTCCACGGCCCAGACTATTTCGGCTCAGAGGTTCGGAATGAGGCTAAGTATTTTGAGCTGAGTTTTCAGAAGAAGCATAAAGATATGATCTTGGAGAAATACATACCTCATGTCATGATGAAATCAGCTGAAATAAACAGGGAAAAGAAGACTCTGAAGCTTCATACATTGAGATATGATCGGATGTATGGAAGGAAATCAGATGTGTGGCAATCAGTGAATCTAGATCATCCAGCAACTTTTGATACTCTAGCGATGGATTCGAATTTGAAGGAAAAGATAATGGAGGATCTGGAGAGGTTTGTGAAGAGGAAAGAGTTCTATAAGAGAGTGGGGAAGGCATGGAAAAGAGGGTACTTGTTGTATGGCCCTCCAGGTACTGGCAAGTCAAGCTTGATTGCTGCAATGGCAAATTATCTCAACTTTGATATTTATGACTTGGAATTGGCAAGTGTTGGGAATAGTGAGTTCAGGAAGTTGTTGGTTACCACGGAGAATAAATCCATCCTGGTTGTAGAGGACATTGATCGTTCGCTGGAGTTGCAGGAGCGGCTTGCAGAGGCAAAGAAGACTGTTGCTACCTGTTCGAATCCTAGTCACAGAGCTGGATTAAATCAAGCAAATAAGGTATTATCATCTTTTTCTTTGTTTAAGTGGTTGGACCAGTACAATTAGGGCTAGCTCCAATCCAAGCCAATTCGGATTCAAAAGCAAACTCAACTTAATTCGATTTGATTTAACTCGAATTTATTTAATTTAAATTTGAATAACTATGTTTGATTTGTTTTAAAATCAAACCAAACTTAAGCTAGAGAGATAGAGTGTTTGATTTAATCCCACCCATAAGTTAGATAAATGAGTCAATTTAATTCAAACTTGACTCGAAACCTAATTCAAATTGTGTTAAACAATTGTTAAAAAAACATCATTTTACTTATTATTAGAAAAAATGACATTGTTTTATCAACAAATTATGAATTAGATAAATAAATCCAAACCACAAATCCGAACCATAGTTCAAATATTAAACTCAAACTAAACACAAACTAAACTTACACTAAGGATAACGACTCTGGGGCTATTCTTATAAATACATGCTGTACATTCTTTACCATGTGCACATTTTTCTTCCCAGTTTCCGGTGATTCTTTCTTAACATGTTCACTTCTATTTTTCAGTTTCGGATGACATTATCAGGATTGCTAAATTTCCTAGATGGGTTGTGGTCAAGCTGTGGAGATGAGAGGATTATAATCTTCACCACCAATCACAAACACAAACTTGACCCTGCATTGTTACGGCCTGGTCGCATGGATGTGCATATCCACATGTCCTATTGTACACCATTCGCATTCAAAGTGCTGGCCTCCAATTACCTTGGGATCGCAGGGCATCCACTTTTCACAGAGATTGAAGAACTGATAGAGGAAACTAAGGTGACTCCAGCAGAGATTGCCGAGCAGCTGATGAGGGATGAGGAAGTAGAAAACACACTCAGAGGCCTGATTGAGTTTCTTGAAGATAAGAGGGTGAATGAAGAAAATCAGGCCAGTGAAGCTAAAATGGTAACAATAGTGGAAGAAGAAGGAATGAAAGACCAGCCTGAAGGAAACACAGTTCGAAAAGAGGAGAAGAAAAATGGAAGAACAAATGCTGTAGATTAACAAAATATAGTGGCAGACTCTTGCCCGGAATATTATTGCTATCATATTGGATAAAAAATAAGATCAGAAGAACAATTAATAGCATAATTATCCATGAATATATATAACTCAGTTATTCAAAATCCAAATCTCTTTCAAAAAGAGCATGATCAAGTTTAGCAGCAATAAACATATTATGATTGTGATGAGAGACAGCTTATAAGATCAAAAGAAAAATTGTCTTAATAACACGAAAATACAGGGATCCTAAACCACTTTAGTACCACCAAATCTATATGGAACTAAACGATTCTCACTTACTACATATGCGATACTTCATTTTTTTTTTTTTCTTATTTCAATGTGCATAAAAAAACTCTGAATAAATATATATGCCTCCACCAGCTGTGCCTGAAACATAATAGAAATCGTAAAAGCTTTAGTCTTCAAAATCAAAACAAACACACTACTTTTTAAGTACATACGATTGAAGACTGAGTACATTTCAAAGGGCACTATCAATTATTTTAGGAACAAACTCAAGTAAATAATTATAAGTTGGCCCATCAGGATATTTTCTTATAAGATACACCCACATGTAACAAACAGAAATGGAGAATCATGTACTTGCCTCAAAACTTGGCAATTATTGCCTTGGAGGGACCAGAGTCCTTCAAGTTTTTGGAAACTTTAAGAAAGCACTATACCGCCATCTTCATTTCGATTTTCTGGTGAGGATCATAACCTGTGAGTTTGAAATCGGCCGCTGCAAAAGAATCTATATCTTTCTTCTCTGGATTGATCTTCAAAATCTACATTGATATATAAGAGAACATCAAAGATACAACAGTGAAAGAGGAGAAGACGAAAATAACACCTTTTGGATCTAGTTTCAAATCATATGTTGAGTCAATAATCAAACAGCATAGTTTCTGTTTAAAAGTATTCTTACTGGAAAAGGCTTTGGCAGTTTCTGAAGTTGCTCCTGCAGAGGCCTCACATGAGTGCGATAAACGTGAGTATCGCCAAACACCTGGATAAAATCACCAGGAGCAAGATCTGTACAACATTTATGAAGGTCAAGAAAATTTCCTAGAGGACCAAACTGTAACATTTGGGTAATAAAAACCACTGGAATAATCTCAGTCTTATTCATTCATGTATCACTTTTCTACGAATTATGTCAGTTTCCTCCAATGATTCAATCTGCGCAGATTCATTATATATGATAGTCCCCTTCAGCAAAATCAGGGTTGGATTTGATACCAGTCGAGCCCAAACAAGGCCCAGATTGAGATCAACTCGTGATCGACGAGTTGAGGCTTGAAATCAGTTTCAAAACAATTCAACTTTGGATTTGATCTAAGCTGGCTCAAACTCAGCTCATTCGATTTGAACTCTGGTTCAAGCACAAGAAGCTTGGATCAAATCCAGCCTTAAACAAGACAATAACCTTCGCATACCTTATTTAGGTCCACCCGTACACATAAATGTTTTGTTTCCAGAAGTTCAGCATATATACAAAACCAATTAAATGGCTGTTAGGAGGATGCTTACCACAAACATGAGCAATCATGCATGTCAAAAGAGCATAAGATGCAATGTTGAATGGCACACCCAGGCCCATGTCAGCAGAACGCTGATACATTTGACATGATAACTCCCCATTGGCTACATAGAACTGCCAAAATAAAAGCAGACTTACTTCATGATGAAGAAAATCATAACACAAATTATGCATGTACTCAATACCAACCTGTGCAAACATGTGGCAAGGTGGAAGTGCCATCAATTTGAGATCAGATGGATTCCAAGCTGAGAGAATAATCCGGCGATCATTTGGATTATTCTTAATCTTGTCAATAACATCCAGTAGCTGATCAAAGCCTTGGCCAGAGTAGTCAGCATGCATGTCAGTGTACCTGTTAAGCAAAGGCATTTCACAAAAGCTGAAGCTCCAATTCTTGTGTATAATCCAATCTATCAATCACCTAGAAATTCCACCAACCTTGCACCAAAATGCCTCCACTGGAACCCATATACAGGACCAAGGTCACCCTCCTCTCTGTTTTCCAATCCAACACTGGCAAGATACAAACCAGGTTAGAGCGAATGCAAGTAGCACCAGATTTTGCCCCTATCAAAATAAATAACCCAGCACTTACCTGTCAAGGTATTCTCTAGATGCATTGCCATCCCAAATATGAATGTCCTTCTCCTGAAGAACCTGTCAATTTATACCAACTTTTAGAATATAGACCATTTTTCCCTGTCTAACACAATAAACTAAGCAGGGTAAAGAAAGAAAATATCTAACAGAGAATCCATTTACCAGTGTCAAAGAAAGAACTCCACAACCAGAATAGAAACAAAGTTAAAAGGTCCAAGCATAACTTATATCATTATGCCAGAGCAATTTGAAAAGAATTCACAACTGATACTGATAAGAGTACAGACAGTTAATTCCATTGATGAAGAAGAATTCACCTCCACTGGTGTGCAAACAGCTAATTCTGTGTACCATGAAAAATAATTGCAAACCAAAACAAAACATATGGTTTGTGACAACACATCTGACATTGAATAAACAACAAGATCCTTAACCAATGACTGCTTTTCCACGGAGCATATATCGCATATCACATATTATGCTCTTGAAAAAATGAACTGGATCAAACACTGTTCAGCGGTGTAAATCTAATAATATAAAATGTAAAATAACAAATACTGTCAAAAAGTCAATCTTCAGCCACTCCACACAGCTTCAAGCAGATGCAAAACTACAATTCTATTGAAGGTAAAACCACCTAATATCATTATTTTCTAAACAAACTTATACAACTGAGCAAAACTACTGCAATTAGCAAAATCTTCAGACAAAAACTGAAAAGCTCTGATGTTCTCCCATCAAATCATTAAAGATAAACATTCAACAACAATATCCTCACCTTGGCATTTGTTGAACCACTGATGAACCACAGAAGTTCTTCAACAACGCCTCGCCAAAACACTTTCTATGAACCAAACGTTAACAATGAATATAAACCTAAATATCAAATCAATTAAAAAAAAAATTGCTTATATTATAAGCAGACTTTATGAAAACTTTAAATAAAGGACATCATGAGTCGGTCAAAATTTCCACCTTTTGAAAATTGAATATGGAAAAACCAATTAATTTAAAGCATTCAACAGAAGATAAATTGGTAAGATAGGCATACCTTGGTTGTAAGAAGCGGAAAAGTTTTGCGCAAATTAAACCGCATCTATTTGGAATTTAACGGGAAAAAAAGAAGTGAGCTTCTACAGTTAGTAGTTCAGAAGAGACCAACGAATGGAAAAATTTGGAGACAATACTAAACAAAGCTCTCCAGATAATCTAAGCATGCCTAACCTGGCAACCAAATTTTGATAAAGTACCAGTCCCTGTCCTGTCATCCCTGAGATTGCCATCTGAGATGATGTCTTCAACAAGTTTTAGATAGAAGTACTCCTCATGTCTCTCAAAAACCATCTTGGGTAGGAAAGAGAACTTTTTAACCTCAAACTTGACAGAATTGGTCTTACTATCAAGGACAGAATCATTGTTTTGATCAAGGGGTTCAACAGCAGAGCTTCTAACACGAACATATGTCGTGAAGCAATATCGAATCTTGTTTTCCACAATAGGAAAGGATGAGTACCATGGCTGATATACAGATAAATCAATTGGTGGAATAAAAGTGTCACAATCGATGCTTGTCTCAATTTCAGTAATGTGGACTGCATCACATCCAGGAGCATTAAGAGCTTCCCTGTAACAAAGCACCATCCACATAACAAAATAAGAAACGCAAGCTTCTAAACAGAGTGATGAACTACAAGTTGTCAAGTACACACCTTATTATTTGGCCACCTCCTATAACAAACACTTTCTCAATTGACAGACAATAAGGAGACGCAGCTAACAATTCTAAAGCAGAACCCATGCTTCCACAGATCACAACATTTTCAGCAGTAGCAATGTCAAAACTCCCAGAACGAGTCAGGACAACATTAAGGCGTCCAGGCAATGGTCGATGCTCAAGAGGAATACTTTCCCACGTTTTCCTTCCCATTATGACTGCATTCTTTTTCCCAGAATCTGATGTAGTCAGAGTGACATCCTTGAAGAATTTCAGATCAGAAGGCAATCTCCAGGGTATCGACCCATCCTTACCAATACCCATATCCCCAGTTGCTGCCACAACAACTTGGTAACTCCTCTTTGGATTAGGCTGTGTATTAACATTGCCATTAGAAAGGCTTGTCTTGGACTCAGCAGCCATATTTGATGCCATTGGTTGAATGAAACTTGAAAACAATAACTCAAAATTATGACCACACAGCCAACTCCCCCAGTAGTGCGGTAGAACCTGAAAGTCAGGAAAGTATAAATAACAAATTCTAACAAAGTACGAAGGCAGAAACCAGTCACTAAAATATACAAACAATACCCAAAAAAAAAAAAAAGTAGTCGTAGATATATATATATTTTTATCTATATGTCAGTAAAATTTACCACATCAGGCCCAATATCACATCTTTACAAAGAACAGTAATTAAAAAAAAATCTACTTTTCAATCCAGCTATCAGAAAATCGCATTAGCAGCTCCAAAAAAGAAAGAAAAGATACAAGATAATGCAGTTAGATTTTCTCCCATAATGGTGCAAGATTTCAGGTTTACGAACAAACAGATTAACCTAAAGTTTCTCCCTTGCATTACCAATTGTTAAACATACCAGAAATATGCTATGTCAGCTGAATTCTACTTAAAAAAATATATATAAAAAGAATTTGAATTCTCAGAGTAAGAACATACACATAAATATCAAAATTAACTAGAAAAAGCCTGCAGCTAATGACAATAAATAACACATAACAAAAATTAACTAAAGAAATTTCCATTATAATTTAAAACGTACAAGATATCATATAGTAATGCATCAACACATTTTCTTAAACAACAAAAACACATACAATAATCATTATTCATAAGCCAAAAAACAAATAGCACAACACTAAACCAACCAAAATAACCTAATCTAGAAAAACAAATTGTAGATTAAAATACTCAAAAGAAATGCAAGTAAGTTGCCCACCGATCTGACACAGAAGCGCAAAATCTCGATCCTTCGCTCTCAAAAACAAACCCTAGCAAGACAAACGGACAAGAAATGACGATCAACTACGCAAAAATTATGATTTCAATAAATGAAATGAAAGCGGATTAGATGAAAACAAAAGAGAAATGCAAAACTGTGAGCTAAGCTATAAAAATGGTTTTTGGTGAGTGAGAATTTTGAGTTTTTGTTGTTTGTTTCGAGAGAAAATAAAAAAGAAAAACAAAATAAAAGGAAAAGGCGGAGGAAAACACACTCAAAAACTTTGAAGCGACACAGAATCCAAAACCACGCTTGACGCGGAGTGCCGCCAAGGTGAGGATGGTTGGTTGGGCCTTTATATGCATTCACTTTATCAATTTACCCTTATGTCTTCTTTTATTTACCTCCATTGCCACTCCCTCTATTCCTACCGTCCTTCAAAATCATGACTTTTTAAAAATTAATAATAATATTTTTTAATTTTGATCATCTAAAATGTTTGGATAAGGATAAAAATAAATTAATATATTTGGGTCAATTTCAACTTATTATTTATTTTTTATTTTTTATTTTTTTTGGAAAATCAATGTACGTATTTACATGATATTGATTTTTTATTACAATTATTTGAAGTTTTAGTTGCAATAATAAATGTGATGGTCATTTGGATGCTGTCAGTTGATGTGGAATAATGTGTTATGTTTGTTACATTAATTATTTTATTTTATTGTAGAAAAGGATGGATTTGGCAAAATAATTATTTTTTTATTTTTTTAGGTCAAAATATTATAAAATATTAAAAAAAATAATTTATTTTGTTTGATTAGACGTCCAAGTCATATTCAATCAAATTCTAAATTTTTTCTTTTAGATTTTTCTCGTGAATTCCCTACCCTTTAAGATGCAACAATTCATGCTAATCACTTATTCTATGCCATTTGTCCATAAAGGAGACCATAACTTTATACCTTATTTGTGATATCATAATAGTTTCGATCATGATTCTATCTTTATTCTAATTCAAAAAATCAATATTTAAATTTAAATTTCAAATTTGTAACGAGTAACATTGCAACCCTTGCTCTAAATTTTTAAATACTAAGGATTGTTAGAGGAAAATGGGAGCACCGAAGACTTACTAAATGTCTTTGTCCTACTCTAGGGCAATCTCATTTCATCCTAAATTAAAAAACAAGAGACCCTTAAACCTAACAAATTTTTTTAGGGTTACCTCTCTCTTATTTAATCCCTATCAGGGTATTAATTTGTATTTTTTTTATCCATCATATTGGAGTATTATCTTAAAAATATTAATATCATAATCATAGATATATATTCTCGAATAATAGATTAAACTATATTGAAGACCACTATATGAGAATCGCTTCCTCTATACTCAATTTATATCACTATAGTTGATATCAAAATCTATTATTAAATTTTTAATGCCATTGTTATAGTCAAACTTGTATAAAACTTTGAATTATATAACTAAATATCTCATTAATAATATATTGAGAAAATTCTTTTTTCCAAAATTATCCCAACCGATAACCATATTTAGAAATATTTATATGTGATTTATATGGTAAGACTGAAATAATATTTTATAATGCTAATAGAGAGTAAAATTATTATAAAAATAGTTTCTACATATTAGAAATTATTGGGTTTGGGTACGCTTATTATGAGTCAATTCAATCTATTTACATAAATTATCATGGATAGTTAGAGGATAACATTTAGACAGTTTAGGACATATAAAATGTCTAAAAACTGCCATAGATAAAGAAAACCCCAAAGCCATAAATAAACATTTTTTTCTCTCCTCCTAATAACGAATATAATGTTCTCCCAAATATAAAGAAATTAATACGAAATATAGTATTCAAACAAATCGTGTTTTAAAAATGATTAATCATCAAACCCTGAATTGTGTTCATCTTGAATACAATGCAAATGGGACACAATAACCGAACCCATAACTATTCGATTAGATAAATTAAGGTTTCACAAATACGATAAAAATTCGAATATAAGTCAAACCTTAAAAATTTTAATATTTTATCAGTTTTATTAATCTTTAAAATCAAAATGAAAATGTTTTGTTAAGATAAAGATATTACAATATTCAGTAATCAAAATCTTTGAACAATTTAAACTCCACATCCTTCTTGAATTTTGAATTAATATTTTTATAAATAATTAATATCTAAATTAAAATATAATTAGTGATTTAGAATATTGACATACGAAATTGCAAAGATAATATACTATTATTAATTGCAATGGCAGCTAGGATATTAGATATGATCATTAGGGGTAATAAAGTCATTATGTATAGGTGGAAATACGCTGATCCTATATCGAAGCCGCTTGCTGAAGAGAGTTGAAAGCAAATATATTATAAAGACCAAAAGCCGTGTGCTACGCCTGAAAGGCGGGAAATCCGATATCATCTAATAGTATAACGACACATGTCAAAGATCTTGTGAGAAATCCACCGTCCACTTGGTGAAAATCTGACGGGTGCAGTCGTTGTCCTCGTAGTTTACGGGGTTAATCAAGACAATTACTCTAGTTAGTACGATTATGCTACGCTAGTTTTCATAATGTAATCTCAGCCGTCCACGTGTAAATTACTTAACAATCAATCACGGTTTTAATCTTTTAGAGTTATGAATAAAGATATTATTATTTTTGTTAACTCAAAATTTAATTGATACGATAAAATAGATGCTTATAAGACATGTTGAGGGGCTACGTTGGCCAGCTCCAGTTCAGCCCATTGGATTCATAGACCGGGTCAGGCAATAAATAATAAATCTTAAAATCGAGCCGAGCCACGTAATTTTTAAGGCTTGACCCTATATATGGGCAAGCCTTAATCAAACCAACTCATCTTAAAAAATTTAGATATTAATGATTTTTTAATTATTAAAATTGAGAATGGTACCCTAAATATTTTATTTATAATCGCTTAGAAGAATACTACAGTTATATGATAAAAAATATTATAAGTTTATAGCATAGTATAAATAAATTAATTTGTATACTTTATAATTATAAACATAAATAAAATATATATACTATCTCATTTATCTATTCGTCATTAACGTTTAAATTTCTGAATTCATTTGATATTAAATCTATCCGTAATATTTTATAATAGTAAAATTGAAATGAAAATGAAATTATAAACATAAAAAATTATTATTTGTAAATTTAAACAGTTTTTGAAAGAGAGTTGATGAGAGAAAATGAAATTGATAATGTAATAAAAGAATTGATATTAAGAGATTTATAAATAAAATTGGAAATGAAACAGATTTGGATTGCTTTATATAGAAAAAATAAAACAATGGCCAGTAGTCATTGAAGGCTTCTACTGTTTTATTATTATTATTTTTTAATAGTGTCGGGTCTCGTCTATAAGATTAATATTAAAGTCTATAGCTCACTCAGAACGTTTATAAACTAGGTCGGACTAACACACTATAGTGTTAGATTAGACTTGAATTTTGAGCTTCAGGGCAAACCTTCATTTGACCTAACCCGATTGACGTGTCTACTGATAACTTTATTAAAAAGAAAAAAAAAAGTTTAGATACTCCATCTAGATTCGGAATAAAATTCTGATTATGAATAGTTTTATACTTTTTTTTGTAACGAGAAATTGCATTCAATCGGATCATCACATTGAGATAAAACTAACCACAATAAGTAAGACAAATTTCAGATTCAATGATCGACCCTACAACCACTAAATTAAGTAAGTTAAAAGTTTGATATTGATATATCATTAAAAGAGATATGAATTTATCATCTCTTATATATGAAATCTCATCTTTTATATTTAAATTATTCTTTGAAGGTAAATCTATATTTTTTATTTGTATATATAATATTACTTTCAGACGCTCAAAAGATTTTAAAATAGAGGAAGGAAAATAAATGAAAAAAAAACAAATGTTGAAATGTATATGGGATTGAGAATCGGAGGAAGATCATCACAAGATTCAGGTGGATCCCATTTACGCTAAAAGAGCCGAAGGCAAAGATGATGAGATTTGGGTGTGCCATAATTGGGAAGGGCCTAGTTTCTATTTATGTCCTTGCACTTGCATTGACAATAATTTCTCTTCGCTTAAAATTGCATGTATTATTGTAATATTCACTAAATACATATTTTCTATATATTTTAAAATAAATAATTTAATTTTAAAGTTTATTTTAAAAAAATTATATTAGATATAGTGTACATAAAATAAGAAAGATTATATGGTAATAAAAAAACTAAACAATGTTCATAATTCTGTAATTTTAAAACAAAAAAAATAAAGATGAGAAAGATGATAGACACTAATTCTACAAATCTTAGATGTTTACGTTATTAATTGAGTGACTTATGTTCTTGATCTGAAAGACATATGAAAGATTAAGATTTCCAAGATCTATTCGATCAAAATTTTCAATCAAGTTTGACTCTATATTTTTCTCATTATCTTTTATGAACATTTGATTTAAGTTTATTAAAAGTTTTGGGCAAACGAGAACTATACGACCAATGACTTTTGCCACCATATTTGTAACACTTGTTTTCATTGTTTTGTATTGTTTTGTGCTTTACTTATCAACTTTTTTCATTTTTCTTGTTTTGCTTTAATTTTATTCTATTTCTAACGGTATAACTGAGATTTTTTCTATTTTCGATAGTATAACTAAAATTTTTATTATAACATTTTCTAGATAAAAAGTTATTGTGTCCATGACTTTGTTCATGCTCATGATTATTATTATTAATAGTCGCATTCACTTTATGAAGCAATACAATGTTAGTTGGGCGAATTTGATGATTTTTCGATAATAATTCATTATTTTGTTCAACAAATAAACATGAGATTAGTTCATAATATTTTTGAAATTTTCTTCCTGATATTGTTGTTGTGGAAGCATTTTTAAGGAATGGAAGCTGGTAAATGTTTTTTCCAATAATTTTTATTCACGTAAAAATCTATAATATGATAAGTGTGGATGAGTCCAATCATATTGAGTCATCGAGATTTTTATTAATTTTTTATATTTAAATATCTATTTCAAATTTTTCCACAATTCTAGTCGATCTATTATATTTACATATATAATTTTTAGTCTTTCGTATATATAACGTCGAAGAAACATTGTGGCCTTAAATTTATCTTATTTTGATGTGTTATATTATTTTCTAATCACTAATTCAACACTCATAGATACTATATTAAGAACGATGTTAAGAGTCCATACAATAGATTTTGTAAAAGAAAAATAATTATAATAAGAACAAAAATATAATCTTAATATATGTGTGTATTGATCTAAGGGAAAATCCATGTGAAGGCTATAATTCTATTTCTACAGTTAGAAAAATTGGAGTCACATCTGTGAAGCAGCAGCAGCAGCAGCAACAATCATATTCATGAAAACAGATAAGTTCCATTACCTGCAGTACACTGCAACCAATAAAGTACATAGAACTAATTCTAATTAAAGAATTCTTGGTGCCAGTCATCATCATCATCATCATCTCCACATAATCTTGGACCACCTACAAGTATTTTTTTCTTCTTTGGCTTATCCCAAAGTGCTTTTTTCTGCTGGAAGGAACAATTTCTCAGCACTACAGTTCTTGGCCAAATCTTCAAGGTAATATCCAGCACACTGATTATGGCCTTAATAAATTGATAAAATGAAGTTTATTTAGCATATTCTTTTATTATCAATTGACCCCAGATGCCCCCTTTTTCTAATGGGTGCTTGTAGTCTGGGTTACAGATGTAGGGTCCTTTCTGTATTTATTAAATTTTGATTCTTGCATATTGACATGTGAACTGAATCATAATTGCTGAGAAAGCAACTGGTATACAGAGTAATGTGGATCCAAGTTTTCACACTGACTTAAGCTAGATCTAGCTTGAGTAGCGGCTTCTTTTCTCTTCATTTTTTCTGCTAAATATAAAGTATGTGGTGGTGTCCCATCAAGATTTTTTTATGTTGATGGCCACTTGTGGTGGTCATTTACCAGGCCAAACCACTCAAAGATTATGACCAGTGAAAATATCGAACCATGTAAGAATGTCGAAGATACAGGGCATATCATATGTGATTATGAAGACCAAGTTTGAATCAACCCACTTCAACATTAGGAAATCCCATCCCTTTACCACTTAATCTACTCTTTGGGGGGTCTTCAGAGAATATTTAACAGGCTGTAGTGTTTTAGATTCTTATCTCTAAGTTTCCAGGAACAGGATTCTGGTATACATGAAGGATTCTCCAGTAAAATATGAGTAAATATGGTATTGTTTTGTCTGGTGACTACAGTGTCATGCTGCCAATCTGTGTGCATGCAATACCACTTTTGTTAATTAATATAAATTAAAGATTATGCATAATAGTCTACATTATCCCATTTCATGAGAAAAGCCTACAGTTATCATATTGGCTTGAAAGAAACAATTTAGCAGATGAAGGGATTTTGATACATGTGGCAGCTGCAACTTTTTGGTCAACAACTGAATGCAGAATTCAAGCCTTAATGAAAAATATAATAGAACAAAATCAAAAGGAAGGATCGTAATCAGATAAGGTTACTTAGTCACTTAGGCATTTGGTAGGCCATCACTACTGCAGAATATCAATTATCAAAGATGCTTTGAAAAACCCACTTGCAGCTTCTCATAACTTGACATCTGATAATGAAATTCCTAGAACTTGAAACTAAACAAATACTGCATTTTTGTTTGGTTCCAACCATAAGGGCCATATTGTTTGTAAGGCAAATCAAGCAGCCCATTGATCACAGTGATCCATTGCAAATACACTGAGAATATACTAAAAAATTGAATTCATTCTAACAACTCAAATTGGTTAATTACTGAATGAAAACTGCACAGCTGAGAGATATCGAGGTTGAAATTTGATTTATTGAACTGATTTCCTTTTTTTATTTTATTTTCTTGTTCTAGTCAATACAAAGTTATAGGTAAAAACTTGGCAGCTAATTGAACTTGGTTACAATGAAACTCCCATAGGCGTATTCAATCCCAAGGAATGAATATGTAATATCAATTTTGAGCTTCACTATGGCTGATTTCTAAATCAAAGATCTTCAAAGCATTGCATGTGGTCATCAAAAGTTTCGCCATGCCGAATTTTGGATACTGATCCATCTTCTTCAACCTGAAAGTATAAATTCAAATTTCTCAGAACTTATTTTTGTCACAGAAATTCTAAGGCACTACAATCTGCTGTCATTTTCCATGGTTATAAAATTTACAAGGAATTCTGAACATAACATGCAAAGACAACAATCGAAACAGATAATAGAAATGTAACAGAGCAGTTGTTGGAAAGAGAATTGTGACAGATTTTTAGGCTCCATACCCAGTACTCAGGAGGGCGCATCTTGAGATTGTAAGTTGATGCCATGCTCATGCAGCAGGCACCTGCATCGTGAACAACCAGACCAGTTCCCTACAAAGCAAAACTCTTGATTAGGAAATGCGAAAAAATTATTGATCAATTATGAAAAGGCAAGAACTTTACCTGGGATGGGGTTGGAAGCTCCCTCTCCTTCCCCAAGAAATCTGTAGATTCACAGACAGGACCCACCACATCAAACTCGCAAGTTTCAGCATCTTGTGGTGCAGGGGAAACCAACTCTATGTGCTGCAACCAAATATGACTGAGTCAATTGCAATCCACATATGACCGAGTAAATTGTAATCCGTCAGACATAAGAGGTATAAAAGCAGTACAAAACGATTACAAAAGGATTGTAAATATTTATAAAATTACCCCTATTTCCTAATCTTGTATATATCTATTAAATCTCCCTTATTTCCTAATCTTGGAAATAATTATTAAATCGCCACAATGTCATTTCCTAAATAACCTTTATGATGGGACCTAACAGTCTATCACACTAAAACTGGATGATATTCTGCCAAAAATGACTAGCTATGAGCAGGAGAAGGCGTTCAATAGAAAAAATTGTAAAAATTGAAGCATAGTTCACTAAAACCTTGACTGACTCTTAAGGCTCAACTGAGTGCCCTTTCATATCAAGTACATTTGACTTATCATTTTATTTTTTTACACATACAGAGAGCAAACCTGCCTCAAAAGAAAGACATTGAAAACAGATGACAATTTATCAATCTAACAAACAAAGAAAAATGTCAATAAACAAAGGAACCAAATATTGATCACTAATCTGAACAGTAAAACTTGGATACATGATAAGCATCATAGAGACTAGGACGGATAAGTTCAGCCATGCTTCCATCAATTATGATAAAATTTTTTGTTCCATTAGTTTTGACCCCAGTGACTCGGTTAACCAAGCAGCAAGTATTCGCGATAAGTGACCTCCCTGGTTCAATGATCAGATTCAGATTTCTTGATATCACTGGCTCCCTTATCTATACCAACCACCAAGAAGAAGATGAAATGTCATTCCTTATATTGATAAGAATTAGCATTGTAAATTCATAATTATGCTTCTAAGAAGGCCATGAGATGATGTTGATCACAGTAAAAGAAAATATTTTTCTTTCAAATCTTAAATTCATTCTAATGCTACAAATCACAAAATATATAAGTTGTTAGGCATAATACCGATTTACAGAATGCTGATTAATATCTTATGCGCCAAAGCTCAGATGTGTCATCTTTAGGATATAAAGTCAGCACACCATATCGATAACTTTCTAAGAAGCTATCAGAAAACACTGTATACTCCATACTGTGATGGTAGCAGGAGCTCTTCATTGCCTTGGTTTGATAGTACTTCAAAAATGAATGAGCTATCAGAGGTAAGATAACATGAAAGTTCCACAAAAATGATACCCATGGTGTTAATGAGATCTCTAGGTTTGGGAAGGACTGCACCAGTGTGATAATAATCGATTCCTAAGCCCCCTCCAATGTTCAAGTAATCAACTTCAAACCCTTGGACCCGTATTTCATCAATATAATTAACCATAAGAACTGCAGCATCCCTGAATATGTCCACCTGAAATCATCAAAAAAGGATCTTGCCTATGTCATTAATCATACTGATCAAGGTAAACAATAAAACATATTTACAACAGAAACAAACACCCTCTCCCGAAATCAAAACAGAAAGAGTGCATTATAGAAATTTAGAATGCTCCAACTCACAGAAATTTAATTTGGTCAATCACTCAACAGCAAACCAGATAATTAAGTGCCAGTGTTTTCTGACACTTAAACCAGTCACTTAAAATTACAACGATTGTTAGTATAGAACACCTGAAGTTCCATTATTTCATTCATGACACTGTCATCAAATCTGGGTATTAGAAGTTGGTAATCCTCCACAAAGAAATTTCTAGATTCTTCCTTTAAAATAGTAAGTCCAGCTTGTTTATCCAGAAAATCAATAATTAATAAACAAACTTGGCATTTGAAGATTTCTGTAATCTGCTCAGGTATACATGTTCCAAACCATACTTAAATGAGTTACAAGCAATGGGCTTATTCCAAAAACGCAGGAGTGTGGAAGTATCACCGATACGATCGTATGAAATATAGTACATCGCTCACAAAAAATTCAATATTGTGAAAATGTACCGTGAAGTGACAATACAAGCAAGATATAGGAACAGAGCTTAGTGATAGTTGAACAAAGATGACAATGAGCCCCCACAAGATTCAAATCATTTGGATGTGCCTTCACAGCATCCAAAAACCACTGCAACTTTTCATTCCTAATACCAAATTTAGAGTTCTTGTTTCCAGTGGCAACATAAGGATGAACCTACAAAACATAATACCCACACATAATAAAATTCGGGTAAATGGATTACACAGCAAGTATATTAAATCATACTCAATTTCATCAGTCAATTTGAATCGGGTCACATAGCAGCAAAGCCTCTTTCATATACCATTGGCTCAAAACTCAGAACGTCTTCATATATCCTCAAACTCAATTATGTTAATTTCCCTGATGTTGCATTGAATACCAAACATCCCAAACCACTTGTCTAACTTAACAGGACACTAAAATCACTGAACCAGGAAGACTTTTAAGTAATAAATTGAGTTTATACTGATGTTCCCTTTCTACAAGTTCACACATTGTAAGCATGTATTACATCAGAACATTCATTTGTTCAACACCAAGTCAGCCACAAACCTGAGGATCGATATCAGGATTGATCCGGGGCAACACATTGACCTTCTTGCCAGCAATTCTCGAAGCTGCTACAATATTCTCTAAGTCAAACTCACTGTCAACGTTAACAAAAACACCCTCTTGTGCAGCCAACACCAAATCTTCCAAGAGTTTCCCATTCCCATTAAAGATGCACCTATCCATACATCATCACATTAACAACAAAACAAACAAAGCAGACCCACAATCAAAACATAAAATTAAAAAAAAAAAATCCTTCAATATAGATAAGAAGGTAGCATTACTTGGTGGGATCAAACCCAGCTCGAAGAGCAAGCCTCAGTTCATTCCCACTGACAAGAACAGCTCCACATCCCAACTTTCTCAAATGCTCTAAAATCTTATAATTATTGTTAGCCTTAATGGCATAACCGATAATAGAGTTCAACCCACTAAGAGCTTCTTTATAAGCCTCAACATTTCTAGTGATCTGAGGCTTACTGTGCAAATAAAAAGGTCTTTTTTCGATGGCTTCCATAACATCTTGAACTTTAACATCTTCACAGTAGAGAAAGCCATCAGCTTTCTTAGTGAAACAGTGCTCAAATGCGTTCGTTTGAGTGAGGGTTTCCGTGGGGTTCCCAGACAGGACTGCTTTGAGAGTGAAGGGTTGTTCGACGAATGAAAGTGGATTTGAGGGGCAAAATGGGGAATGTAGGAAACTGGTTTTGGGTTAGAGATTTGGAAAATGAAGGTGAGTGGGAGAAAAGCTGAGTGGCGGCCATTGCTGAAGAACAGCACTTTGACTTCATGTGTTGGAAAGGCTTTTCTTGCTAATTTGATTACTTGGCACAATAAATTATTAGCAATACCATGCATCCGCATTCCGCTAATATATATATATATATGCATAGTTTTATTTATGCATAAATTATACAGATAATAAATTATGTATGTTTATAATGAATCTCAATTTCTTTATGGTGATGGTTTACGATGAGTGTTTCGTTAATCTATAATCACTCAATTACATTGTCATTACATTTGTTTTGATTTTTTAAAATACTAACATCATAATGGAGAATTGGAGATTTACTTAAAAGATGGATTGAGGTAGAAGAAGAAGAAAAAAGAGAAGTTAGGTGAGAGTTGAATGTAACAGTTGAGAATACGGAAGGAGTGACTTGCATGTGGGCAAATCTCCCTCGCAAATCACTGTCTCAACCACAGAAATTTACAAAAGATCAAGCACATTGCACCCTCTCAACATAATAATTTTTATGAAACAAATTACACTAACAAAATCCTTATCTATGTCGTTTCATTCTCTAAATCTGTCAAAACCCGCTTGGCTGTTCATCTCCCTAACTGTCTTTTAGATGCTCCCATTACTGAACTTGACTCGCTCATATTTATATATCACACCCCCACCACACACACACCACCACCCCCCCCCCCCCCCCCCCCCCCCTCTTTTTCCTCTATACGTGATATTTATTCTTCACTTCCACGTTCATTTTCTTCTTTTATTACCGCCCTTTTGATTTATACGTATGCTCTTTCGATTTGCATGACCAGTTTGACATCTCGAAAATTTTGATCTTGCTGCCATTTTTAACGATTCAAGTATGCCATCTTTGGACCTCTTGGCCGACCATCAAAGCAGGTAAGCATTCTACATTTTCACTATGCAACAATTCAATCCCATTTCAAGCCTCCTTTTCTTGATTCATGTTTGTATTTTAAGCTCATGAAAACGCTGAAAATGAATTCTCCGAGGATGAGAGGAAGACTCGACTTGGGTCTTTGAAGAAAGCGGCAATTAGCGCCTTTACAAAGTTTAGGCGTTCGTTGACAAAGAGGGGCTGCAAAAACAGCAAAGTTCTGTCTGTTACCATTGAAGATGATGTTGGTGCTGAGGAAATGCAGGCTGTTGATGCATTTCGCCAGGCACTTATCTTGGAAGAACTACTTCCTTCCAAACATGATGATCAGCACATGATGCTAAGGTTACTTCCATTTCCTTGTTCATCCTCAACTCATTAAATGTAACTGAATCCCACTTACTGTTTATTGATGCAGATTTGTAGGGGCTAGGAAATTTGACATTGAGCAAACAAAGCTGCCGTGGAGAAAGGAATTTGGTGCTGACACAATCATGGAGGACTTTGATTTTAAGGAAATTGATCAAGTTTTGAAGTATTACCCACAAGAGCACATGGAGTTAACAAGGATGGGCGCCCTGTTTACGCTGAAAGCTTGGGTCAAGTCTATTCGACAAAGCTGATGCAAGTGACGGCAATGGATCATTATGTGAAGTATCATGTAAGGAAATTGATCATTATGTTCGATTGCTGCAAAGAAACACACTGATCAGAGCACAACTATTCTGGATGTGCAAGGAGTGGTATGTCTAAATTTCTTCAAGCATATATGTGAAGCTTCTTTTCAAGAGATTGGTTTCATTCACATCAGCTTGAATAGTGCCTCAAGGACTTAAAAGCTTCAACAAATCTGCAAGAGAACTTATTCAGTGTCTTTAGAAGATTGATGGCGACAATTATCCTGAGGTATTCATCAACTTAAGTTGATTCCTTAGCAGTCAACAATGCTTATTGATGGTTTTTCAAATGCAGACATTGAACCGGATGCTCATCATCAATGCTGGTTCCGGGTTCAGGCTCTTATGGAACACTGTTAAATCATTCCTTGATCCAAAGACTGCTGCAAGAATCCATGTGAGAATTTGGCTTACATTTAGTAAACTAGTGCCCCATTCATCAAATGTAGTAATGTAGCTAACCAAATTGATGCTTCATCTGATAGGTTCTGGGAAACAAATACCAGTCCAAGTTGTCTGAAATAGTTGATGCCAGTGAGCTGCCAGAGTTTCTGGGTGGCACTTGTGCTGACAAAGGTGGATGTATGCAATCCAATAGGGGTCCATGAAATGATCCAGATATGATCAAGGTAATTAATTGTAGTGGATAGATGGCATGATATAGTATAATAAGATAACATAGAATCACAGCGTTTGTTGTTTTAATGAGCAGATAGTTCAAAATGGTGAAGCAATATGCACAAGGAGCGCTTTGTCGAACATTGAGGAGAAGATCATCTCGCAGACGTAAAGGTACTCAATTCTTTGAATAAGTTTCATTGCAATTCTTACTGGTTGATGACTTCATGGCCTTAACTTTCTAATATGAACTTGACCAATTTAAGAGATGGGATTCTTTCAACCAGGAAATTGTTCCAATAAAGTCTTTTGAAACTTCTGTCTCCATTTACCCAATGGTTTCCTTGAGGTTGCCTTGCAGAATTACTGTAATAATCCATGTTCTTTTTATATCTTGCAGTCTTCCATGAACAAGAAGTTCACTGATGTCTATCAGTTTGATGAAGGAGTTCCAGTTGTTGGCAAGAGTGTTGATGCTTCTTGGCTCAACCAAGTCAAGGTAATCACTTCTCCATTCCCAGAGGTACACATTTACATGTTAATATTGATCTTAAGATATGCTTCAAGCCTGTAAATGTTATACCTGGCAATAGATTGTTTTACAGTGAAAGGTGGATGCGAGAATCCCGTGGGAGTAAGCAACCATTTCCTTGGTGGGCTGATTGCCGTGGTTATGGGCATAGTCACCATGGTTCGCTTGATGCGAAACATGCCAAGGAAAATCAAAGAAGTGACCCTCTATAGTGGCAAAGAGTACTGCATTGACACGATGATAAAAGGCCATCATGTCCACGAGTTGCCACCGCCCTCCATTTCAGGTACAGAATACATGTTGACGATGAAGCGCATGGCTGACCTAGAGGAGAGGGTGAATATTCTCACCATGAAGCCTTCCACCATGCCACAAGAAAGAAGAGATGTTAAATGCTGCAGTAAACCAGATAAACACCCGAGCGCAAGAGCTAGCAGCCACCAAGAAGTTACAAGGAATATTGCCCAGTTTTGAAAATTAAGAGGCAAAAACAGAGATAATAGTTTGGTGATCATTATTCATGTATTCAATCATTTTCTTGTGCAGGTGCTTGAGGATTCTCTTGTTCGACAACAAGAGCTCGTGAAGCACCTTGACAAGAAAAAGAAAAAGAAGTTAAGTCAGGCATATCTTTAATGCTAAAATAATTTGAGATTAAGCATAATTGAGAAGCATAAAAAGAATTTTCACGTCTGTTTTTTGGATTCTAAATGCAGAGTCTGTTTCGCTGGTGAGGTGGCTTTGTTGAAAGCTCTGATTTTCTGAAGATTAGCTTAAGCTAAAGCTGCTGATAATGGTGGCCATGATGGTGAATTTTCAGCCGCAAGAATACCATCTCTCTGTCTGACCATGTTTGTTTTGTCTGTCAATCAGTTCAATTGCAGTCAGTGGAAACAGTTTGCCATTCGTGTATATGTTGAAAAATTAAGGACGGTAGCTCAGGGGGAAGGCAATGGTTTGTGTTTAATAACAATTAACAGTGTCATCAAGTTAAAATTCACAGCATGAAACAGATACACAAAAAGCTTCTTATAGACGAAAGCTCATTAATTGTGCTCATTTGGAGTGTCACAACAGGTTGTAGAGTTAAAAAGGAATGAACAACACAAAGCATAGTTTCGAAACATAATTCTGGAAAAAAATGAAGTCTACATGGAATCACACTATTCAAAGTAGAATATGCTGGGACGATCAACATGGTTGGCTTGGTATTGAACACTCGTATGTCATGACTGAGATACAACCAAGCAGTCTGTGTAGCCTCCTCATTGACAAACCATCTTACCAGCATAACTTCTTTTTCTGATATACAGATGGGAAAGATCAGAACCACAAACTATGAATGAAATAAAACTTATTTCTTCTTTATAATTATACGAGAACAGTCTATCAATCAACCTACCCTGAACTTAGCTTCTTCTTGACGGTCTATGTACGCAAGCAATTCTTCTTGTCTCATTAAAGCTTCATGAAGTGCCTGCATATAAAAAATCATAAAAGAATCAACATAATAATCTATGAATGGTTGTGCGTGAAAAGAGATTAATTTTTGAATGGACCATGAATAAAAACACACCAATAAAAAAAAAAACCTCAATTAAATATGCAGTGCCACTGGATAACGGAAGAATCAGGATGATTAGATGCATGACAGAAGAATAAAGACTCAAAGGTGAAAGCTTAGCTGTCTATGAGAATCTGATTCAAAGGTTGTTCTATTCTCTAATTCTTTTTTAAGGGTGAGTTCCCGGGACAAGGCTAATTTTCCTTTTTCTATAGTTTCAAAAAGTTTCCCTTTCTTTACCAGTTAAATAAAACTGGGCTAAAGGGCATTCAGTCATAAAGACAGTAAGGTCAATAGTGAATTCTAAGAGAGGTTTATCAGTGTAACTTGTAGCCAAGAAGCTTTCAAAGAAATTTTGATAAATGCTTCATTTTTTAAACAGTCTACTGCCCTCTTACCTTCTTAGTAGCAATCAGCTCTGCTTCAAGAGCATCTACACGACAAACTGCAGCATTCAGCAATTCCTCTTTCTCATATGGCATCTCAGATGGTTTTGATTGGAGGGTTTCAACTTTCTCTTCAAGCTCACCCAATCTTTTCATTACAGAGGATATGAGATCTACCTCAGCAAAAGTTGGACCTGCTGATAGTGGCTGAAACTCCTTTTCAGTCACATCAACAGAAGGTTCAGGAATATTTAGACCATTATCAGTTGATGCATCAGGAAGCCTTTTTGTTACATGGGAGGCCACTGAATGGAAGAAAGTTAAGAGCATCATGCAGAATGCCATGAGAGCAACCAAAATCCGAGCACGGATTCCTTCTGGTGCCTTTGAAGTGACAGGTTGGGAGAGAGTTCCTGCATCAAAAAATTAAATATCATGTTCTTGAGTACATAATGTCAAGAACCAGATTAAACAAATACAAAGTAAGATGCAACATTTTATCCTAGTCATATGATTATATAGATCACTGTAAACATTGTACACAATAGGGTAAGTCTCCCCAATAAATGTTGAAGCCATCATATAGCGTTTTTTAGTTTTATGATACACAGGATTGTTCTACCGTAGGAAATCTGATTATTATAAATATGTAACAGAAGCAAGTTATGACCATATAATGGTTTTGAGTTATTAGTGAGAGTAACCATACACACTGTAGTCATGCTAGACCCAAAGAGAAGGGTGGGGAAAAGGAGAGGGGGGAGGGTTTGGTTTGAGAAAATAGCATAGTACAAATGCACCAGTTGTAATTATGCGAAACCCTAGGAGGTTTTCAAATGTAAGCACAAATATGTAAAGAGACTACAGAAAGATGCACATTTGTAGTTAGTAAGATATAGCAGCCTTGCTAACCTTTGGAAGCAGAGGGCATCTGCAGAGATGCTTGCTTCTTCCAAGAAGCATCAACAGCTTTGTCAACCATTGGAACATATTCATCATACCCAGCAAAGCTACCAACATAGCCTGGTTTCCCAGCTACCTTAGCCTGCAATTCCACAAGAGATAACAGAACTAGAAAATAAACTTGATGCAAACATTTATTACTAGGATAGAACTTAATAATTTCCTTGTACTATCCTTGACTTTAAGTCATCTTACATATTATTTATTATCACTAGAAAGATGGTCTGTACATAATAAGCATTGTCATTTCACCAATACATGACATAGAAATGTTTAAAAAAGAGTCCTGCCTAATCTCAATTAATATACAGCAAGAGATAATGCTACCTAGGCAAGAAAGATCTCAATTTTAAATTTAAAAAATTAGGATCGAAACCATATTCACACAAGACATTTTCAAAAACCTACTTCTTCATGAACAGGAGTCAATCGAAGGTGTGAATAACTCTTTATTGCCTTTGGGGAAGCAATGTCTTCTGCTTCAGATCCTGACTCAGCAGTGGATGTATCACTACCCTTTAACTGCTTCAAAATTGTACATAAAGAATTTATGTTATAATCTAACTAAGAGCAGAAATAATTATGGCAATGCCCTATAGCAGATAATCACTAAAAATTTGTCATACCATTGGGTAATTTGGCTTAGCATAAGCAAGAAATTTCCCCTCGCTGTTTAAAATTTTCACAACCTGCCTGCCACACCGTGCTACTCCATTAAGGACCATCTATAACAAATGCACACACAACCAACATTCTTAAATCAGAACAATGAGTTATAAAATCATAAAGTATTTAACAGCATTTACATCACATATCAAATAATAAGGTCCATAAATTACCTTCACTATTTCTGGGTTTTTCCATGGCCCCTTATCAGATCGAAGGCAACCTCCCTGATCAGCACAAGTACAGCTGCCGCCCAGAAATTCTGGCAATTCACTATACAAATAGCAAGAACAATCCCATCAAACATGAGATTTCAACACAAAAAAGCTATTAAAATATTACGAGGTAAGTAAAATTGAATTACAAGAATTTATCAGTTTAGGAATAGACGCTAAACATGTATTAAATATCGTTTACCTGGCATCAATTATCTCAAGCAATTTGTTCTGATACTTGTTTCCAAGAACCTACATTAGTCAGAACAAACAAGAGAAGTATAAATTGATGATGTTTACAAGATATAACATCTTATCCTGGCATACAAAGTAACAAATAGTCTTTGAATATAGAGGGGAAAAAAAGCATCATGACATACATGAATCTTGGAAGTTGTTTTCGGATCTAGAAAAGATTTCACTGTATTCCATACCAGCCTAAATCCAGGACCCGCATTGATGATAAACATTTGGTAAAGTGTCTGCATCGAATTGATAGAAAACAAAGAATTTAAAGATAGACATCAAAAAAAATTTCAATCATAGTTGTCAAAGGCGAAAAAGGCCAGGCGTAAGTATTGCTTTATTACCCAAGGTGATTAAAAAATTCCTGTAAAATTTTTCCAATTTTCACTATATTTAAAATAATTTGTTACTACATTGATAGTAAAAAGTTAACCAGCAACTTCATCAGTAGTTTTAGATCAAACCAACAATTGGTTATCGTGTCTAAACCTCTCTAGCGACTATCTATAAGGGATCAATGACTAGCGACTTATTTGATGATCTTAAACTAACCTCTCTAGCAACTTCTTCACCAGTGTTAGAACTTGCCAATAACCTATCGGCGACTTTAAAACTCACCGTCAACCTCAGAACTTGCTAGTGATCTCTTTAAAGACCTTAAACCTCAATAGAGACCTTAGACATTACCAACAACCCTCATATCTGCTCGAAAATTGCCTGAAACCTGCCGGAAAGTCTGAAACTATGTCGTAAACTGCCCATAAATTGCCAGTAATCCTCATATCTAGTCGCAGATAGCCTAGGTGATAATAAGGTGCGCTTTTTCAATGCCTAAAGCTTCTCCAAAGGCACCAAAAAATCACTAAAGGCGATCACCTTGACCATACTCAAGGCATGTGGCCATCACCTTGGGTAAAGCTTCACCTATGCATGTCTGAGGTGCACCTTTGACAACTATGATTTCAACCTCTAAAACACAAGTTACATTGACTAAGAAAATTAAGATTGTATACCTCCGGATAATTATCACTGTCAATCTTTTGAAGTCGCATCATGAGATCCCGTGCTGACTTTGTGAAATTCTTCAAGCCCTATATAATTGAAAACCAAAGAAAATCAATATACAAATGTTTACATTATTTTATTGCACATTATTATACTCAAATTATACAATAATCAATGGATTAGAGAAACATACCACTCCCTGCACATCTAAAATTGTTGTATGAGAGTCAATATGCCTCTTTGCAGCAATGGTACAAGCTGGAAACTTTACCGCAAAGGATTTTTCAAACTCTTGAACATGATACTTCACATACCGATCCATATTAGTAACTTGCATAAGTTTGTTAGGATCAACTTTTCCCAGTCTTTCAATGTACACAGGCCTTCCCTCTTTATCCACACCATGATTTCCATGAGGGTAATACTTCAAAACTTCATTTCTTTCTTTAAACTCAAAATCCTGATTATAACAGTGAAAAGTATAAGAAAAAAAGTAATTCAACACTTTTGTTTCCAGCATACTATTAATTGTGGTTACCTCCATAATAGTATCAGTACCAAATTCCCTTCTCCATTGAAGCATATCAGCCCACATGTGCTTTGCTTTCTCGATATCAAACTTCCTTGCTTTTAAGAACCTATAACCAATCAAAGGTTATAAACATTGAGACAGGAGTAAACTTCATCATAAAAGTTATCAAACTATTGACAGCAAAAAAATCCAGGAACATAATCATGCTAGTGTTAAGAAGCATGTAACAAGAATATAATCATGAGAATAATGGTCCTTCATGTATCCTAGCTAAAATGTATGTGCATTTACAATGCTTAATATGATCATATGAACAAAGATAAAGTTATCATATATAAAATTGTAATTTAGCAAGCATAACACATGCTAATATAAATTTTTACTTATCCATGAGCTTAAAATAACATGAGCAGGTAAGACAATGAAATCAAATATAATAGCATGCACAAACATTATGTATTAGCACCTTAACATCATATGATAATCATCATGTCTTTCAGGAAGCAACTCGTCCAGAATTAAGGATTGTCGAAATGCATCAACAGCCTGTAGCTCTTCAACATCACGCACATCCTCAATTGAAACAGAGCTCACCCGCCCATCACTTTTCCTTCTACTGCTCTTTTTCTTTAGAGAATGCCTGAATTTAGAGGAAGCATTTAAGGCCTTCTTCTTCAAAGATCCAATCCTCGACCTCCTTTCATCCTCAGAGTTTTCAAAATCCGATTTCCTTTCCCTCCTCTCATCACTACCGGAAAAACCCTCAAAGCCTGCCATGGATAAGACAGTAACATATAATCAGATTGAAATGTGTAATCTTAAAAATATCAAAATTGGAAAAAAAACAAAAAAAAGGACTGTTTAATACCATGTCTCAAATGACCAAAAGTTACCTTCATTGTTTTGTTTTAGAACTAATGAGAAATGGTCACAAGTTCCATAGATAGATAAAAGTTGATATAATTTAACTTTCAGAAAGGATTTGTGCCTATTGTTGACCCACTGACCAAGTAAAGAGTTATCACAAACTAATAAAGAACACAAAACTTAAGTCATTATATCTGTACATTCTAAACAATTGATACAAAATAATATCAATAGAAATACCTCCTCCCCCTTTGCTATTTGTAGTTTAATTATATTATTTTCAGAAAAAAAAAAAAAAAGAGATTAAAAAAGGGAATGCCAATAGTACGTGAATTTACAAAAGCCCTGAAACTTCAAAGTTACCACTATATCACAAAATTTTCATTTAAAAACTATTTTTTCTTGATTACCTATATCTTCACTTAAGAATCAATTGAAACGATAAAACATAATTCACTAACTATAGCTGCTATCCTGATTTAATGAAGCCAGTTCTTTCTCTAAAAGCCGCAACAAAAAGCAATTTTTATTGATTAAAAAATTTGCACAGGGAAACCCTAGAAATAAAATTAAGCAGAAAAAGGAATTAAAATCAGAAACTACTCAAAGAAAGTGATGAAAATTGAAGAGCTGATACTCACAAGGCCTGGCAAACCGATCTAGTGGACCTGACATCTCTTGGCGGCGCTCAAGGACGCCAAGGACCAGATAATTCGCTTCAGTAAGCAATCAATCGGAAAACTAATCACTCAATCAATTAAACACATCAATGCACAATCAAACACTGCATCAAAACCCCAAAGTCTTGTCAAAACTCGATCAACAAACCCCAAATGCCATTGAAATTGCGTTAAATAGAAAATACGAAAATGGAGAATAAATAATAAATAATTTTAAAAAATGTACCCAAATATTTGGTGACATTTCAACTTTATAACGCGAATCAGGAGGGAGATCAAACGGTCATAAATGCACAGACCGTAACGGAAAGTATTTAGAAAATAAAAAGAAAATTATAATTTAGGTGATAGTTATATAATACAAATAAATTATATAATTAAATTTCCCCTCAAAAGACGGCAAATGGAGAGAGGAGCTCGAAAGCGAGGTAGAGAGAGAAAATAAAGAGAGTCTTTACAGGAGTAAAAGGCGGAACGGGTGAATCGGGGATTAGAGGAATGCCACGGGGCGTTTAACAGGGGTGTTGTACTGAAGAAGTTCTGTGAGTAGTGATATTTTATTATTAATTTAAAATTATATATTAATTATAATATATATTAAATTTAATTTAAATTAATCATAACTTTAACAATCACATAATAGGTATTTTTTTTTTCCTAATAGAAATTAACAAAAAAGGAAAAATCATTTGACACGCTCAGAAACGTATCGGTTTTGTATTGATGATATTGAAATGGGGGACTTTTGCCAAGAAGAAAAGGAAATGGTACCTAAACGCAATAAATGTGGATTATTTCATCCGTTACACTTTCAAATCATTTCGGAAGAAGTCAAAAACACGAAATTGGCAGAGTCAAAACGTCTCAACCATGCTCAATTAGTTGCTTAATGAGTCAAAGTAATCATAACCAAAGTGATTAGCCAATAATCATACTGTCAAAACTCAAAAGTTCAAGTTTTCGCCTTCAATACAGGTCAAGGATGTGCTCTATTTTTACTCCTTGTCTCTCTCTTTAGACCCGTTTCTCCTTGTTTTTTATTTTTATCTTCTTCTCCATCTCTTCAAGGAGGATAAAACTAAATTGGATATGCTTTCTTAAAGAGATGGAAAAGATTTTAACAACAATAACGTTTTCACTCAGGTTAGTTTGGTGAACAGGAAGCTTTAACAACACTTGCTGTGAACAAGCTGAGAAGCGTATTGAAGATTGCTTTACAAAAAATCAGTCACATATCCAGTCAAAAGCATTGTTACTGCTTTATCTGATTTTTTTAATTTTATAGTTACGAATCTCACTTAAGTTGATCCGTCCTATATTAGAGTTTAATCGACCACACTGAACAAATAAAATTTTAGGTCTAATGATTAATTTCACATAATTATTGAATCGGATAATTTAAAAGTTTTATTTTGTTTTGATGCTAGCAAATCTCAAACCTTTACCCACTTGTGGGTTTTGTAAGGGAATTCCACAATTTTGGCTAATCACGCTACTCTCGGGGGCGCTGCATTTATCTGATTGATGCTGCTGAGAGGGTTTTTATATTGGTGGGCAGGAACTATAATCAGGGATGAGGTGGGCCTTGCATTGGACAAAGTAGGCAAGGAAGTCCCGGGTGCTTGTGCCCATGCCCATGCCCATGTGACCAGGCGCAAACTCGGGGCCAGGGGGCACAAAAATTTGCCTAGCGACCTGGACCTTTGAGCCCAAGTTACTTGCACCCAAGAGCCCAATTTGAGCCCCTGAGAGCAGCGCCCAAGAGCCCATACGCGCTGTACCTTGCGGGTTGCCACCTGCATACAGCTCCCGTGTAATTTTTTTTTAAATCTTCAATTTTTATAAAAACTATGGACATTCTTGAATTTATTATGATGATATCTACACATTTTTCGTGCTATTAAATTTTTATGTGATATGACATTTAAAATATTGTGACATACGTGACGATGGTGAGAAATTGGATAGCAAAAATGATGACATTTATGTTGTAAAATCCAATATCCACTCAATGAACAAAAGCTTTGGCATATCCTTACCCAAGTGATGGCATTAATCTCATATCTTGTCTGAATTGTGATGAAATATAGCAATTAGGGTTTTTTTTTTTTTTAAGCTAATAATAACAAAAAATGAATATCGAATTTGGTCAAATAGTTTCTTATATAGAATTTTCGATCAAATAACCTTTCACTCTTGAATTCTAAAGACAATTATTCTTTAACTTAAACTCAGCTTCGACATATCACATTTGTTCGTAAACTTATTTAAATCCACGAATAGCCTAAAATTATAGATTGATTTTAGTACATATTTGTAGGCATTATGCATATTTAAAAGAAAACCAATACATCCCTTTATATCCGTGTTTGGGTTAGTTTATTCTGGGCTAGATCATATAGCAGGGATTTGGCCCAACTTTTTGCCTTATCTAAAAAGGAGGAAATTGTTTATTTATTTATTTATTTACTTCTTATTTCTTATTGATAAAAAAATTCGTTTAATTATAACATCAAATATGAAATTATTATTATAATTATTATTCAACCTTATTTTGAAAAAAATTAAGACATCATTTTTCCATTCAATTTCATAAAATCTTCATATAAAATTAGATTTAAACTAAACCGAACTCAACCTCGCTTCAATGGAGCTAAACTTGAGTTCGTTTCAAAAGTGTTCGAACTTTAAACTCAATTTACTACTAAAATGATGTCGTTTTAATATATATGGATCAAAACAATGTCATTTTAGTTTATTTATATCAAATTTTTTAAGCTTGAAGTTTTATGAGTCAAACACCTAGAAAACTTGAATTCGAACTCCAAAATATTGAACTCTCAAATTTGAACTAAGCTGATTCGAATCAAACTCAAATAAACTCAACTCAAATCTAATTTTAACTTCATAGATTAATGCGTAAGTCAAAAATAAGTATGAATAAAATTTGTTTTTCATTCTTTTAAATGTAGATGATATTTTATTTACATCTAATGACAAGATACTGCTTTATGAGACGAAACAATTTAAAAAAAAAAAAGATGAAACATTTATTTATTTGACAATAAGATTTATAGAGACAAACCTAAAAATAAGACAATAGAATAAATCCACATGACCATGAACTTGACATATCCTTATGAATCGATGGCATCATATTAGGAATATATACCATTTCACTTGAAAGGATTGATAAAAATCTGAAAATGACTATACTTAATTTGTATCAAAATTCTCATAGATTTTATCTTATTTTATTTTTTCTAAATTGGGTCCTTGAGCTCATATTCATATGAATCGATTTCTTCATCGTGAAGGTAAGTTTGCAGGTTGAAGTTGAAATTCAAAGCATTTGCAATAATATACATACATATGCAAAAACATATAAATATATATATACGTATATATATTTATATGTATATTTATTTGTATATCTAAAAAAAATACGGATGATATCACTAAAAAATCTCCCATTAAGAAATTCTTTTTGTAATCTTAAAATAAAGTGTTTTCATATTTTCCATTAAACATGTTAAACTTATAAAAACTAATTAATTTTTATTATTAATATTAAAACAAAATTAATAAAAATACTAAACAATATTCTCTTCCCTTTGTTTAAGCTTTTCGCCATGCACAGAAACTCACAAAACTTGCCAGTTATACCATTACCTTTTGGCTGCAAAATTCCAGAAGTTTTAGCTTCCCACTGGCTGCAACTTTCATTACATTTGCAGGAAAAGGGAATCTCATCTCATCCCATATTGCTCAAAGGCACAAAATCCACTGTCGTTTGGTGAACAAAGAAGAAGGTCAGCTCAGAACCCAAGGTTGTATTCAATAATAACACCTAGATTTGCAAATTTCCAGATAACCCGTGTCAGGATTTCATCGCTGGACTTCAAAAACTGTACTACCACTTCAAAATCATGACTGTCAATAATCGAGATCCATTTAGGGATGACAACCAGTGAAACAAAGATCAAATATCTTAATCTCTGATTTTGTGATGGCAGAGAAATCTTTTTCTGTCCCTATCCCGTTTTTGATAAAGAGATCATGAATCAAGAAATTTACGGAAGAGATGAATTGAAAAGAGAATGAACTAAGAAAGGGATAGATTAGAATATATATTTACGTTTTCGTTTGTTCCTAATTACAAGAATTTTGATCAACAAATTCTTTTCACGTTGGAAGAGGGGCATAGGCTGAATTACCATCTCAATGTCTATTTGTGGCTGCTGCTGCTTTGTGAGCCAACAGTTAATGCAAACGGGGTGGTTTCAGTGTTGACCATCAAACGACATCGTTCTCTTGCAGTAAAAATACAAATATGAGATCGTATATTATCATGTCACGTCGTTCTCAACGTTCGGTACCGAAATATTTTATTATGAAAATTCAAAAGAAAAAACCGTAACCGTAGAATTCGAATCCAGAGGTTGAGATAATATCAGACAAGAAGAATAATAAGGAACAATATCAACCGTTGATGATAATACAATCAGAGATTGTTGGTTCCCAGCTGGATCTGACAGTTGTGGACACTTCTCTCTCCTCTCCTCACATGTCTCCATCACTTTCCTCCCAACAACTTTTTTCACTCAGCAGAGATTCCAATTTCCAAACCCAAACCCAAACCCCACTTTTATTTATTAATTAATTATATTTGTATTAACTTGTTCTTCCTCTTTACCTATAAAAATTCCTCTCCCCAGTCTTTCTTCTCCCCCTTCTACTTTTCCTTTTCTTTCTCACTAGTCTCTCAGCATCTTCCATTATTTCATATTCTTCTTCTTCTTCTTCAATCTATCTGAAACATAAGCGTTGGAAGTAGTGGATTTTTTTTTTCTGAACTAATGTTCAATTTATTGTTGTTGATGTTTGAGATTCATGTCTCGAATTCTGAGTGAACTTCTCTTTTCTGAGTGTATGATAAATTCTTCCACATTCAGACGCAGGACCCAGCTCGTTCAATCTTTCTCAGTTGTTTTCCTCTACTGGTTGTATTACGTTTCATGATTTTTAATCCAGTCTGTGTTAGCTAGTCTATAATCTATAATAATTTCATCATCTGCATAACATATATATTTTTTTTTCAATTTTCATCGTCAGTTTAAGTAATTTCTACTGTGTTTGTCTTTTGAACTATCTGGGTCCTGCTAAGATCTCTCTCTTAGTTATCTCTTGTGAAGAAAGATCAGATTTTTATGGGTTCCTCAAGCGGGGCATCTTCAGGAGGTTCAGTGTTGCAGAGCTCGGGTTCCGAGGAGGACTTGAGGGCGTTGATGGATCAGAGGAAGAGGAAGAGAATGATTTCAAACAGGGAGTCAGCAAGGCGGTCAAGGCTGAGAAAACAGAAGCATTTGGATGATTTAATGGCGCAGGCGGCGCATCTGAGGAAGGAGAATCATCAGATCCTCACAAACATCAACATCTCCACTCAACATTTCCTCAACATCGAGGCTGAAAATTTGGTGCTGAGAGCTCAGCTTGATGAGCTCAGCCACAGATTGCAGTATTTGGATGAAATCATCACCTTCTTGAGCACCACCTCTGCAAACAACACCACTGCCATGTATGGAGGAGCTTCAAGCTTCATCACTGAGTCTCCTGTGACTGATAATTTCATGAATCCTATAAATTTTTCAAATCTGAATCAACCCATCATGGCTTCTGCTGACATGTTTCAGTGCTAAGATCAGTTAAAATCTCTGCATGAAGATGATTAGAGAGAGATAATTAAGTAGTGATTAAGGAATAATTAATGAAGTTTAAGTTTTTATAGCTGGTTCTTGGTCTGTAAATGGGATTTTCTTCCATGGAATTCAAGACCTGCTTAATGTAGTTGGTCTCTAGTTTCTATAAAAATAATATTTGTAATATTGCACACTTTCTGTTTTCTTTTTGTTTGATTCACGAATTAATTTTATGTGATACCAAAGTATCAGGCATATATTTTGACAAAATCTGCATAATATACAGTTGAATTCAATAGTGAAGAAATTTAGATAATGTATAAAAGAAGATGCTCAAGTCTTCTTCTAGAAAAACTATACATTATTTCAGCTGCTGAGGTTGACAAACTGGAATGGAACTTGAGTTTAAACCAATTTAAGTTCGGTTTGGCTTAAGGTTTGTTTCATTTGAAGAGAGTTGAGCCCGAGTTTAATTTATGTGTTGAGTTGAGCCAAACCAAACTTTGAACTCTATTTAATATTATTTTAATTGATTCGTATCAAATTCTTTTAAGCTCGTGAACATACTTTAAAGTTTGAATTTAAGTTAAAAAATATTTGGTTCTTAAGATCAAACTCAAGCTCGAGTTTGTTTGACTCAAATTCATTTTATGTTTATTCAAATTGAGTTTATTATATAGAAATTAAACACAATATGTCGTGTCCAAGCTGTATATGTCTTTCAAATGTCTCTCATTCAAAATTCAGGAATTCCACAGCAAGATCCATAATACCAATTTCTTCATCTCATCTTCATGAAACTCAAAATTGTAGAATGAAAAGTAAAATAAAGCAATAAAGAAGAAAATAACAGCAATCCTCTAAAATGGGAACCAAAACAAAATAGAAAAGTGAAAAAAGAAAGAAACTGATGAAAAGTTAAAGCTACAAGAGTGTTGGAATAAAAAGCAAAAATTACTTAGAAAGGTATAAAAATGGTGGTAGTGTGAGAGTGAGTGCCCCCTGTTGCTGAGGAATAAATCCCATGTGCAGGGAGGCATTGTTTTCTGTGCAAGAACTCTCAAACCACATGGTGCCTCAGAAAAAGTGATGATTTTGGTTGTTAATTTTTGCAACCCCAACATGTGCTGTTATTAATTTTATCATAAGAACTATGTTTGGATGCTATAATATAGGCTGGCTCCATTGGTTTCTTTTCTTTTTTTTCTTTTTTTTTTCTTTTATAACATACAAATTTTAAACCCTTTTCCAGGAATGAAAGATAAGTTTTTTTGTAATTAGAAATTTCATCTGTATTTAATATTTAGGGCGCGTTTGGTTTAAATAATTTTTATTACAAAAAAATAAAAAATTACCACAATGATGGATAACTTAAAAAATATAAATTATTATTATATTTGATAAAATTAAATGTAATCAAATAATATATATTAAGATATTATTTTATTTAAATATTTTTAGGTATATTTATTCTAAAATAATTTTTATATTACTTGTTATATTTATTAAAAATAAGAGTATTTTTGTTCTTAAAAATTAATAAATAAAATTATAATTATAATAAAATTAAAATTATCGTAATAATATTTTAATATTTAAGTAGAAGGTTATAATTAAATTACTTAATATATAACTTATCATATCATTATTAGTAATAGAAATTAATGAAATTTTGTTATTATCTGACAAATCAAATAAAATAACGTTTATTATTAAAAAATAAATTAATAAAATAATTCTTTATCACTAAAACCAAATACCCCTGATAATTTCTGCAAATATGGAATCAAAAAGTTGGGGGGATACATTCAAGATTATAATTGAATTTGAAGAGGAAAATGAAGACTCAATAGAAAATTTTCACTTTGCCTAAAAATGTAAAAAGAGAGGCACCATCACTTTATTTTTCAGGAGAAGAGAAAGAAGCCAAGGGGGACATAGCAATTGGGCTCCAACCATAGAGAAATGGAGGCTATGGTTTTCTTAAGATTCCGATAACTTTTGCAATTTGAATATCTAAAAAAGACAACAAAACAAATAATTGAAGATTCACTTTCAACTTTTCTTTTTGTAATTTCATTAAAGAGAAAACATTTCAAGGGACCAAGAAATGTCAAGTTTATGCATGTCATAATCACAATCATAGTTCCGTAATCACCTTAACTTAGTTTATTATTTTCAGTGACCATAATACCCTCTTCAAAGTTCAAAATTACTAATATAACCTTTAATAATAATAATAATAATAATAAATGACATTTTTTCACCCAGGCTTGGTCTAAAATAAACTCAAAGTTTGTTTAAAAAACTAATGATATAAGGATAAAATAATAATTTTAATATATATTCAATTTAAAAATAAAAAATCACAAATTTTTATTAGACTTAAACATTTTAAATATGATAATTTAAAATTTTAAAAATATTGTTACATTTTATTTAATTTTTTAGAGGTATAACTATTTTTTTTTAACTATCAAGGGGCAAAATGATATGTTAAAAATTTTTAAAAGACCCTTAAACTTTTTAAAAATTTTCAATAACCCCTATCAATTTTCATAAAGACTTATAATATTTTTAAAAATTATAATTATATTGCAAAGACACCCATATTATACGATTTACTTCTAGTATTATTATTTTATTTACAGAGATTAATTTTGGATAAAAAGTTGTTATTTGTGCTTTATTTTTGGATAAAAAAATTATTTACGTTAACTAGAGGTAGAAAAGTGTTTTAAGGCTAAACCTTGGGTGGGCCAATGTGATTCACCCTCCTAATAATATTTAGGGAATTTTTCTAATTTTAAGTTATGTGACATTGATGTGTCACTTTTTTATTTGTACATGGTGTAGCATAATTATTAAAATATATAAAATTTTGTCATTATCAAAAAGTACAAAAGAAAAAAAGAATCAAAATTTTGAGGTACAAAAAGGTGTAGATTTATAATCTAAAGTGGGTGTTACATAATAAAGTGTTACACCAAATAATTTTTATTTCAACATGTGGGATGCTTAAATAAATATTCCCAATATTATAATTGAGTTGAACAAATTTTCCTCTCTTTCTCTTTGACACGGAAATGCACATAAATACAAAGGAAGACAATTTAAGATTGAATAACCTTATTAATTGTATATATATATATATATATATGTGTATAGTTTTCCAAGATGGACCACCCATGATAACAATTGGTAGGTTACATTACATATCCTTTAAAAATTAAATAACTTAGCAATTTAAACTAGGTTTAGTACTTAATTAGTAACCATTATGCATATTTATGGGATTCTTTTGATTAATTACTGTTTTAACCAAAGCTGGAATAAGAAATGAAATGTAGAAGGGTCAAAATTAGAATAACAATAAAATATATGGAGGTTAAAGAGAATAACAATGACATATGGAGATTTAAAGATGAAATAATGTTAAAATAGTCCAAGCTCATTTAAATAATTTTAAAATTTAAGGGAAGTCAGTGACCTCCTTGACCCCTCCCCTTTGAGTTAATGTATGGTATAGTTTTTACTTTAAAGATAAAGTTTCTCCTTTGAGTAACCTGCACTCCTCTTATTAATGGACATGGAAAATTACTTACCATATTTATAAATAATGAATTTCTGTCGGGTGGGTTGATAAAACATGGGAAAAAAATTTGCCACATAAATATGTATTCAAAATAAATACACATAATATTACTCTAGTAAAATTTGCCAATATTTCTATTATCATATATATGCTTGACATATAATAGCATATCATATATTAGGCAATACCAAAATATAGCATATATTAGAAATAACAACAGGGGGGGGCGGACGCAGAAGGGGATCTCAATCCTCGTCCTTGTCCTTAACCCCTACAAGGGATATCAATCCACGTCTTCGTTACGAGAATGACAATTATTTTCAATCCCCTCCTTGAGAAATAAAATCCCCTCTTTGTCCTCGTGAAAAAAAATCTCATTTCTCAAATCCTTTAAACACAACATAAATATATTAAATAATAAAAATAATTAATATTAAAACTAACTCACTATTTCAAATGTCACAAATATCATATATTAACCACTTTAATATGCACAACAAAACTAAATAAACTTAAAAAACTTAAATAATCTAAAACTATAAAATATATTAATATTTTAAGTAAATATATTAACACAAAAAGACTAGGATGGGGATGGGACAGGGCTAGGAGTAGATATATGTATCTTCGTCCTTGATTGCGAGGATTGTTTTCCTCCCCTCGTTTTTATCGAAAAATCTCCTATTCATTAGAGTCAGAAAGGTTCAAGACCCCTAAATTTAATCCAAAATTATCATCTCTAACATACATTAATATTATCGTGCCAATATTATAATATACCTTAAACTTCTAGAAATAAATTATTCTTTATATACAACCTTATTCTTAATTTATATTTATCTTCATCACCCAAATAATTTTCTAAATGAAAGATTTTAAGTCAAGCCCTGTGTAACATGTGTACAACAGTGAATGATGGTTGGAATGAGCCCATCAATCGCATGGCTAGCCAGCCTAGGCCACTCAATGTTGCTTTATAGAAGAATAAATTAAAGAGAAGAAAATAATAATACAAGACTATATAATAAAAACAAAGTCGGTGGGGGAATTTAGGTATAGGGTTGGGTTTGATTTCTAATAATCTTAATTATGTACATTATTTAGTGGGATGAGTCCAAAAGGAAAAGAGAACATAAATGTAGTACTTTAAATAATAGAAAAAAATAAAAGGTAAGCCATCTTCTAAAAGAGAGACAGGGCAGGGATGATGAGATCATGAGATATATCCTGTAATCTTTTTTTTTTTTATCATTATTATTGCATGACTGGTAAAAGATTATTTAAACAAACCTCCAATAATAAACACATTTAGGGGTGTAAACTAGTCAAATTATTCACAAATTCAAACTAAATTAAACTCAAGCTTGTTTAAGAAGAATTTAGCTCAGCTCACCACTAAAATATCATTGTTTTAATATAGACTTGTTAAAACGATATTATTTTAATTGATTTATTTCAAAATTTTCAAGCTTGCAAACTTTATGAGTTAACCACTCCTAAAGTTTAAATTCGAAAATATTAGACTCTCAGATTTGAGCTTAAACTTGAAGAAACTCGATTCGAATCTAGTTTTACTTGTAAGCAACTTGTGGTTCAGTTTGATTTTACTCAAATTGAGTTTAAGCTTGAATTTGATACTAATTCATTTGGTGGGTTGTGAACTTACAATTCAATTCGAGTAAAATATTAATAAATTTTTAATAGTTTCAAATATTAAATTTACACGTTTAAAATTTTGTTTTTTTCACTTTAAATATAGAATAATAATTGATAAATATATAAATTAAAAGATTTGATTATAATAGTTAAAAAATTAATTGGTTTAATTTAATTTTTCTAGTTAAACTTGAGTCATCTATTCATTTTTTGAGTACGAGCAAATATATTACTAGTTTAAGTTTCCCCTTAAAGCAAATGAGTTTAACTCGAGTTAAACATTTTTTTGACTCGATTCGATTCAACTGATTTGCACCCATATGAACATTATTTAAGCATGAAGGCCACCCAATTTTCTATTGTTAATTACCTCACTTGATTTCACAAGAGAAACAATAAATGTCCATAATTTTGATTTTTAAGTGATTTCATTTTTTATGTTTTAATTCATATTGTCAATTTTTTTAATTAAATGATAGAAAATAAACCGCTTGAAAATGCTTTTCGAAAGTACTTTTTTGTGTTTTCTAATAAAAAAATTTCATTAATTTTATAGAATCTTTAAATAAATATATGAATAAAGCTTTTTTAAAAAGAATAACAATTATTTATTATTATAATAAGTTTGTGGCCCATAAAAGATAGATTGTGTTAATAAAGAGTTGTTGGAACATTAGAACTTCCAAGGTGAAGTTTACGTTCGAATCTCTGTCACATTTATAAAACTTTGACTTCTCTACTGCAGTGGTTATGAGTTTGGTTACTATAACCCGAGTTTATCCATCTAATAAATATGGGCAGGTCTCTAGTTTTAAAAATATAAAAATAAAAAGCAAGAAATAATTAAAGGGTTTATATTAATTAATTTATTAATAAATTGTTAATTGAAAGAAGATTGAGGTTAAGTGGTAATAAATTAATTAAATATTAAGCATGATTGAGTTGAGAAAAAGAGTGATGCCTTCTACTAGTTGTTAATCACATGTATTAATTTATTAAGCATCATTACTAAAGAAAGAAGGCATATTATTAAATTAATTAATGCTAAATATTCTACCAAATTTTATTATAAATATATAATAGTATATTGTCACCCATTAAGATGCATTCAAGAATCATACATATTTTTTTAAATTTTGACTAAAATTATTATTGTTTATCTCAATCAAACATTGATTTAGAGAAATAAAATATTTTTTATGGCATCAAAGTATAGGATTCAAAGCAACCAAATATAATCTCATCTTTAATTTTGAGCCATCCAAAGTACATTATCTTTACTTAGCATAGATATGTAAGATTAAGTGCTTAATACATTTGACTTTAAAATTACATAAGTTGTTTATTTTTCTAGGAGTAAATTCAATTTCCCACCCAAGTTTTAGCAAAACCACTTTCGCACCCATCGAATTCTTATATTATAGTAACGGAAAACTCAACCCTGTTAAAAAAAAAACAATAAAAGACATAAACATCGTCTTCTTTACAAAAAATTTGAAAAAAAAATCATTAAAGTAGATCATCATATCTTGCCCTAGTTTTGATTTCGGTGCTTGATCCAACTTGATTGCTTGTAAACACAATTGGAGACAATATGATAATTTCACAAAAATAAAATAGCTAGAATAATATGATCATTTACTTTTCTGATAATGAATGAGGGCTATTTTCCAAGTTAGGGTGTGGGTAGGGTTAGACTCAAGTTGAATAGAGCTCGAGTTTACTAAGCTTCTCTCAAAATTATTCAAGTTCAACATAAGTTTAAACTGATCCGAGTTTTAAGCTCTACTTGTTACTGTAATTGAACAAAAAATGATTAAGACGACACTTGTGTAATAGTCAAAACAATATTATTTTAATCAATTCATATTGAATTTTTTTAGGTTGGTGAGTTAAACACCCTTTAAATTTGAGTTCGAAAATATTTAATTTTTATGTTCAAACTCGAGTTCGTTTGAGCTAAGTTCATTTTCTAGCTTGAATAAGTGTAATTCAGATCTGACCCTTGTTGTGGGTGGCAATTGTTCAGATTCTAAACTTTGGGTGGGAAATAAAATATACTGTTATTTAGTTAGAGTATTTGAAAATTGCTTTTGTTTGTATATTAGCACTTTGAAATAAGCGGTGTTAAAAGTGAAGACTAAAGTGTGGGTTAGTAATAGATTATTGAATTAAAGGCACATGCCTAACAAAGTGAGGTGTACTAAAAAGCCACTTAAAGAAGAAGACGGTGGATATTGCAGTTCATCTGATCTGGTGACGCAATTTGTGGGAACACATTTTGCTTTTGCCCAGAGAGGAATTGCTTTTCTGAAAGCTGCTTCCAAGAGAAGCTGAAAAGCAGTTTGCTGAGAGATTATCGTGAAGTTAAATCAACCGCAATGCTTTCTTTTGTGCTTTCTTATACCCAGTAAGTAGCAAGCTTTCACTGTGTCTCTTCAGTTGCCAACAAGGCTTTGAGGTGTGAAATAGGGTTGGATGTGATTTGAACTAGCTAGTTCAGATTGAAAGAATCATAGTCAAGCTTGGTTTAAGGAGCGGACTCATTTCCATAAACAAGTCAAGTAGAAATCAATTCAATATTGGAGTTTGAGCTCGGTTTAAAATCGAATCCAAAGTCGTGTTGCATTTGAACTGAGTCTAAGCCTTGATTTCTTGAGTTGATGAAATTTTAACACATCAGTCTTGAATCCAATCTCGAGTTAACCTTTCAGATTCAAGCCAATCTCAAGCTGGTACTTAGATTTAATTTAGATGAAATCCAACTCTAGTGTGGACTGTAAATCAAATTCATTTTGACGCGAATTTGATGCATTAATACTTTGTTACACTATAATAAGTTATTCGATAAATTCATAATAGAGAAGTATAAGAAGAAAAGAAGAACGTAGGCAGAGAAAGAAAGAAATACAGAGACGAAAGGAAGAAGAAGAAGATTCATTCGGTCCGTTTCATTGCATGAATAAACTGAAGGACTTAACACAATATTACTTAATGGAGAAACGATGTCGTCTGAGGTGGATATGAAACGCAGCGTCTCGATTTAATTCTTCTTCCCCGCCATTACTAAACGACATCGTTTGTCGATTCAAATTCGCATCATTCCCTCCCTTTTCAAGAACCTCGTCCACAAGAGAAAAAATTTGAAAAACGACGTGGATCTATGACTGGAATCATGCGTTGAAGAGTTGCTGAAGCCTGTATCGGAGGCAGTTGAAGCCTATATACGGTAACTCTGACGGTGTCTTGGATCTAGAAGGGAACAAAATATCCAACCTGGAGCTTCTGATTTCCTTAATGCATCACAATCTACCAAAAGGTTCAAGTTCGATATAAACCTAGTATTTGATTTGAAATTTTCTTTCGGTTCTCTTCCTCTCTGCTAATTTTTCTTCCCTTCCTTGCTAAACAACATCGTTTGGAGGCTGTCAGTTCAAATTCCCATCATAAGTATAAGTTATATATTTAAACTAAAGTAACACGAAAACTTACAATGAGATAATTTTCACGTTTTGTAAACATTTTTGTTTTTAAAACCTTCAAAAACTTGTACAAAACATCTTAGGTGTTTCAAAAATTTTGAAAAATTTTAAAACATACTTCTTTTAAAAAAAAATCGTGAAATCAATTAAATATATATTTTTTATATTGTTAAACCTGAAATATCTTTAAATCTTACATTGAATTCATTTTCTTTCCATTTTTTAATGTGTTACTCATTTTCTTCCAAACATGTTATATAGATTGATGTGTTTTATTATTTTTTTCTTAAATATCTATATATGCTTACTCAAGAATAATTTATTATAGGTTTTGTGATTATATTTTATAGTATTATTTCTCTTCATTTTTTTTATTATTTATTTTTATATCATACAAGTTTATATATTTTTGTTATAAAAAATTTGGTATTTATAAAAAAATTATTATATTTTTCATATTTATATGTTTTTTCATATTTTCGTTTTTTATATTTTTAAAAAAATGTGTTTCTACATTTTCGTTTATGCGTTTCTACATTTTTGCATTTTTGTTTACGTGCTCCATAGATTTAAACAGTATGTTTGTATTGTATTATGAGATCAAAACATGTACAAAATCTTGTTTTATCTTATAGAACAATATTATTTGATAGATAATTATGATGAAATATTATAGAAATTTTAAATATATAATTAGATATATAAATAATGTATTAACAATATTTAATAGTGTTCTCAAAAATTGTATACGTCAAGTTTTACAAATTCATAATTTTCAAGAGAGGCTTCTTACTCTTGCATAATTTAGATTTTTCTTTTGACAAAGGCCTTCTGGGCCCATGAGTAACTAATTCTATCATGCTTCCACACGTGTAACAGGAAATGGTTACTCCGATAGAGAGCATGTGCATGGCCAAAATAGGTGAAATGTAAAAAAATAAAATAAAATAAAAGAGATCTATCTGTTTGCATTCAAGGAGACAAGTTTAACAGAAGCTTCTTATGCTACATTACAAAACTTTAAAGCACTTTTGCTGGGTTAACGTTACCATTCGTATCATTATTCTGTCGCTGATTCTCTTGCTGGGTTTCTTAATTTCATCCTCAGCTTCATTGCTTAAAATCACCTGTAAATTCAAGATTCTAGATTCTTAATTTTGTTTTATTTGTTTTGCTTGTAATTACTGATCAATACATGGTATAATAATGCCATTTTTATTGATTTTGCTAAGATCTATGTGTGTGATTCATACAGGCCATAGTTTTTGTAAATGTTAAATTTTTATTCCAATTTTTTGTTTTTATGGCAAGAAAAGCCAATCCTTATCCATTTAAGAGGTGCCCTTTATTATGAGCTATTTTTTGCATGGTGATTGTGGAGTTATTTGTTTTGATGGTAATCATGATACATGCATTTTTGTCGTGTATCTGGTTTTAGAAGCTCTGGTGAAAGAGAAGTAATGGTGAAAGAGACTGAATATTATGATATCTTGGGTGTTAATTTTGATGCATCCCCAGCTGAGATCAAGAAGGCCTATTACCTCAAGGTAATGTTTCAATTCTGTCTGTGGTGCTTGTTTGGTTAGGGGAATTGTGGATAATTTGAAATGTGTTTATGTCTCACAAATTTGAAGCAGAAATTGTAGCTCAACTCATCAGTTTTCAAAGGCGACTTTTTATGTGTTGTTGTTTATTGCCTATTTAGTCTGTGTTTTGAAATTGTCTAACGAGTACATTTGAATGTAAATTGATATTGCAGGCACGGATAGTCCACCCAGATAAAAATCCTGGTGACCCAAAATCTGCAGAAAAATTTCAGGTAAGCTTATACCTTTGATATATTAGAAGTTTAAATATTATCGTTTAATTGGTCTGATTAAACATTTTATCCTCCACCTGACTACCCCGTGAAAATCAATTAAAAAAACGTTGAATCCCAAGTTTGTATATCAGAAATGTGAAATTGATCTAAGGCAGAAAAAATATTTCCTTGGTTTGTTACTATATTGATTACTAGGTTAATTTGTGCATGTTTTATCAATGTGCTTCCTTGACTTTTTGTGAGATGGATTAAGGACTTATAAATCTCAAGGACCGTTTAATGTCTCTCGATTTTTTTTGGTTATGTTTCTTCTTCTACTTTGTCTGATTATGGTACATGTTTAAAGGTGCTTGGCGAGGCATATCAGGTTTTAAGTGATCCCGAGAAGCGTGAAGCATATGACAAGCATGGAAAGGATGGAGTACCACAGTAAGTTCAAGTACTTCACGCATTGATATTAACTGTTTCGTCTTCCAAACAATTGTGATTTCCTTCTATTAGTTGCTCAGAATCTGTTGATGATATTTCTTTACGCATTAGAAAAATAAATGATTTCAGATAGCTGTGCAACACCATTTTTTTTCAGTACTTAATGCGAAAAATTTTATTGTTTGCTAAAATAACTTTTGAATTATGATACTGAGACTTCATACAGATAAACATGTTAATCACTATAAGTAAAAGAACAAGTTTTCTTACAAACATTGAAAGAATGAGACTCAAATTGGATAAACCTGTAAAGAATTCGATTATGGTTTCTTATAATCATACATCTTCTATCATTTTTCTTTCTTTATTTTGTTAATGGATGCCTCGTCTCCTTTTTTGCTCTAAATATAGTTGTTTATTAATGCGGAAAACATGAGGAATAAAGCGGAAATTTTTGTCTCATATTGTGTCCTCTGCAGGGATTTCATGGTGGATCCTTCATCTGTCTTTGGTATGCTTTTTGGAAGTGACTTTTTTGAAGATTATATTGGGCAACTAGCGCTGGCTACATTGGCAGCCATGGAGCTTGAAATAGAGTCGCAGGACCCAGAAGTTCATAAGCAGCAAATGCAAGAAAAGATGAGGGTATATTTTCCTCATTATCTTGCCAAAATTTGAGGTTTTTGATAGACCTGATTGAAGCTTCAACTTTTTGTCAACATGCAGACATTGCAGAAAAAGAGGGTAGAAAAGCTCATAACAATTTTGAAAGGTCGTCTTGAACTATATGTTCAAGGCCAAACGGACGAGTTTTTACAATGGGCAAATTCAGAAGCTCGCTGCCTCTCAGGAGTTGGTAAATTTCTTCCTAGCTCCCCGCAAACAAGTATGCTATATTTGTTTAAACCTATAAGAACTTGATAGTTGAATATGGGATCCTATCTCATCAATGAAATATTCATTGGCAACCTGAGTATGTCTGGGATGAGGACTTAAGTTGAAATTTTAGTGAATCTGATATTGTTTGTACTGCCAAGGTGGTGGCATCATGATAGAGCATGATGATGAAAAACTTCAATTTTAGTCCTCAACTGCTACTATCTATGGTTAATTGGAATTCTGAAGTCAATGAGCCATGGAGACAATTATGGGTCTTCTGAGCCATCTTTTAGCTGCCTCTTGGAGTGCATAAATTCGTTAGAATATCTGCTGTTAAGGGATGATCTGGTTTACATTCTGAATTCAGTTTCATGGCTTTTGAAAGGAAATTGGCCTTAATTTCTGTTTAATAAAGCAAGAAAAAGCAATTTAAAATGCTAACCAAATGTCATCTCATTTGATTTTTACTACTTGTACAATTTGCATTTATCTGTTATTGCTGCCCTCTGTAGCTTTCGGTGAAGCTATGCTACACACGATTGGCTATATTTACACAAGACAAGCTTCAAGGGAGCTTGGAAAGGACAAGCGATACATGAAGGTGCCATTTTTGGCAGAATGGGTACGAGATAAAGGCCATCAAATAAAATCGCAAGTAATGGCAGCATCAGGTCCAATATTTCTACTATTTGGAAATTTGTACTCGGTGAATAGAGCTTCTTGGCTTATATTTATGTTTAGACCTTCTAATGGGCTCAATATGCTTAATCATTTCTGAATGTGTAGGTGCTGTTTCTTTGATTCAAATACAAGAAGAACTGAAGAAGCTTAACCAAGCAGAAAACAAAGAAGAGACCCTGATGAAAGCCATTGAAGAGAAGAAGACTCAAGTGCTTCAATCCCTTTGGCAGATGAATGTGGTTGATATTGAATCAACTCTATCACGTGTCTGTCAAGCTGTAAGTTCGATTTTTTTCCTTAAGCGTAGAAAGTTTTGCTGTGTGCAGCCGGGGTTATGGTATGATTCTGCCTATTCTGAGTTGAGGCGTTTTAGTTTACTATATCAACTTGCTAATGTTAGATCTAATATGCGAAACACTGTGCATCAAATTATAGCTTGCTACGGAACTTACCTCAAGTGTACATTCAGGGAAAATTAAGATGAATAATAACAAAATTTCTCTTGTTGCTGTTCTTGGCATTGATTTCTTACCTTCTATTCAGGTATTGAAAGACCCTAGTGTGTCCAAGGATGTTCTGAGAGTAAGGGCAAAAGGGCTGAAAAAACTTGGGACTGTCTTCCAAGTAAGTTCTATTTTCCTTGTATGTTGGTAGTAATATTTTACTCGGCATCAAGACCTGCTTAAACCATTGTAAACGGATAAACTTGATGTTACCGATATTATTTCTTGATTCTCAGGGTGCCAAGGCTGCTTATAGCCGAGAAAACAGCCTCCGCCATGAAACTGAAGGTGGTCAAAAGAAGATAGATAGTGCTTCAAGTTCATGTCCATCTTGTTAGTTATTTAAGACCTGCTTTATCTTTATTTTTGCTGCATATTCTGTATTGAAATTGGTTGTTTATATTTTCTATATCACAGCTTCATAACCAATCAATTGAATTTTGGAACAGTTCTCCACCGTTTATTTGGACTTTTTTTCTTCTCTCAGAGGCGAAGAAACCATTAAGCTTATAATCACAACGAAGCAATTGCATTTACAGAACTTTTGCTATGAGGGCTGAGTGAAAGTTGCCATTAGGAAGACAACCAGCAAAGGTGATAGCAATTTACAACTAAGTGTAAACATGGCAGTGTGAAAAAAAAACCTTACAAATTTGGTTTCTCTTTAGTTCGCAAGAATGTAGATTTCTTTTAGAAGTTCTAGAGTTCTTATGGTTTCAAGGCTCAATTTCATCCATACTAGAAGAATCAAACAAAAATTACAAAAGTGCAGGTAATTTTATATCAACTTCTTCCATTTTATACTTATTTTTATGATAAAACTATAGCACGTATGTTATGAGTATGTATACATGTGTTTTTCAACATCTTTTTCCTTTCAAATCTTTAGGTTGAAATCGAAGCACTGTTAGGTTCGTATATCCTCTGAATTGTGGGTGTTAGCTTAAAGTGCCACTATAAGGGAGCGTGATGTGGTGTTTTGTGCTCCAAAGTATCCTGTCGGGGAGGGGATTGTTGGGAGCTGACAGGCTTAGAGCATGAGGCCCACTGGTGAGGATTGATAATCCTCTGATTGTTAATTAATCTGTCTCATCATCGTTGAGAGCAAGTAGGCCTTAGAGATGGTGTAAAAGTTTCTGTAATTATTCCTCTCGTAAGTATTTGCCTTTTTGGTGCACGTGCCCTCCTAGAGTAGAGTTAGGCACCTATTGGGCAACATAAGAGCCGTCTTTAACCAATTTAGGTTTGGGGACTGCGTTATGTAATGGCTTTGAAGTGTCAATCTTAAAAGGCTGGTTGATTAGATTTCACAAAATGATGTGGTTTTGGCTGCTATCAAAACCTTTCGATGACAGTTATTGAGAGCTTTTTCAGCACCATCTTTTGTGAGCTTTTGTTAACACTCTAAGCTGTAAAAACAATTGAGGATGGAATGTGACAGAGACTTAATATAACGTCAAATTATTAATATAATTTAGAATCTTACATCAGATATGTTAATGTAGTAAAGATTAATATATGAATAAACTTATCTATTACCATGCAACGAAAACGTGGATTAGTAAGTTCAAAGAATAAAGAGAAAACAAAAGAATTCTTAACGTAATTCGATTTAACGACGAGAAAACTTATACCCATAATGAATCTGTTCCGTAATACAATTGGTCATTGCCCTTTGATGACTTGGACTCCTGATGAGGTGTGTCTCGAATAAAAGAAACCAAATGCGCCGGAAGGTATCATGTACATGTATGATAAACAATTTAAATAATTTTGAATAACAATATAAAAGCTCTTTCATTCACTAATTGGACCCCAAACGGGACCTTGCAAAATTGATGTACAAGCACTTTGGGCCCAATAGCCCAAACCCATCTCTATTTCAAAAATAATTTTTGTACTTCCTCTGAGCTGTTTCTTGAATTTTCTCACGCCGGAGTCAAGTTTTGGACTTTCTTAGAGAACTTTTTTGCATATTAATAAAAATAATTTTCATTAAATTATAGTGTTTTATTTAAAATATATAAAAGCTTTTATCAACTGAGGGTTTCTTTGTTAATAAAATTATATGTATTTATTTTAAATACATAAATAAATATAAATTATATATATATTATTATGTAATTAATTGATTTTAAATTAAACATAAAATAATACTCAATTATATGATGATGCATATAAGTATATACATATTTATATATTCAAAATAAGTACACATAATATTACTTTTATTTTATTTTAAATCAACATAACTCAATCATATAATAACATTTCAATTATATATTTGAAAGTGTGTATTAAAACCTTTATAACTCAACCTGACCCAATGGGCTTACATGAGTGGTGCTTATGCGTAATTTTGTTGGTTACAAAAGGAGACATCGAAGACATTTTTTATTGAAAAAAAAAATAATGTTATTTATATACGTTTTTAAATAGAAAATTTATATGTAATTATTTTATTATTAATTTAAAATTATTTAATTATATGATAATATTTTATTTATATATTTATTTTATGTATTTAAAATACATATATATATATAATTTTATTGTTAGTATAAAGTGTTGCAAAAATGAATGATGAGGCGAATTTAAAAATCACACGCCAACACTTTGATTAAGACTAATTAATCTCGCTTTCTTCTTAACACCATCCAATCCACCTCAACAAGGAAATGACACTTGAACCCTCCACCTTCCTCCGACTTGGTGCAAAATGTGAGGGCATTAAGGAAAAAGAAAAAGCTCAATTTCCTTTGATTTGGTGCAATTAGTTGAACCAAGTAAGAACTATCAACCACATACAGAATTGGCATTTACGTGTAGAAATCAACATCTAATTTTCTTGGTTGCGTTGAAAGCATGCGTTACAAGAAAGAAATTGTTAATTTAAAGAATTAGACATGTGTGAGTATCTCACCTCAACTCAATCAATCAAATTCAAACATACATAGATGATCTTTAAAATTACGTAAACACTTTTATATATATATATAAAATTAAATAATTTTAAATTAATAATAATTTAATATTTAATTACATACTAATATATTTATATATAAAAATAAATATATGTAGTGTTATTCATTAACAATTTTACATTGCTTAATCGAAAATAAATGTGGCAAAATAATGCCCATTTGGAAAACCACATAAGACCACAGTGCACAAATGTCTATGTGTAAATGGGTTTCTTTTTTTTTTTTTTAATTCTATCTTTTGAATTTTTTACCAATAAACTCCACAAAAATTATAATTTTGATTAAAAAACAATGGCAAATGACCATAGAAACCCTTATAATTTTTCCAAACATTTGAAAAATACTTATTCAAAACCAATAGGTGGATTACTCCTAGTTTGGTGAGATTTTGATGATTAGGCTTGCATCTTTCAAATCCATCTCACATAGAATAATTGTATCGGTTATGATTTTGACCCTCTCTAAGTATAATATGACTTAAATCATGTATGAAAGGATACGATTTGAAATTTTATTAAAATAGCATTTTAGATTGCATCTTAATTGATGCGATTCGAAGTGAATTTGTTAAATTACTATAAAGGTCAAAACAAATAATATAAAATTTGTAAGGGATAATATAATAATGTAATTTTTATTAATTAAATTGTGTTTTGAATGAAAATTTGCCAAAAAATTGAAAATAATTTATCCTTTTTGGAATTGTCAGAATACCAACTATTTATATTTTTGGTTGAATAAATATTATATATTATTTTTATTTTAACAGGGGAGAATCCAAAACCATATCAATAAATAAACATCCAACATTGACTCTTTTATTATAGGAAAATTAAAGTAGTTGCATAAAATAAAGGGAGTTTAAGTGAAACTATCCCAAAACCTAAGGATTACGCAAAAATATTCTTTTTTTATGCAATGACCAAAATGCTCTTATAAATAAAATAAGAATTCTACATATTCCTTCTTAAACTTTCCCCAATACACTATTGAAATTCAAAGAAAATCATGGGTCTCTCACGGGTTTTCACAATACAATAACTTTTCATATTTTTCGATGACCAAAAATGACAAAAAAGGTTAGTACATCATCCTTAATCTTATTTGAATCAATTTATTATTAAGATAATTGCGATTTGATGAAGATTTTGAGCTTTGAATGTTTAAAGTTCTGATTTTGAACAATACATAAAATGTTTTGATTCTTGGTTGTTTTAGTTGAAATTTTTTAGGGCTATTATGTTATAGGAGGTGTAGATTTGATTTGTGTTAAAATTAGAGGCTAAAATGATTATTTTTTACCAAAAATATGTTAGATTGACTAGAAATCTGTCCCAGAGGACCAAATTTGTGCCAGAGGACCCCTAAATCCTCCGGGTTGAATTAAATTTCCCACGAGCTGGAACGATGGCCTGTGGGATAGGGGAAAATTTCACGTTTTCAAAATATTAAGGCCCAAGAGAGGGAGGGGAAATCCACGAGGTAAGTAGGAAATTTTACATTAACCCGAGGGTGATCTGTGAAACATAGAGAATCCGAGGGGCTAGGGAAAATTTGACTTTTTTAAAACTATAAAGCCTGTAGGAAATTAGAAAATTGATAAGGGGACAAAGAAAAACTACAATACCTGTGTGAGGGTAGAAAATTTATAAGAAGTAAATTGATATTTTTCACACCTAGAGCTTTTTTATTTGTGGTTTTTGAATTTTATATTTGTTTTTTTCTATTTTAGAGTTTTTTGATATATAGTTTTCGAATTTAATATCAAAATACCTCATATTTTTTTAATATTTTATTTAACCTCTTATAATTATCTAACATTTCATTTAATATCTTTATATGTTGTCTTGTATTAAAATGCATTTATCTATTCTAAACATTTCATTTAAAACTTTTTTACAATGTTTAATATCAAAATATTCTCATATTTTTCTAACATTTCATTTAACTTTCTATAATTATCTAACATTTCATTTAATACTATCATATGTTGTCTTATATTAAAATACATCTATCTATTTCTAACATTTTATTTAAATCCTTCGTACAGTTTGTAATATCAAAATGTCCTCTATTTTTTTGATATTTCATTTAACCCCTAAATTATTATCAAATATCTAAATATCCTTTATATGATATACGAACTAGATTTAACAAATAAAATTAAGTTTTAAGTTAAGATTCGTATAAATACATTATTCTCATGAATTAATTTTTTCAATTCGAATTCAGAAATACGAATAAAAATGAGAGTGAGAGAAAGTGTTTGAATGATATGAGAAATATATGTAATGAGAGCAAAAGTGAGAGAGTTTATATAGATGTGAGAAAGAGTAGTTTTGATATTTTAAAAAATATTTAAGACATTTTTGCTTGAAAGTTTAAAAAGTGGGCACTTTTACTTAAGAATAGGAAAAGTGAGCATTTTTGCTTAATAAGGGGTAAAATGGGTAATTAACTTAATTTTCCATAATTATAAAAAGAATCTCTTTTATGGAAAAAAATATAAAATAAAAAATTACTTTCTTGGTAAGAAAAGCATGGAATGCTTACTATGCACTTCGCGTAAGCTAGAAGATTTAGGACTCTGCCTGATTCTTTATTTCCCACGTAAGGTTTAATAAAAGGATAAATTCCCACCGATTAAATTTTAAAACCCCAAATACTTACTTATATGTTAAAATTTAATATTAAAATTATGAATAAATTTGTTATTTAATTAAAAATATTTAAAAAACTAAAATACTATCACTTTTTTCCCAGGTTTATAAATTAAACATTTCCCCCACCTAAGGTTTAAAAAATAGCTATTTCCCCCCTAAGATTTTATTTCTTTTCCGATGACATTCTTCGGTCGACCTTCTATCTGTCAGCTCTCCCTCTAACGTCCATGACAAAGATGTGGCCACAAAGGTGACAATTGGAAGCGACGTCGTCGAAGATCAATCATATGAGGAATCATTGCGCTTCGTGTAGATCTGTCCCACAACGGGTCTCAACCACTTGTGTCATGCTTCTACTTGTTGGAAATGCTTCTAGATGATGCCAAGATCGGTTGAAGTGAAAGCAACATCAAGATAAGAGATTTGGAACTAAAAGTAGAAACAATATCTAACACTGATGATCTCCGACCAAGGTTTAGGGTTTTATACCAAGAGGAAGAGAGAAGCCAGAAGAGAGAGAAAACATGGCTTGAGGCGGAGAACTCTATCATCTCTGGAGATAGTTTTAAAACCTTAAAGGAAAAAACTGATTTTTCAAACCTTCATAAGAGAAAATTTTAATTTATAAACCTAAGGGCAAATAAATTATTTTTTAGTTTTTAAAATTTTTAATCAAATAATAATTTTATTCTTATTTATAATAATAAATTTTAACAAATAGATCAACATTTAGCTTTTTAAAAGTTAATCTATGAAAATTTTTTTTCTCGCTAAATCTTAGTTGGAAAATTGCCCTTTGCCTTTTTTTTTTTAAGTGACTCTGCGTGATTCTATTCAGACTGAACCGTATGGTACAATCAGTTACAGCACACTTTACCTTAAGTACAATCACGCACAGCACACTACCGCAAGGTACAATCACGCACTGCACTCATTACCGCATGGTACAATCAGCGCAGTATCACATCATTTCATTTCATTTCTTTATTACAGAATAAAGGCAGAACGCATTACCTGGCGCATTAGCCCATCAAACACGTCACTTGAGGCCGTTTAAAATAACGGCAGTCCACCGGGAAAATGATATATTCGTCAACAGACACTAACGTCGTCATAGAAACCGTCTAAAACGACCTCGCTCCTTCCCTCTCTTTCCTCACTGTGGAGTCAAGTTTTTCAGTCTGAAAAAAAGCTCTGGTTCTCAGTTCAAAACAGCGCCGTTCGATATCAAGTACACATACAGATACGGTTCGGTTATTGGTGTCTGTGTATGGAGATATCTTTTGTATTTTGATTTGTTTCTGTTATGAGGATAAGCTTACAACTGAACGTATTTAATCATTATCGATTTTGTCTAGAGTTAGTTCAAATTAATTTATGTTCTTTTTGATAGAAATAGATTGTGTGTTTTGACTGCATGTAGTGTTTTTAAGGCGTGAATTCTGGATCTGTTTGACCTCCGAATTGGATTGTAATTTTAATTTTAATATTTTATGGTTTCTAAATTTGGATATATTTTGTAATTTTTTTGTTAGATTAGGATAGACTTACTCTATAGTCTCCTTAAGAGTAGCAGATTGAATCGATACTTGTTGGTCACTATTTTAATTTAGAGCAAGTTTTTTTTATTGCTTCTGCTTTTGTGTTTCAATTTTGGTTGGTTTTTGTTGGTGATGACTGGTTTGAAGAACACTGAGTGTAAGTGTTTTTTTAATTATTATTTTGTATCATCTTTACTGATAATTATTTTTGAGTGTTACTTCATACTTATTAAATGGTACTATCTATCTTTTGGGTTTTAGTAAGTATTGTTTTTCAACATGGAATTTCAATCGAAGGGTCTTCTGGTTCTTTCTTCTTTTAAGGGTTTTGGATTTTGTGTATTCTTCGCTTGCTTGCTTTGATATATTCTGGTTAGCTCATTATCAAGTGATTGACTGTCAATATTATTTTATTTTCAGAAGAAAAGTATCCGTGGTTTTTCTAAGAATGGTTTGTGGATTGCATGTCAAGCTAAAACTTTGGAGATGTAAGTGAGAATTTTAGTTTTTAAGTTGAAGATTATATTGAGTTGTGTTCGAGGATGGGGTCTGCTTGTTGTGTTGCTTCTAGAGACAAGTGTATAACTAGTGGAGTGGGTGGAGTGGGTAGTGAGCTCTTGCATAGGAATGTTCGACATTCACCGACATGGAGCTTTCGATGGGATAACCGAGGGAGAGTAGCTGGTGAAGAGACTTCTGTAACTTGGCTTTCAGATGGAATAAGTCGGAATGATGTAGCAGATATAAAATATGAATCGGCATATGCATCGGAGGAGGGAAGTCCATTAGATAGTTTTCCAAGACATATACTGCAAAAGTGCCCAGTTCCTGAAGGAAGCAATGCTGGGAATGTGAGGACTCCAAATTCAGGTAAACTTTCTGGATGTTGCTCTAAGTAACGTTTAGGTGTATGTTTAAATAGAATAAAAAACTTGAGTTTGTCTCCTTACATGATGCTATATAGTGTGATATTAGGGTAACAGAATCATGACCTTAAATGCTATTAGCATATTGATGCGACTCATGTAGGATAGTTAAGACTCAACAATGACTTAATGCAAATTTTTCTGGGAAATTGTCCAGTGTCAATCACTGATATATCTACCCCTTGAGAGACACCTAACCTCTGAATTTTATAAATTTTATAAATTTTAATGTTTCAAATGTTCTTTTAATTACAGATAGCCCAAGAGAAAACATGGTTATGCTCACTTTGGATCATTATTTAAGTTTTGTACACCTCTACTATCACATGTTATAGGACCTTTTGTTTAGATAGCTGCTTGGAAGGAGCCCTGGATTCCATTGGGTTCTGCATCATGATCTTTGTTAATGGCTCCAATACCTATCACATCAGAGTGATCATGAGAACTTGCGTCGGAGTTCAACTTTAAGTTTGCTACATAAGGAATTCTACATATCGTGGAAAATAACCGAAAATATTCAAAGAGAAAGGAGGAAAATGATCAAGATTATAATATAAATGAGAGTAAAACATGAATCTCAATTAACTTTTGCATTTTTCAGGTTGATTATTCATTGAAATTTCGTTAGCTGGATGTTGACTTGCAAAAGACAAATGAAAGAACATAAACATGAGGCAAAAATTTTCTTCTAGTAAATTTGGAAAATTTCCCTGTTCGCCTTTCCTCCTTTCATTTACTTATAGGAGTGAAACCTATTAAGCTAGTCTATTTCTTGTCTGTGGTCTAAAGTAAACTCACTTATTGGAATCAAACTTGGAGTTTCTTGAGAAGTTTTGGTTTATATTATTTTTCTTTGTAGTTTGCTCAAGAAAGGTTAACGCTTTAATTTATAGTTTCTGACTTGTACGGAAAATCTTTCTCTATCTGGTCCTGTGTGCTATGCATAGCATTAATATGTCAGAGGCATTTCTGTTTGTTGGTCATTGTATAATTGGAGAGTTCATATGATGCCCATCGTTTGTTCTGTTAGTTTTCAGTTGTTGGTCATTCTATAATAAAATAACTGTAACCCCAAATGGCTTATTAGGAGGATTGATCACACTCCATATAAAGACTAAGATTTCCATTAATCATCCATTGTAGGACTCCCTTACCTTAAAAAATACCTTTTCTGTTTGGCATATCTCAATACTAAAGTAGGTTACCCTTCAAATTTCTTTTTGCTAGGCTTGATCTTACTTTGTTAGTGAGCTCACTCTGTAATCTTACTTTTTATTATCAATAAATATATGACAGATCAATCTATTTCAAGAAATGTCTCTATGGATGCAAGTTTGGAACAGGTAATTTTTTTATAATTTTTGTGAGAGGCTATTTTCATATGATTTAGATTATTCTACTAAAGTTTCTGCATTGTGATGATTTATCGTTCAATCTTGATTATGTTTCAGATTAAGGAGTCCTCAGAATCTGCGGCAGTTTCATATCCATCTCCTCTAAAATTATCATTTTCAGTTCCATCAACTTCTTCATTGTTGGCATCCCCTTTGCCATCCCAAAATCATTTGTGTCCCACCAGTTCAACTACAACAAAGTGGCCCCGTCATTCTCCTGGACATCGACTACTAAGACAGGTATCTGATAGCTGGATCTCAGGATCGAAGTCTTTGAATGGATACTCTGTTGGGGAGGAAAGGCCAGTGGTCCCTTCATGGAGCAATGAATCAACTGAGGGCTCCTGTGCTGGGTCTTTCGATGGTTGGTCCATGCCTGCCTTTTCTGAAATCACGGCCACATCTCATAAAGACATATGTTCTTTTGATAATGAGTCCTTGGGCTTTAGTCATGAGAAGTTAACTAGATTTGGTAGCCAAATTTCAGCTGCTTCTCCTGTTAATCTGCAAACATGTTGTGTTTGCTCTAAGCTGTTGTCAGAGTTTGTTGTGGTTGCAGTTTTAACTTGCGGGCATGTTTTTCATGCTGATTGTTTGGAGAATATAACTGCTGAAATTCACAAGTATGACCCTGCATGCCCAGTTTGTATTTTAGGGGAGAAAAAGACCCTTAAGTTGTCTGAAAAAGCATTGACATCAGAGATGGAATCAAAGGCTAGAAGTATCAAAAGATCAAGGAACCGGATTATGGATAGCCATCTTGATCATAAATCTTTCATGTTTGATCACCTTAGAAGTAGTAGAAATGGAGGAAAGAGTCCCAAGATTGCTTCCACTTCCAGCATGAAAAGCTCCTTAGGAAAGCCTTTCTTGAAGCGACACTTCTCCCTGCGATCAAAGGGGAGTAGGTCCCCATCAGAAAATCCTTCTACATGGAAGAAGGGGCTTTTCTGGACCAATTCTAGCAAGGCATGAACTGCTTCTCACCTGTAAAGAGGTGATAAGTTTTATCTTGTTGCATTGTGCTTTGGTATCATTGCTAAATTTTTGTACCTTTTGACTTAATACCATGAGCCCATCATGCATCTGCCATAAAACTACATGTACACATCTCTGAGTACACAAATAGGTACACACATATTGTGTTATTATGTGATTGAATGATTTTGAATTAAGGATAAAATAACACTCGATCACATGATAACACATCATATGTGTTCTCATTTGTGTACTCAAAAGTGTGTACACGTCGCATTGCTCTATACTGGGTTTTGATGCTGTCCCACATGCACACACATAGATCATTCATACAAATTGAGGTTGAAACCCTTTGACTTGGTAAAAGATAGTTTATCTAGCCCCCTTTTTTCTTCTTCACAATTTTTCTAAAGAAGGTTTCATTTCATGCATGTTTACAGATGCCAATTGTTTGATCTTCCACGGAATCTCATTTAGTAGATGAAGGGTGGTGGACATTTTTCATCAAGATTTTTGAAGAACAAATCTTCATACAGACCTGGAAACTTCACATAATTAATTACTGGAATCACTTTGTAAAGAAGGAAAAAGAAATAGATAAAGGAGGTAATCATGCAAAAGAAAGTAGTAGATTGAAAATCCATTGTGAAACTATTGGTCCTACAATACAGATAAATTTGTTTCTTGCTTGGACAAAAATGAATTCATTCTATTTAAACTCTGTATGGCTGGCTGGATTCTTACCTTCGCTTGGTGGGTTTTTTGTTGGATGACCTCTTGGGTGGAGAATGTCTCGGTCACGTGATATGAAGCAAATACAGGGCCCTCAAAATTAGTTAGACGACTTGCCTTCTCATTCTTGAAGTTAGGTTTAGATTTAAGTCAGGTTTAACTTAGATTTAGCTGAAGTCAAACGCAAGTTTGAGTTTGTTGAGCTAATTTAAAAGCCGTTTGAGTTTAGTTCATTTAAGAGAAATTAAGTTGAAGTTTAAGCTCAAACTGAGTTTTAAATTTGGTTCGATATGATAGACGGGCAAAAAATAAGTAAAATGATATTGTTTTGATGAGTGTTAGTAAAAATGATATTGTTTTAGTTGGTTTATATCAAAAATTTTTAAATTTATGAGTTTTACAAATTGAATCCTTTTAAAATTTGAGTTTGAGCTTAAACTTGAATTTTTAAGTTAAGTTTGATTAAATTGAGTTTAACCTCCTATTTGAATAGATTTGATTTGAATATATTATTATTTGAAATAGTCTCATCCAATTTTAGCAAAGAAGCTTGTAGGTGTCCTGAAGGTTACGCAGCCTGAACATTGAGGCGGTGCCGGAGTAGTCCATATCGGGAAGCCTGTTTTTGGCCATAAGTGACACGTGGCTCAATGCTGCTACGTGGCAATGTAGTCAGAATGTCTCCTGTTTCACCCAATCAATACGTGTAAACACCAGACTGACATGCAAAAACCAACATTATTCTCTTGCTCCACCGTCCCTCCACTCTTTAAAGCCCCAATAAACCCGAATATGCTTATCAATATCCAAACATAAAGCAACCAATTCTCTCCAAGCCAAAAATATTAGCTCCAAATGGCTGATTTACGTGATGAATATGGGAACCCAATTCAGCTGACAGATGAACTCGGGGAACCCAGTTCAGCTAACCGACGAATACGGCAACCCCATGCAACTCACTGGTGTTGCTCTCTCCGAAGACGCGTCTGCCGCCAGCCAAGTCCACGGTGTTGATGTTGGTTTTCCACCAGCTGCTGCTCATATTCCTGGTGTTGATGTTGGACATCAGCCTCAGCTGTTTCGTGGGGAAGATCAGCATGAGCATCAAGAGTTGAAGCAAGAGCTGGAACATGAGCGCCAGCTTGATCAGCATGCGGGTGCAGAGGCGATTCAGCACTCTAGCTCGGTGAGATATATGTAACAATGAAAAAGCTGACATTAATTAAAAGGTAAAAATGAACATAAAAATACCATTACTATAAATATTATTTTTATAATTTTAATAATCAATTATTTATATTTTTAATTAAATCTAAGTAAATTTATAATTTTAATAAAAAGTTTTTAGAAAATTTTAACGATAGAAAATATTTCATATTTTTTATTATTAAACGTTAATTATAATGATAAAATTTTTTTCATCGTTAAGAACTTTTAACGGTGATAATTACTTTTTATATTTAAAATAATAAAATTATTATTTTTAAAGGGAATATAAATAATTAAATACTAAAATTATTAAAATTATGAAAATAGTATTGATAATGATAGAATAAATTAATTTTCTTCTATCAATGCTAGTCTTTTTTAAATGTAGCCCATTCACCTTCTACCTCATTAATTTTTATCTTGTAATTAGGATTAGTTAATTTGTGTTTTGAGCTTCGATTAAACGGAAGTTATGTTTCTGAAATAACAAAAACATCTTATTGGTGCATGCATGTATAGTCTGAGGATGATGGGCAAGGTGAGAGGAGGAAGAAGAAGGGACTGAAGGAGAAAATAAAAGAGAAACTTGGAGGAAATGGGAAGCACAAGCAGGACCATTTACAGACCACAATCATCTCCACCACCAAAACAACCATCAACGCTCCAGATCAACATCAACAAGAGCATCATGAGAAGAAAAGCGTTATGGAGAAGATCAAGGACAAACTTCCTGGTCATCGCCATTTATACATCACATAACAAATATATATATATATATATATATATATAGATATGTATATCAACTACTGTACATTGGATTAGGGTGCCTATGATCAGCTTGTTTTTGCTTTGATCGATGTGTACTTTGTTTAGATTTTGCTTATAATTAAGTTGCAGCAATAAGACTAATGTTTATATGTTAAACTCGGCCTCAAAACCTTGTTATTCTTGTGGTTAAAGTGGATGTAGCCCAATTCCCATCAACTTGTTTTGAAGTGGAATCTGAAAAAATAAGTGCAAGTGCAAGAGATATATATGGAGTTTTACAGGCTTTTATGGTTGTCTCCTGTTTAGCCGCAGCACCATTTTCTGTTGCCACTCACTAAAAAAAAGCCTTACCATTAATCAAAAAACTTTCTCCACAAACCTAGCCTTATTTTCGGGCATGCAAACTTCTTTCAGGCTGTCAATGGCTTTCCTCCTCTAAGAATCAAGAAAACTAAGAAACAATTAACACTCCATCCCCCATTTTAGGAAAGAAAAACAAAAATCCTCTTTCACATCCTTTATTGGATCCAGTTCTAAACACCCCTTCTTCAACCAGGAGGGCTAGACATAGAAAAACAAGAAAAATAAAATAAGATAAACAATCCCATTTCTATGCTCTATGTTGTCGTCTTCATCCTCTTCTTTGATGGCTTTCCTCCTGGTTCTTGTTATTGCTTTTGTCTTCGGCCCCTTTACCGCCTTTTCGGACGACACCAACTTCAGTCCTAAAGATAATATCCTCATTGATTGTGGAGGCAAGTCCTCTTCTTCTCTTCCTGATGGAAGAACATTCAAAACAGATAAGGAATCCAGTCAATTCTTGGAAACTAAAGAAGACATTCAGGTTTCTGTGGAGTCAGCTGATGTTCCTTCGCCTATATATTTGAGTGCCAGAGTTTTTACAGAAGAAGCAACTTACAATTTCCGTTTATCAGAAAAAGGATGGCACTGGATTCGTCTCCATTTCTTTGCATTGTCTGTCAAGGAACATGATCTGACGAAAGCATCCTTCTCCGTTCATACAGAAAAATATGTTCTTCTTCACAACTTCAAGCTTGAAAATAATAAAGAAGTTGTGCTGAAGGAATACTTGCTCAGTGGGACTGATTCTACATTGTCTCTCAAGTTTATACCGGAGAATTCTATGGCTTTCATTAATGCCATTGAGGTTGTTTCTGCCCCGGATAGCTTAATTAGTGATGAAGGCTCCAATCTTTTCCCAGTCGAGAATTACGCTGGTTTGACCAAATTTTCATACCAATATGTTTACAGAATTAACATGGGGGGACCTTTGATCACCTCAAAGAATGACACACTTGGCAGGACTTGGGTGCCTGATTCTCCATATCTCAAGGATAAAGCCTTGGCTCGGAGTGTCTCTGTGGGTTCTGATGGCATCAAATATCCTGAATTAGTCACACCATTGATTGCACCAGCATCAGTGTATTCTTCTGCTGCTGAGATGGGTGAATCAGCCACAACTCAACCAAATTTCAACATCACATGGAACTTTGATGTTGACACAACGTTTAACTATCTGCTTCGGATGCATTTTTGTGACATTGTAAGCAAATCCATGGATGACCTGTATTTCAATGTATACATTAATGGAAAAACTGCAATATCTGGGTTGGATTTGTCTACCCTTACAAAGGGTCTGGCTACTCCATACTATAAAGATATTGTTGTGAATGCTACACTGATGTCTGGCGAACTCAGAGTTCAAATTGGTCCAATGAATCAGAACACTGGTACAAGAAATGCAATTATAAATGGGTTGGAGATTATGAAAATGAGTAATTCAGTAGATAGTTTGGATGGAGAGTTTGGTGTTGATGGTAGCTCGGCTGGTTCATCTAACCGTGGTACAGTAGCTGCAGTTGGATTTGCAATGATGTTTGGAGCATTTGTTGGGCTTGGTGCAATGGTGATTAAGTGGCACAAGAGACCCCAAGATTGGCGAAAGAGAAATAGCTTCTCTTCTTGGTTGCTTCCTATCCATACTGGTGACACAAGTTTCATGTCCAGCAAGACCTCAGTCAGCTCACACAAGATGGGCCTGGGCAGGTACTTCTCTTTGGCAGAGTTGCAAGAAGCAACAAACAACTTTGACAAAAGTGCAATAATCGGTGTTGGTGGATTTGGCAATGTGTACCTTGGTGAGATTGATGATGGAACCAAAGTTGCCGTCAAGAGGGGGAACCCGCAATCCGAACAAGGTATCACAGAGTTTGAAACAGAAATCCAAATGTTATCTAAGCTTAGGCATAGGCATTTAGTGTCACTTATTGGCTACTGTGATGAGAATTCAGAGATGATCCTGGTTTATGAATACATGTCAAATGGACCATTTAGGGATCACTTGTATGGAAAAAATCTGCCACCATTGTCATGGAAGCAAAGGCTGGAGATATGTATTGGTGCTGCTCGCGGACTTCACTATCTTCACACTGGAACTGCACAAGGTATCATCCACCGCGACGTTAAGACCACGAACATTTTGCTTGATGATGCATTTGTTGCCAAGGTTGCAGATTTTGGACTTTCCAAAGATGCACCAATGGGAGCAGGTCATGTGAGTACAGCAGTGAAGGGAAGTTTTGGGTATCTGGACCCGGAGTACTTCAGACGGCAACAATTGACAGATAAATCAGATGTATACTCATTTGGTGTCGTTCTGTTTGAGGTATTGTGTGCAAGGCCAGCAATTAACCCACAACTGCCAAGAGAACAAGTTAATTTGGCTGACTGGGCAATGCAATGGAAGAGAAAAGGCTTGCTTGAAAAGATTGTAGACCCTCATCTTGCAGGCACTATCAATCCTGAATCAATGAAGAAGTTTGCTGAGGCTGCAGAGAAGTGTTTAGCCGACAATGGTGTGGACAGGCCTACAATGGGAGATGTATTGTGGAACTTAGAGTATGCTTTGCAATTACAAGAAGCTTTCACAAAAGGAAAAGTTGAGGATGACGAGTCTGCTGCTGCTGCTGCTGTTCTTCCATCCACTACTCACACTTCCACCTCTGATAATCGTCCGGTTACTCATCCGGAGGAAAGCACAGAACCCGGAGGAAGGCACAGAACCGGCACAAGTTCAGGCGATTGACACACACTCAAGTACTACAATGTTTGCCCAATTTTCAAATCTTAATGGTAGGTAAATTATGAATGTGGGTGGGTGATTAAAGAATGTATAAAGTGGTGCAACACCAAACAGTCTTGTGTACAAACGTTTAGCACTAATGGTTTGTTCTGCTTCTTCATGAATGGGAAATAGTTAGCAATTTGAGCGTCCATGGAGAGCATACCTACATACTTATGTACAATATAGCAAATTATTACAATTACTCTAAGTACACAATTTTTTTATTCTTTGTATTCTTGGATTGCATGTATTGGTAAGAGAACCAAGTTGGCCCAGAGTGTGCTCTAACAAGATGAGAGGGATGGGATTACGAAGAAACTATGGCTAAATAAGTTCAACTCTTTCACTCATTTGATCCAGGGCCGATAAATACCCAACAAATTCTGTTATTAGCAACTTTACAGTCTAATCTCATCTATTGTCAAGTGTCAACCTAGCTAGGTTAAAACACATATATATTGTTGTTACAAAAAAGGAGAATTGGAGGCTACAATCAAATAGTTTTTTTGGGCTGAAAACCCTAACTTGAGCTGAACAGCTCCTCCAAGGCTAAACCAAACACACTAAGAAATTGAAATCTCGAGTCCAATAACTGATTTCATAACTACTATATCAAATAAGTCAAGAGTTTAATCTTGATATACCGTTAACCGTTTTTGAATTCATACCCTCTTTGTTAATTCGATGCCCCCACTTTTACAGCTCAACTAGATATTTTCACTCACAAGATACTCTCTTGTAACCTAGTAAGTAACACTTTATGGTACAGAATTAGGAATTTTTAAGTCTTCCACAGTCAAAAGTTTATTCCCACCACCACAACTATGGCAATCTTTTCTTTTTTTCGGTGACTGAAGCCAAATCATCGAGCATTACCAGATCATCATCATGGTCTTTGTCTCCATCAAGCTCTTTCATACCATGAGCACCATTTGGAACATTCACTTCGGATAATTTACGTTTCTTCCCTGAAGGTTCTGAAATTTCATCCACCTCAGCCTCCACAACTTCTGCTTCCGGTGCATTTGATGTGCTCCCATCATTTCTGGCCACCGGAGGAGCTTGTTTCCATCCAGATAGAACCATTCCATCCGGCTCCTTTTCTTCATCAAATTCATCCCTGTTAAAATTCAGAGCATGTAAAATATAAGCAGCTGATCAACTGTGACAAACAATTTCTGGAAAATCATGAGAATCAGGATCCAAATATCATTACAAATCAACAGATCCAAACAATTCATGAAGCTTAGGACCATGCAAATTGGGATTTTTTCCATTCAACTAAAGCTTCGAAAAGTCATCAGAGTTAAAGCAATGAAAAATCTACACTCTTCTTACTAATATCTCTTAATGAAACAAATGATGCAAAAAAGTTCAGGCTAATATCATCCAAGCCGTTAAGGGACCATCATGAAAACCAACACAGCCATAACGTAACCATGACAATATCTAAAAATAAATAAAATAGTTGGATCAAATAAACATACTTGTAAATTTACCCTGATACCTCTTGAAAATAAAATAGATGAACCCAACCCCAAAGCAATGATCGTACAAGCTAAAGATCACTCGCATGTGCGTATTTTTCAGCCACCATGCCAAAGGCCTCACTATGAGATATTAAACAACATGCATGCGCTCATAAAACTTCACAAACAGATTTGTAAGGGAATGAACACCCTCCCATCTCCGAAAAGAATGGAAATTAAGCAGCAGTCTATTAAATATATTATGCTTGGTTTTGAAGTTTGCCTTTTCAAAGTAAATGCAAACCTATGTTTGATATTGATACTGCAAACCAACTCCTGTTGAAGATCCTCCACGGTGAGCATTGTCCCACTAGTAACTGGAGAAGGAAGCTCAGATAGCACCTGAGGCAAGAACAAAATTAATTTGAACTAAAAATCAAAGGAGGAAGGAAGAGATACAAAAAATACATGGTTTGCAACATTAAAGAATTAAAATTGTTCCTACGAAAACAACAAATTTTACCTTCTCAAGATTGGCAGCATAATTTGCTACCATATCTTCATCAAGATCATCACCAACTTCATAAAGAAGGTTTGAACCATGCATAATCAATGGGAAGTTCATACCAAGCTTGGCCTTAACAATCTTTGCCACAAAATCCCGCAACTTTGAGTGATGAGTATTAATCTCAAGAGATAGTGGTGTCTGTTTTAAGCAGCAGATTACCATCATGACTGAGAAACACATATAAAGAGATTTACAAGATATTGTCAAGGGAAAGTAAACTATACCTCAGAACAAACATAGCAGGACTTGTTTGGTTCAAAAGGTTCCACTGGCATAAGAAGCATCTTTTTGGCAACATGTTCAAGACAATATGTCATCCTGCGTAGAAGTTCCAAAAAGGATTTCAGCACATTCAGCAGTTGCTAATCATAGATATAGATACAAAACTAAGTAACTCCTCAAGGTGGAATCTTTCCATTTTTTATGCATACCAGCACTCAAAGATTTAAAAAAAAAAAAAACTTGATACTTTAAGCACCAACTAACTAAACCTCGGCAACTGAAATAACAAATAAAATAAAACAGAATAAAATTTACACATAATCACTCAGCAAAAACCCAAGTAAACCACAAGTGATTTAAAAGCAAAACAAAAATAAAACCGATGTCTAAATTTCTTCAACTTAAAACAAGAGTGAAAGTACTAACAATATGAATATCTTGAAAGCCAGAGAAAGCGAGAGTCTTAAGCAGCTCACAGCCGATACCACCAGCTCCAACCAAAAGCACTTTGGCGCCCTAAACAGAACAAAAACTTAAAAAACGAAAATACAAAACCCTGTAATTCAGTTGAAATAGAAGTGTTGAAGGGGGTACCTTTATTGCAGACAAGTGTCCCTCTGAAGCCACTGGGACTAACCGTAGAGAGAGTGAGGAAGGTGAACAGAGTGAGTCAGCGAGAAAAAGGTCAATTAGAATCAGCATATAAAATTTGATTTGTACGACTAAATAATATGGCCAAAGAACAATTTCGCACCCAGGTATTCTGCAATGTCAAGTTTTTCTCTTTTATCTTTGATAATTTCAAACAACTACTCATGAGCAGTTAAAATTAACGATAATAAGAATAAAATTGTCATTTTTTCTATAATATTAAAAATAAACTAAAATATAATCTCTTTTTGCCCTCCTAAAATTTAAAAACTAAAAATTTCCTCTAGCTTAAGTTTTAAAAAATAGTAGTTTCACCATAGGGTTTCGTTTTAAAATCTCTGGCTCCATTGCCCCCGGTCTTTCTCTCTGACTATCTCTCTCCTCTTATTTAGATATCTGATCGATATCGAAAAAGTGGTAAAAGACGATGAACTTCGTCTGACGAAGTTTTTCACCCTTCCAGACAAAGATTAAGCTGTCATTTTCGTCTAAGAAGATGATCGTCTTCTTAAAAGAATACCTTTGAGTGGGTGTTTGAGATTATCAAAGATAAAAAGGGAAAACTTGAGATTGCAACATATCTTGGGTGGGAAATAGTCGTTTGGCCAAATAATATTTAGGAAATATGGAATTGTGGCGTCCGTGGGGATTTGAACACGGGACCTCTTTGATGGTGGAGAATCTAAAAGAGGTCGTCACCCTTGCAGGGCCGCTAAGCTTGAATATATATTTGATGTAATGATGTGGGTGAGGTGAGAACGGGTTTGTTAAAATTTATGGGGGTTAAAGTTTATTCATCAAACCTTGGGTGGGAAATAGAAAACAAAAAATACCAGGTACGGACTCTATTCAGCGCGTGCATGATGGCGACACCCTTTTTTAGTTTCTTTCTTATTATCTAGTAATTTCTCATTACCATGTGTCAAATATTCATTGGGTAAACTTTGCTTTGCCTGGTTTCTCCAATCATTTTCTGCCATCTCATCCTAACGCAGAAACTTTTATCCACAGGAGAATTTCCCCGCGATACTTTTAGAGTTGGACTCCACTCTCTTACCCATCGTCGTCCATCTGAAAACGGCGAAAAGAGCACGAGACAATGACAGTCACCATCGCCATGTAAATGCGTTTTACTGAAGAAGAGACGTAATTTTCGCTGAAATGTAAGTCGTCTAGTGATCTAAATTCAATGCCGACAATTTTCTTCTAATTGTTTCTTAATATTATGGGGTTATTTAGGGTTTGATTATAATATTTCTTTGTTTAGTTTTTTGTTGATTCTGATCAGCCATGGAGTCTGGAATGATGGTTCTTCCATTAACTTACGCTTCTCCAAACGGTAGGTCTCTTAAGTTATGTTAATAGAATGTTTTGTTGGTTTCATTGGTGATTGTTTGCTTACATACATTGTTTTTTCACGGCTTACATGTAAGTTATTTGGATAATTGCTTTGATTAATTGCATATCTCTGCATGATTGGCTATTGAACGTGATAGCTCTTAATCTTAAGCCATGAAATTGTTAATATATATGTTTTTATTCTGGTCGAAAGTAAAGTTTTTAGAATAATCTAGTCATATGTTCTTGTTTTTTCATTTAGTGTTGAATTTACTATCAGCCCATGATTACTGGTAAGGAAGGGACTTAAGTATGGACCTATGATTGTGCATTATTATTGTCTTCAAAGATATAAAAGAATTAATTCTGAAATTAACTGATTCTTGATTTTCATGTTTTGACAAAGAAAGCGTTTATAATTATCTCCATTTATGTTTTCCTTTTCGTTTTTTTTTTCTCCTTGGTTTCGTGTAATTGAATGTGTAGTGGTCACTTTTATGATTTATTATTTGTCTAGCATGGTTGGTTTTGTTTCCTAATTGTAATCGGTAATGTGGTTGCTCATTTGCTGTTTGATTTATTTATTATTTTCATTTGTTTTGATAGAGTCGTGTTCAAAGGGACATAAAAGAATTAAATTATCAAGTGATGCAAAAACTTATGGTTGTACTACTTCCTCCGTGTCTATGAAAGACGAAACAGAAGAGAAGAAGGCAGAGGTTTCACAGAATATAATTGATTATTCTGATCCATTTGCCATCTCAAATTTGCTTGATAACTTAGATTCTGGTAAATTTGGGAGTGTAACAAAGGACATAAAGGACCTCATAGATCGGAAATTTCAAATATGGGGTCCTCTTTGTGCCAACAATCCTTTACTTTCAAATATATTTTTGAATGCTGAGAGCCCGAGTAAGCAGGCCACAAAGTTGGCTATTCAAAATCCTTTTCAAAAAGTCATCGATTTGGAAGATGACACAGCGGCTTTAACTCATCATCCATCAGTTGTAGTTCTTTCAGATGATGAAGATGAGGAAGAGAAGAGGCCTTCTTATCCTTTTCACGAGGTTGTCTTGCCACGGCCTGAGCCTCCTGCTGGACATTTTTTCACAAAGGACATGATGGTATGTTTCTCTAACAAGTTTAATCTTGGATTTCTTTGTGTTGTAATGCTGACAAGTGACAAGGATCTATTGCTCAGTACTTTTGTAATCAAATATTGAACATTGAATTAAATGGGTAATCGCTCTACAAAAGAGGTGACTTTTGGATATTAATGTTTTACATTTATCATACAAAGACATGACTAAGACTGGTGAGTGTAAAAGAATTTGTTTTTTTTTTTCCCTCGTTAAGGAGGTAATTTGGGTGATATTTTATTGTCAAATTTAGTATATTTTACTGTTCCAATGTCATTTGTCTCCCGTCTGAAAGTTCTTGTGTTATTACGGAATTAAGATTAGGGGCTATTTTGAGAACACATTTAAGCTTCAGGGCTACCCACAGAACAGAATTAAAAGGGAAGAAGAAGTAAGTTTAGTTGGTGAAATTGCTATCGAGAAAGATCAGGGTGTTTATGTTGGTGTGGAAGAGGATAATGATGATAGAAAGAAGACTGAAGATGATGGTCTGGGGGATATTTGGCAGGAGATGTCAATGGCGTTAGAATGTTCCAAGGTACTCTGTTCTGTAAATTTTTTTCTCCTTTATTTATACATTTCCTATTCATTCTTTTTGCACTAAGAATTTTGATTGTACAAGGGTTTGTAGGTTATGCTATTATTTTAAAAAAATTAAATGTTATTTAATTCTTTGAGTATCCTTTATTGAATAAGATATTTCAAACCCATAATTCCTTTATTATGCTAGCAATTCATCTATATCTTGCTAAGTTACTGCGATATTTATCATGTTTTTATGCTGCTTTTGGTAGGATGTGGTTGAAGATAATACGGGCAATGAGCACATGGAAGAAGATGGTGAGGACTGTGATCATTCATTTGTCTTGAAGGATGATCTGGGCTATGTTTGTCGTATTTGTGGAGTGATTGACCGAGGAATTGAAACCATAATTGAGGTCCAGTTTAATAAGGTAAGATTATTGTTGTTTATTACTAAAATTCTATGCGCCTGCACCTTTTCTTTTTCTTAAATTAGCAAGTAGCTATGCAAATATGTATATGGTGATTCCTGCTATAAACGTGATACTGACTCTGAACTCCACCTGATTTTTAATTTGGTCTGTGCCTTTAAGGGTTTGAGAACATATTTCATAAGCTATTGCCCTTGATTTTTGAGTTGACTTCGAGTCAATGCTTTCAATTGCTGTCTTGTTCAGTCTTGGCTTTTAACATTTTGTTAATACCTAGAAGTGATGGATTGGGTTGGAAATAACCTCACCTATTATTTTCTCTATTTTATAGAATGACTAGTTGGGAGACATAACATTTCCACATCTTTATTTCTGCTCAGACAATTATTTACAGTTTGTTCTCTGAGCTTTTGATTGATTTTGTTGCAGTGTTTTGGTGCTTTTTAATTTGTAAATCTATATAAAAATATCCTAAGAAAAGGCTTGAGTTTTTCTACACCAAGTTACTTGACTGAATTGTTTTCAATCAAGTTGGTGACTGATCTCTTTTTCTTCTATCAAAATGATTGATCTGCCTACAATTTAATAATATTGGAACATAGAAGGATAAGAAGCCAATAAATCTGATTTTTTTTTAAATTATGTAGGCTAAAATATTGCACATGAATTTTTAGACCCCTACACATGGCATGGCCATATAGGCTATTAAATAGACTATGATGATACTGGAATAGGGTGAAATGCACAACTAAACTATGATAATTTGGGTTACAAAAGCTTTAATTTAGACAGCTTGTTTTTTAAGCACACAAATCTGACTGGCATAGGATGACTAAGTTCTTAAATGATTATTCAGGATTTTATGTTGCCCTTTGCATCTCATTGGAATTAATGTATGCGCATGATTAGATTTTGATGCTTATTTAGTAATTGTCTTTGCTTGCTGCGTTAGATTTTGACATTTCTTTTTGTTAAATCTAGGCCAAAAGGAGCACCAGAACATACATGTATGATCCCGGAAATGGCAAAGGTAGAGATTCCAGCTACATAGATGGAGTTAAGTTGTCTGAAAATGACTTGATGGTGACTGACATTGCTGCTCATCCAAGACATATGAAACAAATGAAACCTCATCAAATTGAAGGATTTAATTTTCTTCGAAGTAATCTGGTGACTGATCATCCTGGTGGCTGCATTTTGGCTCATGCACCTGGATCTGGAAAGACATTTATGATAATCAGTTTCATGCAGAGTTTCTTAGCTAAGTATCCACAGGCCAGACCACTGGTGGTGCTTCCTAAAGGAATATTGGCAACATGGAAGAAAGAGTTTCAGACTTGGCAGATAGAAGACATTCCACTTTTTGACTTCTACACTGTGAAAGCTGACAGTAGAGCTCAGCAATTAGAGGTGTTGAAAAAGTGGGTGGAGCAGAAGAGTATTCTTTTCTTAGGGTACAAACAGTTTTCTGCAATTGTTTGCGACTCTGAAACCAGTAAGGCAGCAGCCACTTGTCAAGAGATACT